>NW_009258666.1:1240464-1267030 GCF_000687185.1 Egretta garzetta
GCTCATGTCCAGCTTTTCATCCACCAGCACCCCCAAGTCCCTCTCGGCAGGGCTGCTCTCCATCCTTTCTTCCCCCAGCTGGTATTGATACCGGGGGTTACCCCGACCCAGGTGCAGGACCTTGCACTTGGCCTTGTTGAACCTCATGAGGCATGCGGGGACATCAGTGAGTGCAGGCAGTGGGTTTGGTATCGCATCATAGACAAAAGCCTTTTGCACCTGCAAGTCAGTGTTTCTCTATTGGTATCACTAGACAATGGATCAAGCCCAGGGTAAATACTGATTCTCCCCACTCCAGACATTACAAGTGTGATTTCTACTTCATTCCAGTTTATTTTACAGCAGTATCTGCCCCTGGTTACTTGAACCCTTCAGTGATAGTTCTGCGATCTTTTTTTCTGCCTCTCTCAAACATCGTGTCAGTAAGAACAGCAGGACAGCCATGGACCAGACTCATACTGGAGTGGCTCACTGATAGGGCAAGAAACGTATCTGCCTTTCTGCATCCCATGAGCCCATTCTAGGCAGAAGTTTAACACCTATTTTGACACTCAAGGGCATCAGGGAGACACTGTGCTGGGTTATTTTGCACCTCTGGATATACATTGCCTATGGATATCAAACCACCACAACATACAAAGAAGTAGAGCAGCTGATGGATGGGAAACACAGACTGCTGCATCCTTACCTGTTTGCAGAGTTGGGAACAGCAGGAGGGAGCACCTTGAAATAGAAAGAAAACATCGATCTTTTAGTTTGCACAGTGTGCCAGTTGTGTGCCAAGGAGGCTGGGGGGAAGGCATCATGGGCACATTTTAAACGGGATTTCCCTCCTCCCAGTCCATCATTTTTCCTGCGCAATTAAACCCAAACCTCTGTGTGTGTTTCTTAGATTAAATGAGACCTGATATAACGAACCTATCTAGATTCTCCTCCTTTGCCTAGGAGAGAGCTGAACACATATCTGGCTCGACCCAAAAGCAGGTCAAATCCCGTAACATGCTTGGGACCAAGGACCGAGTTTCTCAGTGAGTTCTTTGGTTGTAAACCAGATTCCTGTAGTGCCTGGGTTTGATGCTGATGCATCAGTACAGCGGCTGCTGCGATAGGATGCTACAGTATTGTCAGAGATGGCTTTTTCCCCCTTTTTGACAAACTGAGACAGTTGTTCCTTGAGGGAATACCAACGAGCTTTGAAGGGCGCTGGGTCTAGGTTTCCTCAGGCTCAAGGGGATAGAGAAGAGCAGAGGACAAGCGAGAGATGTCCCACAAACGCAGGGACTGATATGGTCGCATTTTTCTACAGTCTACTTTCTGCTGATATTTTTGCTACCACTCCAGTCCTCTGTGGAAGCTGCGGATGATACCTGTAAACCACAGGAATATCTGGCTGGAAGGAACCTGGGAAGGTTATCTTGCCCATCGCTGTTGCATGACTACGTAGGCCACTCCTGACAGCTACGTCTTCAAGTTCACCACATTTCCATGGAAGAATTGTGGTTTGGTTTTGGTTTTTTACATAACACAAGTCACATCTGGGGGACTGATCAGTTTGGAAATGATGGGAGTGACAGATGAGGGTAACAGGTTGGGTGTTTTTTGAAGAGACTTACCGTGCCACACCTCTGCAGGTTTGAAAAATGGACGTTGGGGATAAACAGGACTGGCTGGGTTTCGAGGTCAGTCTCTGGCCTCAGGAACGTGATTTCATTCCCTCTGAAGCCAGAGAGCAAACAGCCTTTCAGACCTACAGATGGAAAGTCCAGTTCATCTCAGTTCAATTGGCAGTTTAAGAGGCAGCTCCGTGCAGAGAGGGGAAAGCACCTGCCCAAGGTCTCCCGACAGAAATGTTAGAAAAAAGGCAGGACCATGCAGAACCAGGTCTTCATGGCTTGCCCAGTGCTGTCTCCCCTAGGGAAGGCTCCCTGCCGAGACCCTAGCACAATTCAGAAAGGTTGGTTGGTATTAATAAAGAACTTTGAGAGTCTTGGTAGGGGACCAGGGAAGGACCTGACTGACAAGCTATGTCTGAATGGGGCTGATTTCATCAGGCTTGGAAATACCCAGGGCCAGATCTCGTGGAGGTTAACGGACAAGCCTACATGGATTTCAACACGCTTCGGATCAAGTAACAAACACTAGCACTGACCGTTGTTATTGGAGTCCAGGCATTTTCCTTTCCTTCTGAACTGCTTCCTTTCATCATCCCGCATTTTCCTCTCTGCTCCCTGTGGGGAAGATAAAGCAAAAATTGGGACTTTTACAGTTCTAACATTGGCAAAAGAGGGTTTACTGGCCACCTCTGGGAGGTGAGTGCGTTAAGGTAAAGGCAGCCTTTATTCAAAAATGCTCATCTCAGAGACCTTCTACAGGCCATCCAGAACTTTCTGATACTTATAAATTAAAAAACAAAAACAAAATTTTCTTTTAAAAATGAAAATGCAGACAAAAATAGCCGTGAGAAATTTTTCCATGGGAAGATATCTGAGACTGGGGAAGAACCTCTAAGGAGATTCTCATCTCTTCTGCAATCTAAACAGTTGTCAAAAATAGAGTTTATTATGAGGCACAATCCCATGTAGGTCTGATATGGGGAAAACTTCCTAATGACTCCATTCTACCAAGGCCTCAGCAGTGCAGACACATCCCCGTTGTCCTGTCTCACTCAGCTGAGGGGGATAACCATCTCTGCTCCTCAGCCCTGACTTCTAGGCTGTTCTAGACTCTCACAACCTTTCTGTTTTTTCTCCTGGAGTCACTGGCCACCAGTTTAAAATTCCTCTTGGATAACCTGATGGAAAAGCGATGTTCTACCTTATCGCAGAATATCTTGATCTGGCAGACGGCGCGGTGCACCAGCTGGCTGGTTCCATTGCCGTAGTCGTAAGTGTCTATCTGGAGGTTGAGTGGGACACCTTTCACGCCTTTCTGGGAGGAGAAGTCAGTGCTCAGGCAATTCACCCCAATAAATACCTGCAAATAGGAACAGAGATTGATACAGCTTGTTGGTGCTGAAAATATTGTTCTGAAACAGCAACGAGAACAGTGGGTTGGAACAAAAGCAGCTCCTGAGACATCCTTCCAACCTTCCCAGTACCAGCCAAGCATGCGAGCTGTTCGTTTCCCACCTGAGCACATCCACCAGTCCTTCCTAGCCAGAGTGTCCCCCAACACCTATTGCAGCTCTTCATCTCTTTAATACTTAGGCTACCCACTCCCATCAGCTCAGGCAAGTGTAGCACAAGATGTGAAGCCTGCCTGGGGATGTTCTTGCTGGTATTTCTGACCTTCCATTTGAACAAGGGACCCTCAGACAGCAACGCCCTGGAGGAAGGGAGGAGGGCTAGACTACAGCTTCAGGAATTACAAATCATTGCTGCTAGTTAAATAAATATTCATCACACACTGGGTCTCCTTTATCCTACCACTCCTCCTTTATGATGGAGTTACCTCCACTGGGAACTTCAGAAGAAAAGCTGAGCACAGACATAATTCACATCGTGTCTCAAAATTACCAACTCATTTGTGCAACCTTGAAATTTCCCCTGGACTCTGGGGACAGATTTGCATCTGGTGAAGCTCCCACAGCTCCCTCAGCAGGGCTTTGGCTGAGGATTTCAGCCCCGAAACCTAACGTCAGATCTAGTCAGTACCTATATATAGAAAAGAAAACCACTTAACTGTGGCGTGAAGTTTAATTGCAAGAGGAGAAGTAACAGGTGCTACAGACGACCCAAATACCTGACCCCTCCTGTCGCGGCTCCCAGCCCTCGCAGCTCTCTGAAGTCTCACCTTTACCTGCCCCAGGCCAGCGCATGTACAGTTTCTGCTAAGAGTTAAATCCAGTTTTGCTGAGGTGCCCCTGAGGGCTTGCCACATACCTGACATATTTCCATTTCTGACAACTTTGCCTTGAAGACATTTGTTAACCTCTTGGGTTGTAAAAGACCAAGGTCGCCTTTGGGCTAAAAGAATCCCAAAGCAAACCCAAGTTTTCCCAAGCCACCAGCTTCAGAGAGATGGGGATTTATGCTTTTTTTTTTCCTCTTAGTTACTTCATCTTTTTTGATATGCACCTTTCAATCCACATTAGAGAGACTCTGAAGAGATGCAGAAGAGACAGTAGAGCTGGAAAGATGTTGATAAAAGCTTTACAGATTTTAAGGTCAAAAAGGATCTTGTGACCTGCCTGGCTCCCTTCCACATCACACAAGCCACAGAAGGGTGGTCAGTCATTTCTGCATCAAAATGCTGCCTTGAAAGGAGGGTCTTTGTTCCCTAAGCTGTGGTTTATTTAAATAGGCTTCACCTACATGCAAGTAGAGCCCTGATCTAGGCTGCCTGCTGCAAAAGCCTTTCTTCAGAGTTATCCATCAGCACTAAAAAAACATCTCTGAACCAGTCTCAGGTGTACCCAGAGTGTTTATTAGCTAATGGCAATGCTTAAACACACAGAGAAGCATGGTGTCCTTCCTCACTGTCCTGGCAGACAAACACTACCTGGGGCCACTGGAATGGAACTGTTTGGATTTGAAACTCTCTCTGTCTTTCAGCTGAGACGTGGGGGGAGCGTGCCTGGGCCATCAGAAAGGAGGCTACAGTTTTGCTGTGGATCAAGGCTTCCCATATCCCTTCCACAAGCAGTTTGTACCTTTGCTTCTTCGTGGATGTTCCACACGAAGGACAGTGCATTGTAGGCCAACTCCTCGATGTTCTGCACTGTGTTGAAGTTTTCTTTACAGTCAGCTGAAATGCAATGGAGAAGCGGTTTATACTCTGGCTGCAAAACTGGTTACGTTCCTTAGGCTTCCCGCTCCCCAAAAGCCTGACTTTCACTGTCTCCAAGGCTAAAAGAAGCCTTGTAATGTAATAGAGGCCATCCTTGATACCCCTGGATAAACCTTAGTGTGCATATGTAAGGGATAGGCAGAAACGACTCAAAGACATTGGCTGGCGACTGCTGTTTGAGCAGTGATGTTATGCAAAGTCAATGTAGATTGCTTCTAAATTCAAACAACTGTGTGTCTCGCTCTGAGCCCCAAGGTGCTCAGCAAGGTGCTCAGCTGAACGGACACAACCTTTGTCTGGCCCAGCACAACACACTGTAAAGCCTGTGTGGTGGCAGTGGAGAAGGACAAGCGGTACACCAAAGGCTTTTCTAGCCCAGATTCCTAGACTCCAAGAAGCCATAGGTCATATCTGTAAGAGCCAAAGTAGTTTAGCAGTTTCTGTCTCTCCGACTGAGGCTCTTCTTTGATGTATCTTGGGGTCCTAGCACATGTCCCTACACTCAGTCAGCAAACACCATCTTAAACCCACAAGAGCTCCTGAAGCCAGGAGATCAGCCTGCTCCTCCCCGCTTTCCCCCAGGACAGATGCTGGAGCTTCAGCTGTGTTATTGTGTATTGGAAATGCAGTAAAATGGTGCTAGAAGTTATCAACCCCACCCAGCCATCGCAATCAGACAGCCCCGCTCATACCGACGTCAATGACTCTCTGCTTGGCTGTGGGCTGGCGGGAATGCCAGTGCTTCCAGAACTTGAGCTGCTCTGTCGGGATCTTTTCGTTGTCAAAAACAATCATCACAACACTCTGTAACACAGCAAGGAGATCCCATGTTAGTATACACAGCAGGCTAATGCTCAGTGCCCTGGCCAAGGGCAGCTTAGTGTCACTGTTAGTGTTTTATTGCTGGGGAAACTGAGCCAGACAAGGGAAGGGACTTGAACACAGTCACGCAGGCAGGCAGCAACAGAGCCAGGAGTAAAACCAAGATGCCCTGTATGCCCCCTAATTGCACTGCCCATGAGTTCCCACGGACTCTAAGGCATGCAAGGATCCTGTGCTGGGGGAACGTTAGCAGTGCTGCAGCAAGACAGCCTAAAAGGTCTTTTTCTAGGCATTCTCCGTTTCAGGAATCCTGTAGGTCTTGAGCTAGCCAAAGTCTAGCCCCTAAATACCACTCAGGATTGGAGGACCAAGCTTCTTTGCTGGGAATTCAAGCTCAGCTTAGTCTCAGGGGCAGCTCTGAGGCCTGGCCACACATCCCAGGAGCAAGACAGGGAACCTCTCTCTAACTCAGAAGTCTTCCCACCCGGGCCCCCAGCCAGCCATCAGCTAGGGAGGCCTTTTGTGCATCCCTGATCTTGCTGTGAAAGGTTTCAGCTGCTGGATAACATGAAGGCTGTCGCTGTGCATCAGAGGATTAGCTTGCTATGAGTGAATCCATCCCATTCATCGCTTTAAGCCAACATGAGCCACAAAGCCATTACTCTTCATATTCAGCTCTGTTCCCAGGCCAGTACAATTGCTGGATGTCTGATTACAGCATGTGTCAGCAAAATTGTCAGCTTGTCTCTTACCTTCACTTTATTTGAGGACAAGTGTAAACATTTGCTGTCTCCAGCTGTCCGCAGCGTGATGGGATAGAACTGTCCTTTGTTGAGGTAGGCCATGGGAGAGTCCCCAGATTTGATGTGAATGGCTTTGGGTGACCCCAGAGTGTACTCAAAGTCACTTGTATGGAACAAAGAGAGAATGATGAATAAGCACACGCTGCTGTTTCACTCTAAAAGCAAAACAAGAGACATGCAAGCCTCCATCCTGACAGGTTACAGACACTGAACACACAGGAGTCTCTGCCTTATTCCCCATCTCACACACCCCTACAGTTGTGATCGAGCACCTCCCAGCACAGCACATACTGATCCTCCCCAACACCCTGGGGAGCAGCAGTTCTTAGATATCCTCATTTTACCCTTTGGTTTTGGCTTAAACCCCCCTGTACATCATTGTAACCAGTATTTTTGTGGGGATGGCTACAGAACCATTGCACAACCAAAAGCCTAATCCAAACCAAACAAAAATAGGAACCCGTGATGAGACTTTTAAAACATCCTAAACTCAGATTCCTGTCTCCAAATTCACACCCATAAATGGCTGACCCAGAAAAACTGTGTCCTAATGGGCCCTATAGAAACAGGAGCACCTGCAGGACGCTGACATCTGCTTGTTTATCCAGGTGCCTAAGAATGGACTTAGAAGCCCAGCTTGTTGAACTCTCAGTCTGGTGGGCAGCAACTTTAGTCTTCACAGAAAAGACTTGTAGTGTTACACAGAGGAAGGTGTCACTGTTGACAAGCAAATTCAGAAGAAGAGCCTGATTTTCAAGAAGCCCTGCTCTTGGGCACTCAGCAGCACCTATGAGTATTCAAACCATGAGGCTATAGCTCAAGCTATTTTCTTCTGTGAGGAATCTGTGCAAGCCACCACGCGTACACAAGCCTTCACACAGACCCTTCAAGTGCCCTGGAGTTGAAGATCATCGTATTCCTATTTAGTCACCAACCCATCTCTTTTTCCTGCTCCACCTCCCCTGTGATGCCATCTCTGAAGATAGGCTTGGCAACTCCTCTTATCTAGAGCCAGGAGAGCCAGAGAACTTCAGTGCACAAATAAACAGCAAACAGAAAGCCTTTTGCTCACGAACGCGAGCTGCTGTCTGTGTGAAAATCCCCACGTCTGACAGCTGAGTCACGGAGTCAGGTGACTCAGGAAGCAAATAAAAAGTGGGAGGTGGAATAATGTTACCTGCCCAGAGGTTTGATGCGGTATCTAGAGCAGGAAAACTCTGCCTGAGAGAGGGGTGGAAAGGAGGAAGAAACGTCTCTCATGTTTTAGGAATGAGAGGCAGTGGCACCTTCTAAAATCAAGGCTGACTAACAGTGCTTAACCCAAAGTGGGAACCTAAACCTTAAGATTAGGAGAAGGCTGCTTATCACCCTCTTCAACTGTCATCCTCATTTTCTCTGTCATTTACCCCATTCCAAGTAAGCTTGTGGAAAGATGGTGCAGCCATCTGGATCTATCTGTAGCACGGGAACCAAGCAGTGCTCCCTGGGAAGGGGCTGTAATGCACAGCAAACCCTCACGTTGAAGACCTCAGGAAGACCTCAGTGCCACATCTCCCCAAGGTGCTGATGAGATGTGACCGGAGCAGTGGAAGCAGTTGGCACTGGGTTTACACCAGTTTGGCCAACAGAATACAGTCTGAAACACACCCCTCTCAAGCTAAAAACATGAACTGGCACAACTCTGCCTAGTAACTTGAATTTAAGATTGGGTTCGACTCCTTTTCAGCGAAACACTTCAAAACCCTAATCCCTGCTTCCTACTACAAACACTAAAATTCATCGCTGCTTTGTATCTAAAAAGTCACGGAACAGCAACTTACTCCTAAGACAGCAGGGGGACAAAACTTGTCTCTGCAAAAGCATTTGATCTGCAAGCTTGCAATGGTCATTGTCAAAACTGGCACTGGGGCAAAGAAAGAGACACAGACCTTCCCCAGGAAGGGGACACAGCCAAGTGCACCGGAAACCCAGAGACCGTGGATTGGCAATTACCTCTTAACACCATCTGTAGCATAACTCTCAGGGCAAGGTGGCTCTGGCTGGGGTTTGAGGATGTCACTGAAGAGTAGCGACTGTAGACAAGCGGAAACAAAACAGTCAAAAGTAGAATCTTTCATTGCTTTGTCCACCCACCTTCTCCCCGACATTACAACAGAGGCCACAGATAAACATGGACCCCCATTTCAAAGCCTTATCCTACTTCCAAAAACATTGTAAAAACCCCCAACAATTCAATGGGATCAGCATCAAGCTTCTAACGCAAAAGCAAAGCTCCCACTGACTCCAGCACGAGCAAACCCCAGACTAGAGACAGCCTCATGCAGTACCCCCTGGGCTGCACTGCCAGCATGCAACCCACTAACGGCTCTGACCTCCTGGGGATCCTCTTTGAAAGTGCTGTCTGGCTGCCACCTCTGCTGTGGTGGGGCTACGGGGATGGTCTCGAAGAGGGAGTTCAATGAGCTGTTGTCGTATACATCCCCTGGAGGGACCATGAAGTTGTCTGAGGTGGCATCCAGCTTGCTAGTGCCTGGTGGAAGCATGGCTGGCTTGTGAGGAGTAGGGATGCTTTCAAGGCTTAAGCCATTCTTCTTCTGTGGCTCACAATATTCTTGGGTCATGGAAACATTTTCAGACAAGAGCTTCATGAGATGGGCTGAGCCATCAAAGGATGCGATCTCTGGGTCGTACTCCATTCCGTGGCAGTGCCTGGTGGAGAAAGGGTCCTGTCTCAAACCAGGGCAGAGGGTGGACAACCCCAGCAAGTTGTCACAGCAAGAAGCAAGTGCCTTGATGTGCTGCTGGGAAGCAAACTGCATAGTCTAGCTGCCAGGTGACCTTGACTCAGGCGTGTACACCTCCTGCTTGATATGGGAGATCCAAGAGGCCCATGGGTGATCTCCACCCGCCCACACACCTCTCAGCGTGATCAGCAAGAGCCAGAGGTGCTCAGCAGATAAGGGATGATCACATGGAATCAGAGAATACGGTTTAGATGTGGTTTGGGGCTGCAGATCCAGGGCCTACATCCATTATCTCTTTATTTAGGCTATTAAACACTCAGAGCAGCAGGGACAATAAGAAAGATAATTGCTGTGCAGTCTTTCCATCTTAGTCCTTTTAAGGCTCATTGACACTGAAAGTTGATTTTTTTTTTTAAGACTGTCTTGGGTTTTTTGGTTTTTTTTAAGGAAAGCTGATTCTTGTACAAATTCACAAACTCCAGGAGCTTAGGAAGCAAAACTCGCAGAGAACATGAGATCAGTGAAAAAAATGACAGGGCTGCAGTATTGGAAGTGAGGTGTATGGCCCAGACTTCAGAGCAGAAAAGACTCAGTACAGGAGCTATCGAGCGATAAAGACATGTACAAAACTGCACTTCTCTCACACAGGGAAACCATCTCTTTGCAAAGCATCCCAAGAACAGGTCCCTTCTGCAGTGGTGACTCTGTGACCCTGCTGACTCTGCAGCCCTAGGTGAGCTGGGAAAAGGCAGCTTGTTGTCCCTGTTACGACGCTCAGAAAACAAACCAACCCCAATGTTAGCAACCCGCACACCTCTTGGTAGCATGAGCTACCCACAAGGGAAGTAAAGCTGAATGAGTAGCTCCCACCCATTCTGCTTTGACAGCTTCACCTTCAGGTATGTGCTGAAATTACTGTAGTTTATAAAAAACATACCACTGTCCAGAATGCAGTGGCCTTTCAGAGAGGAGAAAACAGCTTAACTCAGCTTATTTAGGAAGAAGGAATGAAGTATCGTTCAAGACGCTTATTCTGTCAAGTAGTTAAAAACAGACAACCAGAAAAGGTTGCCAAAGTACACAACATGCAGGAAGGGGAACTGAACTCAGGGTGGCAAATGAACCATTAATTTAATAGTTAATTATCTGAAAACCTCAAAGGACAAATGGGAGTCACTGGAAAAGAATCCTGGGAGACTGGAAGCAAGTGGAACAGAAATCCTTATCAGCCTAGTGAATGGAAGAGGACTTGGTCATTCCCTCCTTGCTGCCAATGCTTAATCCCTTTCCCTTTTCCAATTGTCACAAAGTAGGAAATAAAGACAAATTCTTCAGTCACTGCAAATCAGCACAAGTCCTCTGAACACAGCTAGACAGATCCTCAGTTGTGTAAATGGGTGTAGCTCAATTTATACCTGCTTGGGATCTGGCCTAAAGAATTTTAATATATGTCTCAGGGTTAATAACCTCCACTGTTGTTGGTAATAACACTGTGCTTTGATGTCTATTTTATGCAAGCTAAGAGACCCATCATGCATGCAAGCAGCTGCAGGAGAATTAGACAGCTATAGAGAACAAAAAACGAAGCTAACCTCTTTCCTAGTTCATTGCGTCCCATCATACCAGATGGAAGAATCCTCTTCTCCTTTGGGACCTAGAACAAGGCAGAACAAAGAGTTTGTTTATTGTTAGATTTTATTAATGGAAAACAGAGACAAAATTACCCTTGTCTGTATAGCAAGTGAAGTCTCATAGATAAAACACTGGGTGAATAAACACTGAGTGAGGACACAGGAGACCCGGGCTCTCTTGCTGGTTCTGCCGTGGATTCCCAAGGTAACCTTAGGCAAGCCACATCATTTTGTTCTGGGAAGGACTTTGAAAAGCACCCAAGTGAATGAGAACATCAGTCCTATTGGTTTCAATTAGGGCTAAATCACATCCACGTTTCTTGAAGCCCCATCTTGAAGCATCTTAAAGATGGTCTGCAAGGCACCTAGCTATTCCAGCTCCACGTCTCTCAAAGCATTCCTGTTTCTTATGTGAAAGCTGTTGGGTAAAAAAAAAGCACCAGGCTGAGACTCAAGACACCCAGGTTCAGTTTTCCACCCTGTTCTGGGTTCCCTCTACAGTATAATGGTGTTTTGTGCCTCAGTTTACCATCTGTGCACAGGTGATAATAGAGGTACTCTATGCCTGGGGGTGTTACAAACAATATGGAGAGCTCAGGACATGGATACCCTCTTAAGATGGCTGAGCACTTACTTTACCTTCACACTTCTCCTCTGGGACAAACTCCCCCAAGACACCCAGCCCCAGTGGGAACGTACCATGTAGTAGTCATAGAGCAGGCTCAGAGCAGCCACGCTGTCATCATCTCCATTCACCCTCATCATAGCTTTGGTGGCTGCAGTCAAGGGGTTCTCTAGGTAGGTTTTCCAGGCTTCATCTTCATTGGTATAGGGGAATTTCTGGAAGTTCATGGTGTCATTCTTCATCAGATGCACAGATCTAAAACTGAGCCAGGCAGAGAAAACTGAACAAAGGATACTAATTTTCCACAGTAATTTCCACACCACCCAGCTGAACGCGTGAAGGGCTTCCCAAAGGCACTGCTGGAATGGAGAAGGGATGCTTTCCTGGTCCTTAACTCCCAGAGTCTTTGGGATTACCAATTCTTCTGCCTGTAGCTATGTACAAAACTAGGCCAGAGTCTCTCTGGTGGGGCCATGCAGAGAGGCAGATGGACCTCTGCTTCCCTCCTCCTGCCCCAGGGATGCAAAACACCATGGCATCGTCTGCCATGGCTCCTTCCTCAGCAAGCACATGCTACCAGCCAGCCAGATCATGCACCACCAAGGTGGGATATTGGTCAGTAACTTGAATGCAACACGATCGGGAGACTTTGCAAAACTTTTCCTTGAATTTGGAGCTAAAGGCCAGTGCAGCCCACAAATGTAAGCGGCCCCTCAAGTGTTCAGAGAACATGACCTACCCAGATGAAACCAAACCTGCCATTTTTCTTTGCTATGGTTCATCACTTTTAAATTTAGTTCCAATCTAAATTCGTTTTTTTCAGGCATTTGTATATGATTTTACTTAGAGGGAAGAAGAAAAGCAGATCACAACACCCTCCCTTCCACCAAAAAATTCCTGACAAAGGTGAGGCTCATGGGACTACGTGAGCTGAGAAGCAACATACCAAAATAATGTTACTGCCTGTCCTCTCTTCTGGCACTTTCTCCAGGTCTCTCCATCTTATGTTAATAAACTGTCAGACACTTAATTACCCAAACATTGGTCATCTTTCCTTTTCCTCCAGCAAATCCTACTAGCAGCCAGCACAGAAGTAGCTCCACGCATTCCCCAGGTGCTCCGTGCCGCAGGTTCACCCCGCTCAGAGCAGAGGATGAATCAGTGGCCGTGCTCCTGTCACGTCTTTTAGCCATGTGTATATGGTGTCACCACAACAGCTCATACTATTCATCATAAAAAACAAGCTTTGTGGACAAAAATTACTTTTTCATCAAAATGGAAACTTCCTGGAAGGGCAGACTGGCTTTTGTTAGTGGAAGAAGTTTACAAATATTATAAGAACAAAGATTTCTTTAAATCTCCAAAGAGCAGAACTTTTTCAGTTGCTGATTTTTTTTATGGAAAGGCAAAGAAAATCTACAGGATTTTAGGTAACGAATGCTACATTTTAATGGCATTTTTATAATGAATATATCGTTTCCATTAAGCTAGTCTCCATACATTTATAGTAAGTCCTGAGCTAGACTTTCAAGTGAATCATTTGGAGAACAGTAATTCCTCCTGAAAGGAATCTGGCCTCTCTGAAACTCCCCATTACTGCTAACCAGACAGACACTGCCAGCTTGTTTGGTGTGAGCTGCCCACACTGGCAGGGTCAAAAAAAGGGTGCTCAGTGGATGCTCCAGGGCTGGAAACTGGAAGGGTGCGGAGGTGGACCTTGGATGGGGTAAAAGATGCTGGTCCATCCTCCCTGGCAGCTCCACTAAGATGGCTTCACTCCTACACGTGCACAGATCTCTCACGCTGCCATGTCTCCAGCAGGGAATACACATATAAACCACGCACGGGTAGTTTTGCTGATGCTCCTGGATCAAACTCAAAAGCTCTCCTTGGCTGAACAGAGTGGTCTATACTGGTACACAGTCTCTCCCAGAGCAGCACAAAGGCCATCAAGGGCTGCCTCTGCTGTCCTTGTCACCTTTATATTAAAGAATATGTTGCTTCCACACAGAGTCCCTCCCATCAGAGCTGCACAGCAGAGAAGCTGGTAACAGCTCTGCTAAGGGCCTGAGGCACCCAATTCCCGCTGGTTTCTACGCTGGCGTGGCAGCAGGCACCTGAGCTCAGGCTGGTACAGAGAGCAGCTGCTTCCATGTTACGGTTCTGGCCACCACCAGCTCCCATCACGCGCTGGTTTAGCAGAGATGCTGAGCTTGCTCCTCTTCTCCCTCGCATGTCGGGATGATGCACTAGCACCAGTTTCACCCCGCACATGAAACTTCACCAGGTGTTTTGCGAGTTTCGTTGTCTTTAGCGTTTCTCACGCAGCCCTCCCTCCCCTTCAGTGCCGCTGCTGTCTCCAAGGCGAGCAATCGGCATGACTCAGATTTCACTGCTGTCGACTTGGCGATGGGCTGTTCAGTCCTGTCTGGACAGGAATCCTCACCCGTTCTCAATCCGATCTTCTCAAGGAAGAATAGGCAGCAACAGAGCTTACTCTCGGGGTGAGACTCAGCTCCTATCACTTGTAATCAACATAGATAAACACACCATGGTAAGATGTAGCAATAACGCATTCAGGAGCTCAAAAAAGCACAGATATTAAACAGGAAAATGCTTTGGAGCTTTCTTCTCCCTCACACGCGCCCTCAGCTGAAGCACTCCTTGTTGTATGACTCTGCTCTGCCTCCCTGCCTCGTCACTTCAGCACAACCACCGTATGCATGAGCAGCTGATGTTTTAGTATTTTATCACCTGGTCTGCAATCTGTAGGCAGGGGGATGTTGAGGCAGGGCTCAAGATCTCAACCACTTGCAGTTGTGTCCAGTTTATGAAGAATACGAGTTTGCACCGGTCCCATTGAGCTTGCACCGATTCACCCAGCTGAGGACTTGGACAAAGGCGGCATGATGGCGATCGCACATTTATTCCATCTTGTTTCTTTTCCAGAGTTTATATGATCCCCAGTAGTCACTGAAACGTATTTGCGTGGAGCCAGGTGAACAACCTCAGACAAAACTCTGCAGCTTGGACAGCTTTGCAGATGAGATGTAACGTAGACTCCATCCCATCTTACTTTTCCAGAGAGGTCTGCTCTGCTCTGACCCTATTCCAGAAGATCAACAGGGCTAACCAATATCTGAAGAAAGAGGGTGATTTGAGGAGATAAGCAGATCTGCTGACGTGTTTAGAGGCACCTTTTTGACATCAGATGCATTTCAGTTCATGCACACCGCCAGGTCAGTTTGCCTCTACAGCCTACTTCCAACTCAGCATTAGCAATCTTTCTGAAGCAGAGATGCAGGAGAGAGACATCCAAGTCCAGATCCGAACACACGTGAACTTCACTTTCATCACTCCCTGTGATGCCCTTTCCATGTGGCCATGCCATGTTTGCTCGCCGCAAACTGTCTGCTCTCTGTTTGGCAAAACAAACTTCTCTTTTACGGGCAGTCGCCTTGGTGCAGTGGCTCAGACAAAGCCAGGATCAGTTAGTGAAACACAAACACGTGGAACTGGCGGCCTCCCTTCTTGTGTGCACAGACTCACCCCGCTGGAGCCTCGGGGTCATGTGCAAAGCAGTGCATGATTTTGAGAAGGGAGCAGTCTATTTGTTTCCAAACAGTTTAGAATTTGACACAAGGTGATACCAGCCCCCTTTCCCCGCTCCATCCCACCCAATCTCTGTTTCCCCTATTTATCCGCCAAGTCTGCCATAACAGTGGCCTCCTGATTACGAATAAACACTCAGGGCTATGCTGAAACAGGAGAATATGCCCAAAGGGTCTAGGTGGGGAGATCAGCCAAGCAGGAAAGAAACGTTTGTATTCCTTTTGCCTTTTGTTGGGTTTCAGTGGGTGGTTTTGCCGGCCTTTAAGCTTTGTGTTGCTTGTCTTTGTTCTCTTCCCTATAACTGATTAGGCCTCCAGCCTAAAAATTAGCCATGCCAGATGCTGATGGCTACAGAGAAACATCACATTGTCAAAGGAGCAGAGAATCCATGAACGCGGGACTTCAGAGATACCCCAGGCAGTTCACGCAGGGGCTTTCATTAGCTCTGGCTTTGTGCATTGCACTCACCTCCCTGTTGAAATAACCCTGATTTCCCCAAGAGCCTCTTATCAGTAACATGGGGAAGGATCAACACTACACTCGAGAGAGCAGGACCGATGAAGAGCAGCATCTACCGTGACTGCTTTCTGGGGTAGAGATTTTAGCCTGTAAACCAGGCCCCCCTGCCAAGGAAGAACAGCATTCCACAAAGTAACCTTGTTACTAAATCCAAACGTCTCAGCTAAATTCTGATTTTACCCTATCTTTGCAAGTTTCATAAATGAGCACGTCTGAAGGCAATGTGACAGTACAGCTCCCAGCAAGCATTCTGTCACAGGCCCATTCTCAGAGGCAGGCAAAAGTCCAGACAGAGAGAGAACCAGGAAAATAAAACACAAAAAGAAATATAAACACACAGACTAATGATGAAAAACATTGCCTAGATGCCAAGTACAATACAGTGTCAATCCATAGGCCTCAAAGGCCTAGGAGACCACTAATCTCATGGACCCTGAGCTGCACTGCCTACAGGATTGAAGTATTTTCTCTGGCAGCTGGGTAACAACGTGGCCTCTGTCACTGGGTTTCTTTGGGGGCATTTCAGCAGCAAGACCGGCCTCAGGGTAGTGCAGTATGGTAACTTGGCACAACGGCTAGATGTTTCCTAGCCATCCCTCAGCTCCGCTTCACCCACAAAGCCAGTGCACCAGCCTCTCTTTTTCCTGAAAGCACGTGGGCCTGTGTGGCACAGGCATGAGACACGCTGACCCATCACACTCAACCCCAGGCCCTGCACCGATGCACACAACAGGGCATCTACCTGCATTTAGTAAGTGCACAGCAGAAAATGTGCGGTGGGCTGGGATGGAAAGAAAAGGGGCCATCATGAGCATCTTTGAGAAATGGCTCCTGCTTCCCAAAAGGGCACTGAGCATCCTCAGCATCGATGCAAGCCAGTGGTGCTCAGCACCACCGAGGAAGATGGGTTACTTGTGCAGCTGGCTCCGGCCATGCAGCGGGGAAGGTGTGGTGCATTCCCACAGGTGGGATGGAGGAGGGTGGGGACCGGGGCGATGCGCATTGTGCTGACACTCGGGGAGACAGAACCCTGCCAAGCTCTTTGACTGAATCCCCCACCCCAACTCTCCTGCGGAGCTGAAACCAGTTGGAACAGTTTGCAGTCTGGATCCAAAGCATTGTGGAGCCAGACAAACCTTCCAGGGGTAATATGCAGGCAACTCCCCTGTCTCTTGGCCCTCTTGGCTTACCTACAGCTCTTTAGGACCCACAAACCCAACATCCGAGCTCAGGCTGGTGTAAAAATGGAAGAATACTAACTCCCTGCTTTTGAAGCTATTTGTTGTCGTAGGAGGAGAAACTGGAGGCATGGGGATTGGTGGCTTATCCAAGGCTGCTCAGCGAAGATGAGAGAACAGAACCAGACCTGAACCTCTGCTATAAACCTCGCCTGCATTGGACTGGTTCCTGCCTTTCTAGCCTGAAGGCCTCCATGAGACAATTCAGTGCTGAGTGATGTTTGGGGGACACCAGCTGGTATTGTGTTTTACCTGATAACATCATCCTTGAGGTATCCACCTACACAATCACATTTCACAAATGATTCCATGCTTTAGTGCCTTCCCTGCCTAACAAAACAAATTACAGCACAGATTTAGTTTGCAGTTCAGGAATTACGGCTGATTTTTTCCAGAAGCAGTTTATGATGTCGGATGCTTCAGTTTTGAGGTGTCCTGAGTTTCAGGGTGATCTGCCTGAAAGGGAGGCCACAAAAACCGGGCCCTGAACAGTGCCCCTGACTGAGCATTTGCTACCACCTGGCATTTCCCAAATATTGGTCTAACTTCACTCTCTTATTTTCACTGTAGACAGATAAGGACACCTTATGTATACATGTATTCATGAACACAAACCTTCATCTCCACCAACACATAACACACACATATACACACTGTGCTGAAGCTCCCGGTCCTTCAAACACAGCAAGAAAGATTATGCACGATGAGAAGAGCTTCATAACTCCACAAGTTTAGGTGCTTTCAGTTATCTTTTTTTTTTGTTTCCAGTGCTTATGGATTCCACACACACCCCTCCCCGCTTCCACATCCAAACACCTAGCTACTTGATACCTTATTTTTAATTCTCATATATTCACTGACTCCAAGAGCTGTGGCTTTTAAATGAAAAAATAATAAATTCACAGTTTTACAAGACTTGGATTTAAAAAAAAAAAAAAAAACCAATGGTAGCAATAAAGGGATATGCAATCTTTTGTGACAAAGTTTGTTTCTTTTTTACTGCTCTTTGGGTAATCTGGTTTTAATCTAGTAACCAATTATTAAGGGTTATTTGTACTATAGCAGGGCCCAGAGGCCCTGACTGAGAACAGAGCCCAGTTTTACTCAAGTTTCTGTATTTCCCTCATCAGATCCTATCAGAGGATCCTGCAGTAACACACTAAATGACATTATTTCTGTGTGAACCTCAGCACTCATTTAAGAAAGCAGTAAGAGCAGAGATTAATAGTAATCTCACAGAAGGTTTGCCACTTCGGTTATGCGTTGAGTCTCAGGCTTCTAATGTGCTCTGAGAGCCACCAGGACAGTCTGGTCCTCCCATTTTAGGCTGGGATGTGCTAATCTCTTCCTATTGCCTGCAAATTCAGTCAGCTAACAAACTTGGCACCCATGTTTCAGCCAGCTGAAGGTGGGTGAGGTGAATCCTCCAGTGAGTTGCTCAAGAGGACACACGAAGCATGTGTCAGGGCAGGACACTTGACACAAGCCTCACACGATGCGGCTTGCTCCCCTGCCCTATTCTGATTTCCTTGCCCAATGTCTGGCAGCGGCTGTACCTTCTTCAGCTGCACCGTGGACTATCTGCAGACCTGGTGAGATACAGACAGGGTTGGCTCTCCCCTTTCATTTTCCCTCTTTCTTCCCATCCTGGAGGGACTTTTCAGGCTGACCAGATCTCAGCTGCCCAGGTCTCCTATCATGTGCTTGGCTGATGTACTGTAGAATCATAGAATCACAGAATCATTTAGGTCGGAAAAGACCTTTAAGACCATCAAGTCCAACAGTTAACCTAACCCTGCCACCCCACCACTAAACCCTGTCTCTAAGCACCTCGTCTGCCTGGCTTTTAAATCCCCCCAGGGATGGGGACTCGACCACTTCCCTGGGCAGCCCATTCCAGTGCTTGACAGCCCTTTCTGTGAAGAAATTTTTCTTCATGTCCAACCTAAACCTGCCCTGGCGCTACTTGAGGCCATACACCGTGTACACTCTTAATTTATTTTGATTCAGAGTATCCTGCAAACACCACTGTGTACACTCTAATTTATTTTGATTCAGAGTATCCTGCAAACACGTCCCCCAAGGTCAGGCAAACCTTTTGCTTTGCTGTTTAATAAAAAAAGAAATAGCATAATGTGTTTCAAACAATGTTTTTGCCAAACAACTACGATTCATCCCATTCTAGGTACAACGATGCATTTCTGGAGAGCAAGCATCACAGCTCAGACAGCAAAGACAGAATGATGAAATGAAATAAAAACTTGACACAGCAGGTGGCTGGCACCCGGGAACCAAGTACCTTGGTAAGTAACACCCACTCTTTTCCTCTGAACGCTTGTGGGTTATGAACACTCTGGGGACAAGGACCAGTTTTGGATCAGAGCTACCCTCACCCATACCATAATCGCAGCTACCAGCCAGACAACATAACACCTAAAGGAATAACAAAACCCAAGCCATCGCATTTTCTTATCTTCCAAGCCCTTGAAACTCAGGTATTAGCAATGGAGTCCCAGCCAGAATATAATTGCATGCTACATAATCAATTCCACTGATTAACGTATTTTCCAGCTGTTGCCTTCGTCATCCTTGAGCACACACCATTCAAGGATCCCAGGCACTGATCAGGAGCAGTCTCCCTGCCAATCAGCTGAACTGAAGCGCTTGCAGGTGCAATGTAAGTGCAAGCGCATTTTCGGATGAATACTTTACAACGATCAACAATTTAAACACACCAGACAGAACAAAGCAGGAGTAGATCCTCATCAGCGTAACTGTCTTTATTCTACAAATTTCTCTGGAATTATACCAATGTACCAATCAGTTGAAAATGTGACCCAAAGCATCAAAGCAGAGATACTATGTAAATGTTGATTTATCTCTGCTTTGAGTCTAGAGTTTATTCAGAGGGCTTTTACTCCTTTGTTGCGAATTGCATAGCAGTTATTTGATTGCTGTTTCTTTAATTTACAAATCTCTCTCCCTCTTTACATAAAACCCCACGTCTCCCTTGAAAGCGTACCTTGCTTCAGCATGGTTATCCCTTGTGTGCTTTACTGCCAGGATTTTATAAAAGGGCTTTAACTTTTCATTCACCAGGAGCATAACTCAAGTTTTAATAACACACCTTATGCATGACAAAAATTTGCTTCTGGCGATCATGGTTTCGACCACAAAACCACAACTGGGAGTAACTCCTGGTTAACTCTTTCAAGCCCACGCACTGCAGAGTTAGACATAAGTTCAATTTAGAAGAGTATGGAAATTACCAGTTAGAATATTTTATAATAGGCAAAACATCTCATTCTCTCATGCCACGCTAGTCTCTTCCCAGTCCTTTATGGGAAATTAAAGTGGCAAAGGGAGAGATGAGATTATTCTCCCTGTCATTTTGGGTGACAGCGTCAGTCCCCAGGGATATCACAGCTACCTTAAAACCAGCTTTATTTGGGCACTTGTTCACAGCTCAGCTCCATCCTCGCGGTGCTCAGCTTGTCACGGGGGTTGTGTAAAGAACAACGGCTGTGCCAGACACACAGACATGCACTGCTGCCCTGATGAGACCCTTTAAGTACTGTCCTGAGAGCCCCTTCCTTCCACTGATGTGTACAAAGCTACACCCTGCATGACTTTGGCCTGGGTGATTAACCAGAGGTTAACAGCTCTGCAATTGCTCAGCTCCTGGGCTTTAGCAGCTCTTCACAAGGTTCCTCCTCCCCGTTGACACCTTTCCCCCCTCGCAGTAAACCCAAAAGCTGGCTGAACGTTCCAGCTACGCCTTTGGGACCACGAAGCTCCCAGCTCCCTTATCTGCTATCGCCGGTCCCCGTCAGCCCCCGGGGAGCTCCGGGGTGAGGAACTCCAGGCCCCCTGTGCTCCCAGGCGGGATCCGCAGCCTGGAGTTGCTACACCCCGCTCTCTGCACGCCCCAGAGAAGTCTTTTCCCCCCCCCCAGCTGCGGGCTTGTGAACTAAAGTGAAATTTTCAGAGATTTGCAAACGTGTCCTCAAGGTTCAATCTATAGGAAAACGTTGCACAGAGCCTTTTCCCTCCGAGGTAACCGAGCACAGAGCTTGTCCTGAAGGCTGAGGGCGAGCAGCAGCCTCCGCATTTTTATCGGTCTTTGGAGCCGAGCTCTGAATCACACAAGGGATGCTGCTCCCATCGATTCCCCCTCTCTCATGTGCAAAGCCCAGGGGTTAACAGCCCGTTAGTAAGCGAAGAGTCAAGCAACCATGTAATTCATCAGGTAAGGTAATGCCCCACGCCATCATTAGCAATGGAGCAATCAATTCCGCAACGCACCATGTACACACGCAACCGCTCCGTACCGTCGGGAGAGTAAACCACATGGCCTGACTCAAAGCATCAAGTATAAATTACCCCAATTTTCCTTTTCTGAACTCTTTAAGTCACCGATTCTTAATCGATCCAAGCATACAGATCCCAGTATTTACATTAAATGATACTTAGTGCTGCACCTTTTTAGGGTTCTTAATTATTAAGAGATTAGCTGTCACAACACCTCTGCCAGGCTTGTAAACACAGGCAGGTATGTGTTTTTCTTTCAAAATACACCTTCTGAAGCACCGTATCCATACACAGATGTATATATGGACATAGATTTCTTGATATGTTTTATCACACACATTTATTTCATACAGGGCTATATACCTAGATAGCTTTTTAAGACTGGCTTGACAGCAGCACTCACGACCACTGTTCCATATTCCCCCAGCCTTCACTGCATCGTGTCATACCAATGCAACATTTGTTTGCTTTTATTCCAGAGCTGTGAGGCATGGTATGCTGTGCAAATCCATACCATCAGTATCCCAAGTCCAAAATATTTTGGAGGACTCAAGATTAGAAGCAAGAGTTATACAGGATCAACAAAACGTTAAGCGCTTTTTCTTGTTTAAAAAAAAAAAAATTGTAATTACTTGATAGAATTATAATGTGAATCCATTTATTTAAATTAAAAAAAAAAAGAACCAACAAAAAAAAAACACATCAAAAAAGAACAGCACACAACAACCCCTGCCCCCTCAAAAATAGAAATTCGTCCAAAATTGGTAAATACTTTGGAAGGTATTTTCTAAATAAAAAACAAAAACAAAACCACACCACAGAATCACTGTTGCCTATGTTAGATTTTGTTGGGTAGAGGTAGAAGAACAGAGTTGCCTCTAGACAGAAACCCCATGTTTCAAATTTTAGTCTGGGAAGAAAAAAAAAGGAAAAAAAGAAAAAAAAAGGATCCTGATTTTTAACAACTCTTAAATAATAACAATAAGAAGTGATTCCTCCTAAGAGCAGCAACAGGTTAGTGAGGAACAGAAAGTCTGAAAAATGCTCCCTTCCCATTCTTTTACTTCCACTTGCAAACAGCTGGACAGGCAGATTAATCCGAGCAGCCTAATTCATTCCGACCCGAGCACTTAAACAAGGCTCCAAAGAAGCACTCAGCCTTACAGAGAGGAGTGGGTAAACAGAAAAAACCCTCTACTTACTCAAGTTCATTAGACATATTTCCCCACGTTTCCAAATCTTTGCAGGCAGTAAATTCTGACGACTTCTCTCTTCTAGTACCTGCACAAGACAGACATTGCCTGTGAAGTGTTTGATTTATGTTGAGGTTTTGCGTACAGGTATTTTGCTGACAGGTGGGTTGGCAGGCGGCGGGGATTGGCTGCCGGCACAGGTGCCCTGGGACAGGTACACCCAGACAGGTGCAGGCCGTAACCCTCCGCCTGCCGGCCGGGAGGAGGGCGGGAGGGAGCGAAGAGGGGCGCACCACCACCCCCCCCCCGGCCGGCCGGGAGGAGGGAGGGAGGGAGGGAGGGAGGGAAAAGCCCTTGGGGGAAAAAAGATAGGGTAAAGGAGTGGAATCAGTTATTCATCTCTCTGATAATTAGTTTCAGTTTGGTGGACGTGTTCCATCTACTGCGATGCCAAATAGCTGTCATTTTTATGAATCTGGGGGTTGATTTGTCCTTTGCTGTTTCTTTATATATAAATATACAGACAAAAATACATACATCTATATAAAGGAATAAATTAGGGAAGAAGAAAAGCCTCTTAGTTTCCTCTCATTCCTAAATGGTAATTGTATAACCCTTTCTTTCCTTTTCTCACCTTCTCTTAGCTGCTCACTCCAGAAAGCCTCCCGAGGTGTTTTGGGGTTTTTTTTTCTCTTAAAAAAAGCAACTTTAGACCCCCTAACTTTAGATACCAAGACATGCAGCGAATATACTGGCTCAGGGAATCTTTGCATTACACTAGACACGTAAGGAAAGCAGGTGGGCGGGATAACCTTTCTCCGTACCGTTCCACGCACGCTGTCCTGCCTTCTGTAACGCAGACAAGAGCGTTATTCCAGCACACACAGGATGGCAGCGGGAAGCCCAGACGCACTCCGTTTGGGAACTGGCTGCAGGAATACCACCCAGACAATAGCTCTGTAGCAACTCACCTGTAAACGGGGAAAAGATTTATGCAATAGAACAAAACTCATCATGGATTCAAGCGCTCCTGTTGGATGGTTTCTGTCATCTGTGTTGCAATGAGGAGGCAAAGGATGGGCTCAGCGGGTGACTCATGTTGACTGGATTTGGAAGGCAGGAGAAGATTTTACAAGACGAGTTGGTACAAGCCTTAAAACAAAGGGAAAAAGAAAGGCTTTCACCACTCGTTCTCACCCCCATCGCTGTCTCACTCACCGAAGCTGTCCCACTCAGTGCCCTGCACCAGCAGGTGAATACAGGAAAGCTTGTGAGTCTTCCTTCACATAACAGTAAATTCAGCTCCCCCAACTTGGTGGCAAATGGCCTTCCCAGCCCACTCAGGCAGGCGTACGGCAAGTCTGCACAGGCAGATGTGAAGACAGAGCATATCGATTTGGGCACAACACCCTTCACACACATCTCTCTGGCTTCTGCCTCAGAGCACGGCCAGCTCAGAGAGCAGCCAGCCAGAATGACCATGGTGTATCTGCACTGGCTGATAAGGACGTGCTGGGCTGAGCTTTGCCTGACCCAGCCAGCAAGTATCGCCCTCCACTCTGCTGTACAAACCCCTGCCTGCCAGGGATCTAGAGAATGGACAAAGTCTGTTTTCTGGGAATGAAAACCAAAGGTCTGGAGCAATGCAAACGCCATTGGGGATCACTGGAGAGCAGCCAAGACCTTGTACAGCAGAGGACAGCAATACCCAAAAGTCAGCTGAACGAGGGCTGATGATCAGAATCAATCAATGCCGTAACAGAGACCATGCAGTGGTGAGAGTATGAAAAAAAAGAAGAAAGAATACATATGTCCTATCCAGCCAAGGCAAGCACAAATCTTATGCAGTGGTGGCATTAGTTGATCAATATTCTGATTATATCTCTAAATTAAGGAAACCTTGCCCAGCTCATGATGACCAGAGTCATAGTCCTGGGTACTTGTCCTTTACCCAGATCCAGGCAGAGAGTATTTCACTGACTCTGGGTAGTGCAAAGAGCAGCAACATCCCCTTAGGGGACTTCCAAGTTTCTTCTAACCTTTCAGTGAGACTTACCAGATTCCAGTAACAAAAGTGAAGGAGAAAACACTAACTGAGCCAGACCATGGCAGGGCACGGGATTCTGACCTCTGCGGGAAAAAAAGAAAGAAGAAAGAGGGAGCAATGTGTCTGACGAAGCTGAGCAGAGGCAGGCTTTGCCTTAATGAAAAGTGCCCTGCGGGTCTTCAGTGCCACCACGGCCAGGCCAAATCCACCTTTGGATGGAAATGTTCAGGTTTTCAAACTTGGCTTTTGCAGAACAGCAGGGATGATGCTCTATGATAGGGGACAGGAGAAAAACGAAGCCACGAGACCCTTCTGACTGCCTGGAGCTAAGCTCCATAACCAGCATGCTGCTGGCAAAGCCTTGTTTCTACCTCTGGGGGTTTAAGCCCACCCCTGCTGCCCTTGCAGCTCATGGGCTGCAGCTCGGGTGGAAGTGGGGGCAACCAGGGCTAGTCTGGGCTTACCAGGCTCTTGGTGCTGCCTGCCAGTCACCAATGAGGCTACATGCCCTGTCCTGCTTCAGTGTGTCTGGAGTCTGTCTGAGAAGCCACGAGGTCCCTTGGAAAGCTGGGAAGGACTGGCAGAAAGGACAGAAACACAGATTCCCCTTTGAACAAATTGACTGGGACTCCAAAAGGACAGCTGTGACTCTCTTAGTTTTACTAATTCTATTTTTAAGCATTAAGTTTCTTCTTAGCTTTGCTGCCACTGATCCTGGACCTTTTTCCTGCGAGGATCTTATTGCAATGGCAGACTGAGAGACTTTGCCAGCTAGGGAGATGCGTGCTCGTTCTCGCATACAGTCTTATTTCTTATGCAATTAGCTGCGCGCCTACCCGCAGCACCCAGGCTCTCCCAGCCTCCAGGAATTATGGCGCCTCGGTAAAATCGCTCACAGCAGAAGCCAGCCCCTTTGTGTCAGTACTGCAGGGTCTGTACACATGTCTGTCTTCTTTATGGTAACACCAGCTTGAGTTTGCTCTCTCAGCCACATTTTCAAGGCCAGATGAAAATGTTACTGACTCCCTATCACCAATGTTCGCACAGACAGGACCCTCACAGCCTCCCCTGAGCTAGGCTTACACTATTGCCAGTGAAGGAAGATCAGGAGCACCCTAGCATGCACACACCAGTCTAGGTGTGATGTGTCCTGGTGGGAAGCAGGGACAGCTGGCTCTGCCTGGGCACCGCGCTGCCTCTGACACCCGCCAGCTCCTGCCAGACAGGACCACCCTTGCCCTGCCTCTTCTTCCATTCTCTTGGGCACCTTGTCTTTTTTGTCATGTTTTACGGCGCCTGAGAGGCCTCCAGGCCTGGACGCCTAGACAATCCCTTTGACTATGATTTCAGTATTTTTAATTATTATTTTCTCTTTTTTTTTTTTTTTCATTTATACTCCACCCTCTAAGAGTATCTGGTGAGGGGGTGGGTTTAGAAGAAAGACCAAGAGATACATTCTCTATGCACAAAACCCTCCCACTTCCCTTCCACTCCCCTGTTAAATATACCTTGGAACAAAAGCCCTTTATGATGCTCTAAAAATAAAGCATGCAGCAGTCAAGACAAACTGCAAAGTTTAAAAGAGAGGGCCAAATTCTGCTCACAGCTACACCCTCTCTAAGGCAACAGGGTTGCACTTGTGTTTGGATTGTTAAACCCTCTTTAAACATCCAGGGGCAGACTGTGATTAGCTGCATTTCGTTAGCAAGAGATCAGCAGCTCTGTGATTGAGGACAACATCACTCATCGGGTCTCCTGCCCTCAGATGCTGCTGCTGTGCCAGAAGCCATCTGGGTCTGCATCTGGAGGAGCCAGCCAAGGTGCGGCGTGGCCCTGGGACCATGCCGCCCTGATGTCCTTGTTTCTCCCTCCGCCACCGATTTGCTGTATGCCCTTGGATAAGTCATTTCACACTCCCTGTTCCCAGTCTGGCTTCTTTTCTGTACAACTTGTAAGAAACTTCAAAGCAAGGGCTTTTATCCCTTTAGGATACACAGCTTTTCCCACTGACAGCTGTCAAACATCCTTTCCAGTTGTCCTGTGATGTGCCAGGAATTTCAGGTGTATTTGACCAAGGGTTATTAAAACACTTCAACAATTAATACGCAGTAAGAGGAAGCAGCCCGAAGCAGGTTAAAGTGAGCTGTTCTCCAAAGGGAGATTTGGGTGCTTCAGGTGCTTTTCCAGCAAAAAATATAACTTGTGCCATATATGTTTGTGGAAACCTTTGATA
>NW_009258666.1:1267110-1288922 GCF_000687185.1 Egretta garzetta
TTTCCCAGTGAGACTCCCTCTGCCTCCCAGAGCCTTTTCCTTGGGAAGGCAGAAGAAAAAGCTGAACTGGAACTTCCTTGGGCTGCAAATCTTAGTCTAGCAGGATTGCTATTTCACCGTGTTTGTACAATACATAGCACAATAGAGGCTACAAAAGTCACTCTATAGCACTGTTGGCATAGTAATAATAAGCAAAACAAAAAAAATAATTTGGCCTTCTGAAGTGAGCAAGGGAGACAAACCCCTCACTGACCCTTTCCCAGCAGTTGTTTTCCAGTCAGGTGAATGCCTCTGTCTGCAGGGTATCTGGGAAGCCAGCTGGCTCTGCTGGATCCTAGTACCACTAAACAACATGACCCAATGCTTAAATGGCTTTTTAATAGAGTTGGGCCAGTTTGTTACTATCGGTTGTAGCCCACGGGGCTATAGGAAAATTCCTGTTGTCTTTATCTAGTTCTACCCGTTTTTACACAGTAACAAGTTTGGGTTGCAAACAACTGACCCCACTAACAGTCTTCAGGGCAGCCACCTTCAGTTTAAATAAACAAACATGACCCATCGTCTCAGCCAGCTGCTTTTTGTAGAAGAAGCTTCACTTTTTCTCTGCGTGCTCTGACCTGAGCTTGTCCCATGCTCTCACTCTGGAGCTGACTTTCAGCGCACATGTTTAGCTGATGCCTGTCAATCCAAACCCAGCTAGAAGAAAAGCACAGCAGGGAAAGAACATTTAGTTTAGTCTATAGAGGGAGGGAGTTAATCGGAGATATCTCAACGATGTTCTCCATTTCAGCCAAATTTACCTCCCAGGCTTCCTGTGATATTCGGCTGCAAATACGTACAGGGAAGGAGTCAGGGGAAGGTTTCCCAGAGGAAAACTGGGTCCTCTTTAAAAGGGATTTCGACTGGCTCCAAGTAAACTTTGTCTTCTGACCCCAGCACCCAACAGTGAGCACATTCTGCAGCTCTTCAGCCATACCTAAGTCACGGGACTTCCATCAACTGTCCCACAGATGCAACTCGAAACATGAAAGCACATTTCCTCTTGCAAAAAACCAAGGAACCGAACTCCCCCCCCAAGTGATTACCACACCAGGAGCAGAAGGTGCTGCCAATGACGCCAGCAGTGCGAGGAAGGGCTCAGGGCTGGGCCCACAGTTACCGCAGTGCTGCGATTCCTCACTGAGGGAAACTTATTTTTAAACATGAAAACAGTTTTTAAAATGGACCAGATGCAAAACATCAGGTATAGCTCCCAACCATTTCCCCCACTGCTGCAGCCTGATCAAAGCTGCCTCCCTTCAGGAAGTTATCTGATGTCAGCCAGTGACGCTATAGCAGAGATGAGTTTGGTCTCAGATACCTCAGTTGACTCCATTCATCATTAATCAGCCCTTCATGAACAGAGATATGGAAATGTCACTGGCAGAGGTGTCCCAGGCTGCTCAGAATAAATTACCCTTATCAGCCAGCAGGTTAGATCCCTGTAGCAGAGACTGGGCTCAGATTCAGACTCCAGCTGAAGCACGAAGCCTGTTTGGATCCCGGTGTCTCCTTGGTTCATGCATTTGCAGAGATGCCAGTTCCGACTAAGCACAGCACAGAAACAGGATTTCATTCAGTAAACCCTAAGTAGCAAATAAAAAAGGAAATATTATGAATGAATATCAGCCCATCCTGGTGGACTATAATGAATCTGCTCAGGGAGCCTTGAAAGACATCTTTACATGACACCTCAGTTTCTGTAGCTAATTAGAAAAGCTTAGGCCAGAGATACTTATCTGTGTGCAACATCTGGAACTCTTAACGTCTCAGGTTTGCCAGCCTTCACAGTTTCATCACAAATCTGCTGATACTTGCTGTTGTTATTAGTTTATTTAGTTGCCTTTTTAAAGCCTGACTTCCTGTAATCACATGATCATGTGAAAGTTTTCTCTACATAAAAACCTCTGTCCTTCACGATTGCTGCAAAATGCCTCAAAACACAATCCCTATATAGGCTCAGGAACGAAGAGGCAGAAATGAAAATAATTCCCTCACACGCCCCACAGTTAAGCAATTTTAAAACCAATCCTACATCTACCAGGGACCTGGCTTGTGGTTTCTAAGCCAGCCCTGTGTTTGTCAGGACCATGGCTCATGACATATTAGTGCTAAGGCTGGTCAGTATTGGAATCATCAAAGCACTCTGCAAAATTTAATTATTTCTCACTTCTATTCTACACCTGTCATTACTCATCCGAATCAGTCATGGGATACTGGTACAGTGGATGTTTTGGGATGGCTAGAATTGGCACACAGCAGCAGCCGTCCTGCCTTTCTCTGTCTCAGCACTTTGGCAGGAGCTGACTTTCCCACAATACCTTGAGAAGACAGCTGTCGGACCTGATTATTTATAGAGAAGAGGAAGAAGAAGTTGGCTCCGCAATCTTGATTTGACTCTAAAATTGTCCCTGGAGTTGGGATTCCGTGCTTAGATCCCAGGCCTGGTTTGGAGACACCTTCCACTCCCGAAGCATTCAAATGAAAAGGCAAACACAGAGGGAGGGGAGAAGCAGCAAGGCTGGGCAGGGGCTTGGTACATCAACTGTGGGAACTGAATCTCATTTCCACTAAGAAAACTGGAAACCCCTGCCAAAGGCCCTGCATAAAGTCACCGAGCTATCCTCTTGCTGGCTGATACTGCGCAAGTAATACAGCACAAACTTCTGAACAACCTCATGTGGGAGAAGCACCCGGTACTTGGAGCTCTAGTTCTCAGCTCTTTACAGGCAGCGAGGCATTTCCCTTTGAAAATCTCCTGCAAACAGGCCCAGTGTCTGCCCTGCTCCCTCCCCAAGGGCTCCAGCTTTGTCATGCTAACATACAGCCATCAAAGGCAAAAGGAGAGCTCCCTTCGAAAAATATGTGGAGCCCACAGTGTGTTGGATGCTGCAGCAAAACGCAAGCAAAGCTGGCAGTGCCAAAGCCTACTGTAAAAACCATAGTTCTGGGCTGGAGAAAGGGGAAACTTGAAATTTTGGACTTTATCTTCTGGTGTAAGTGTAGCTCAAGGGAGTTGCTGCGGTATGTCATCTTCGTCTGACAGCACGAGGGAGTCAGCGGCTCCCCTTTGGTGCTGCACACCACTGCTGTGACCCGCACTCTGCTAGCACAGAGTAACAGGAGGGAAAGCTTTATCAGGGGGTCATGGGACATTCTGAGCGGCTCCAGCACCCCCTCAGCTGCATAGTCCTCCTCCATCCACACTGCAGCTGCGCTGTGATCTGGTGAGGGCAGAGGTAATCACAGACAGGTATCAGGTCTTCAACTGCCAGAGCCCCACCTCTCGCTGATACCTCTGTCAAAGAAACCAAAAGCTGAAAGGAACCTGGGGTCTGGTCTTATCTCGCCCTATCAGAGCTACAGTACACAAGCAGGCACATGGCAGCTTGGAGGAGCTCTGAAACTCCACCAGCATTCTCTCCCAAACATCCTCCCCATGGCTCTGAAGTCTAGGAGAGAAAGAAAACCAGATACCCATCTACTCCACCCTCTGGTAGTGGGCAAGCTCTCTTTGCTTCCTAGCTGGCACCTGTCTATCATATTTGATACCAAATAAAGGCCCACTTAATTCTGACTCACCCTACCTGCTCATATTGCTCACTTTTCCTGGCCAGGCCATAATCCAATATCTACGTTGAAAAATCTTGCCATCTTAAATGAAACCTAAATTCAAATCATATCAGTGCGTTGCCTTCCTGGATAACAAATCTAAGCAAACCTTGTAAGAACTTACTAGATCCTTTCTAGATTGCCCAGCAGTCTAGGTCAAACATATAAATCCAGGAGCCTTCCTGCACAGCAAATCCAGTAGGTAAGTTTGCTTTTTGTCAGCCTCTGTAGGGGTGGAACTCCCTTCTCGGGGCAGGTGCTTGGTGGGGGATTAACAGAAAGTTCACTGCAAGGTACCAGCTGTCCTGTGGAGTGGAAAAATATCAGGTAGTTTTGCAACATTTAAAGAGATGCACCAAGAACGTCTTGGGTGGCAGTTAGCACATAAGGGCTGCTGGCCCTGAGGGGCTTGGGGATTTTCCTTCCTCATAGAAAATGCCTCCTGCAAGAAGCACATACCTATTACAAAACAAACTGTTGCTTTAGCTTTGTTAAACAAATAAATCAATCTTCTTTTACTTCAAGATCTGAGAATCAGCCTCCCTTCTAAGCTGCCACTTTCATATTTTCCCCACAAATATTATATGGCACCCAAACATCAGGCACTGATGGCTTGAGAATGGCAAACCAAATTTACCTGCAAACCTCTGATGCTGGGTCTGAGCAGCCACAGCACTTGTCATTGATATTCAGGGAGGATCTGTTGCCATAGCTTGTCTCTAAGGCACTGAAATGGAAAGCAGGAGACCAAAGCGCTGCTCGCTGCACATCAGTGTGCCTGAGCTTTGCCTCTCACAACCTTTGTGCCTGTTCCAGTTGGAGGCCTGTTTGGGCAGTCCCGCACGAAGCACTTGGACAGATGCCACCCCTGGGGCTCTCATGGGATTCGCAGCCATGACCGTACTGCAAGTAATTTTATGCGAGTCTTAGAAAAATTTGCCTACCCTCAGTGTCTAGTCACCCACGCAAACCACTAGTGGAGATGTGACTTATAGCAATGCATTTTTACCCCAGTTTGAAACAAGATCAAACAAATTATACTACACCAGCATAAACCGTGTCTCTACTGGAGCCGGAACTGGTACTTGTAGCCAAAACCCAAGTACAGATGAATCCTAAAAAGACACAAAAAGGAAGCTACAATTTCAGCTGAACCTGAAGGATTTATAACCTTGACAGTGAGACCTTTTCCTGTGAGCTCCTACAGTAGCTTTAAGATTAATCACTGCCAGTGAAATCAGTGCCTGCTGCTCTGTTTTTCAGCATAGAATGAAATCATTTTAGGATGAACTAGAAAGATCTAATCTGAGCCAGACCTGAGAGCAGCCAGATTCAGAACTCAATGGAGAGGCAAAGCTGAAGACTGGGTTCAGCTGAAGGATGCCAGTTGGTTGGAGAAAGCCGTGTTAAAGGAATTTAAATGGATTTTATCCATTCTTGAATAAAAGGTCAGACAAATGAGACATGAGGCTCCCACCTGGCCTACCTGCCTCTCCATTTGGGTTCTTGCACTCAAAGGTGCTCAGTGGTAGGCAGGGATAGGCTTACTCCAGGCAGACTCCTAGGTCTGCACTGCCTTTGCATTCTAGCTGATGGGATTAATTGCATTAGAATGCTTCTTCACCTCAACCACGCTTTGGAAGGAGCAGGAGGACCGTAGATGGGGAAGACAACACAACCCAAGGAGTCCTCCTCGCACCCAGCTACTTAATCCCACTATATGAGATGATATTTGGGGAGTCGAGCCAGCTGTCTGGAGCCAGCATTGAACCTTGAGCGCAGGGCCGCTGTGAGCCTTCCCAAGGGAGATTTTGGATTGTGGATTGTTCTTTTCTTCCGCACAAGGAAATACTGCCCTTTGCAGAGCCTTGTGGTACAAGCTGGCATTGTGTGGCAGCGTGCAGGCAAGGTATTTGGAGACTCTCCTCCTTGACCCAAGCATTTGGCTGACATTTCTGCAGAGCCCATCCCTGCAGCATCAGATCCTTTCTCCCTGGGATCTCCTGTGTCCTGAAGACCCCGGGCAGCTCCCCTGGCTAGCAAGAACCCAGATTGAATTCTGGCCATTTGATGCCTGAGGTCAAGCTGTAAAATGAACAATCAAAAATTGCCCCGAAAGGCAGATGTACTAATTAGAGAAACCTTGGGTGGCAGTTCTGAGCACGATGCTTTTAATAACTCCAGGGATGTTGAGAAGCAAATAAATTATATGATGAAAGTCTACCAGGCTGCAGAACCCAGATATGCAATAAGCAAGACTGGCACCAAGACTGAAATTTTGCCCCCTGGGCTTGGCATTTTGTCTGATTGCCTTTCCAGATGAGAAGGTATCTGGAGCTTCCGGTCCTGCTGACTACTTGGCAGAAAGGTATTTCTCAACACAACCTGGGGAATCATCCTGGGAAGGCTGGAATTAAGAGAGCCAGGGCTCACTGGCACTCAGGGAAGTACAGCCAGGTTTTCACCAGGAGTGTGACCAAGGTCTCTCTCTAGACTTTTGGACTTAAAGTAGACATAAACCATACAGAAACTTTAAATGTGCTTAATGTAAAAAGCTAGCTGGTTAAGGCTTTCAGTTCTTCTCTTTGCCAGTGCACAGGCAAAGAAGCTCTGGCAGCTCCAGGGGTCTGGATTGCTCCCTGTCTGCCTGTGGCCACTGATCCCATCAAGTGCCCCCCACTCTAATGGTTTCTCTTCCCAGCGCTCTCGTGAAGCCAGGAAAACCTCTCCTCTCTTTACGCCGTGAGGTATGCCTTTACCTTGCAACACAGCACAGTGCAGAAATCCCCATGAAAATGGAGACACAAATGGTTCACATCTGCACAGTACAGCCCGCGCATCTGGGGCACCTTGCCGGCCTAAACCCACACACAGTGGGTCACATGAATGAGGCTCTCCTGTTTCCAACCTAAGCCTGTTCTCCCAACCACAGAGACCCTTGCAGGGCCAGTACACCCGAAATGCCCAGCACAGGGTCATACAAGGAATCCCTGCAGAGCCAGGGTCCCACACACTCGACTGTGTGGCAGTGGGGACCGGAGGGACACCCATCTTGCTGCTTTTGCTGGTCCATGGCATGCAGCAAGGCTCCTTGAGTCGCTTCCCTCACTCCAGTTCAGCATGTCACACCCTGCCATGCTTCCTTCCATCACTCTCTGACCTCTTTTGTGCCCTACATAGGGGCTATCAGCACCCACCTTCCAGTCGTGCCACCCTACAACAGCCTGCTCCACACTCCTCCCTCAGCCGGGATCTGTCTGCACCCATTGCCTCACACACCAGGAGCACCCATGGCCTCCACTGGCGCTGGGCTCTTCTCCCATAACCCCACCTTTGTGGCTTGACCAACAGCTCTAATAAATCTTGCAAATGAGGGTCCCCAATTACAAGAGGTTTATGGCTCCCTGATAGTTTGCTTAGTCCCACAGGCCATCACAGCTTTCCCCCAGGGTGGACCTTGCTTAAAAGCAAACTCCCACACACATACAGACCCCGCTTCAGACGTCTTGACCAGCAGAGACTATTGCTCCTGCTGACGAGGAGCAAGGCAGGCTGGAAATGTCTGCCCATCCCTCGCCCATAGCTGCCCGAGAAAGGAGGACACCAGTGCCTGTAAGAGCTTCCATTCACTCACAGGCTGCTACATGTCCCAAACAAGCCACGCACAGTTATTTTCAATGGCAATTAAAGACTAGCTCCTGTTTCAAGGGCTGGACAATGAAACTGCAGGAAGAGCTGCCCTGACCCAGCAACCATTATGTCAGTGAATACACCGGACTGAGAGATGCTGACCCTCATCTTGGCTCCAATTCACTTTTAATTCTCCTGGCCTCAAACCCTGCAGGAATAATATGGGGAGCTTGTAGCCACTGCATGGGGATTTGGGAGCAGCACCTGTTTTAGGAATAATCAGCCCAGCAGGAGGAAAGTTTCTCTCTCGGCTGGTCTCAGAGTATTTATGTTTTTGAACCTGTCTCAGCGTGATAATAGTTCACTTTGTCAATCTTGCACAAAACCTCGCAGGGCTGTTTGTCCTGACTCCTGCATGGCTCTATTATGATTTTTCAAAAGACCTCCTGTAAGGGTTAAATGACCTCACATTAGTGCTAATTTGGGGCTAACTTTCCTATTCAGTACATAACAAAGCCATTGGTGTTTACCCAAGTCCCATAAAGCGACAGGGACCACACACAACCTAACTGCACTCAGCCTGGACACGGACAAAACTCCACCCCAGCCCTTTCATAAGTATTGCCATTTTGTAAGAGAGAGGGGGGAAAAAATAAGGGAGACTGATGGAAAATCTTCACCCAGCCTATGCCCAAAGCACGCCAGGATGAATTAAGCACCCAACAGCCAACCTGAAGCAGCTCCACTGCTGTTCCCAACGAGACTCCGCAATGGGAAGAGACAGTGGCCATCCCTTCCGTTCCCCTACGTGGCCTAATTGCAACCTGCTGACTCACAGACCCACAAAACACTCAGCTGCCTCATTCCTCAGCTGCTTTTCTTCTCCACAGGCTCCTTGTGAATTTAACTCGCATTAATTTAATGCCAGTAAATCACCCTGCACAGCTAATAAATTAAATGTCTCATTGACCCCGCTTCTGGGAAAGGAAAGGTTCGGTGGAAAGAAAGCGGCGCGCAGGCTGGCTGCACACCGACGGCTGCGTGACTATCACCACAAAAAGAATCGCCAGTCTCGTCCCCATCCCATCTACCTCTCCGTGATTAATGACAGTGCAAAGTAGGGCAGTCTGAAAATAACAACAAACCACGACTGAGGTTCCCAAGCACAGAGCTGGATGCAGATCTTCAGCTATAGCGAACTGGTGTCACGACTGGAGCCGAACAGCCCGTTTTACACCAGCTCAGCTTGCGCTGCTGTGGTGCAACGAGACCCAGCAACACCAGCCAAGGGTTTATTCAGTGCATCATTCCACTTCATCAGAGGCCATATATTTGCCCCCTTCCCATTGCAATTAAATAAGGTAACAAAAAAAAAAAAAAAAAAAAAAAAAAAAAAAGAGGGAACACAAACATGTTATTGGCCAAGTGAGTAAACATTTCAGGCTCTTTTGCAATTGTTAATGATAGTACAAGGCGTGTGTGAACTTCCTGCACACTGTACTGCAGTTCATTCTGAATTCACCAATGCAATTAGGGTGTCTTTTATGCAAGAGCTGAAATTCGCCTAGATTGATTTAACGAGTATAATTTCCTCTTTGGAACTGCTGGAAATTAATCATCACTTCTCCAAGCTCCATCTGGAATTCACTCTGTCAGCACAACAGACAGCTATAATGGTGGCATCTAAAGACAACTGCATGCTGACTACACTGTTGTTGACTTTGTTCAAGTATTTCCTATACTTAGAATGGGAAATATCTCAAATATGCAGCAAAGTCAACTATCCCAGCACAGTGCACACCGATCTTTTTTTTCTCTAGTGACAACCATCACACAGACAATAAATCCAATTCTCTGCTTGCTCATACTAGTTTTCATTGAGGCAACTGCACCAACTTAATTGGATTGACCCTAATTTGCAGCAAGTGAAAGCAGCAGAAGAAACTGATGGAATATTTTAAAGAGAAATTAAATAAATACACCTAGCCAGTTACACCTCTAAGAAACTGCATTTGCACACAAAAATGTCAATTTGTGCATGCAAATCGGGTAACTAGCCATCTAATTTCCCAGTTTCATGGCTCCCTGCCCAATTTGGGTGTACAGCTGTAAGATTTGGAGAGCAGTGAATGCTTCTGAGAATATCCCGGTGACAGAATCATCTGGACTCCAAGAACTTTATTCTTTCTTGCCCATCTCAAACTCAATGAAAATCTATAAATGGAGTCAGACAAAGAAAAAAAAACAAGGACAACTTCATAGCATGTGAGGACAGCACTTAAGTGACTAGCAGCTGAAAGAACAGAATGCTCTAGAAAGAAAACTGTTTTGTTTATTAAAACAATTAATACAGCTTAAAAGGAAGAGCACTGAAGTAGGTGTGAATGAACTGCCCTTCTCAAAACTGAGGTGTGGCTGCTCCCGAGGTTTTCCCAGCATTTTGGTGTCTTTTGATGTAAACCACAGAAACTAAACTATATGAATTAAAATCAGAGCTCCTTAAAATTCACTAGTTCCAGGATTATTCCTGGGAGCTGACCCATCCCTAGAATACCCCACAGGTGTACAGTCACAAAGGAACTCACATGAAAGTTTGAGCAAGTCTTTGTTGACTTCTTCCACCCCAGTGCTGACCCATTTCTAGCCATCAGTAGTATTCAACATTTTTTGGATGAGAGTCTCTATAAATTTTCCATTCTTCTGTATATAACCAGTTTAAGTCAACTGACAATAAGCTTTCTTTTCTCAGTTCCCATCTGCAGACCCACTAGAAGTCATGCAAATCCCCTAGGAGTCTGTGGTTAAAAAGAATTGATCCCCATCCCTTTATTGCTTCTCCAGTACATATCATACCCTTTACTGAGCCTCTGGGGAAGAGCCAGGACTTATGCCAGCATATTTTTTCTCTGGACAATAACAGTTAGCTCTGCCATAGAAAGCTGCATATTGGAAGTACTCTACAGGGACCATCTAATTAAAAGATTACAGCATCCCTGGGAGATATATCAACCCGTTTGATTCTGTCTGTTGATAACTGGGGAAAACAGACTCAAAGCTGAAGTGTCTTGCCCAAGAACGCAGCATGGGAGAGCAGCAGAGTGAAGATAACAACAAGCACTACTGATTCCTGCCATACTGTTTTTAGATTCTGGTTGGGACTAGGAAAAAAACCTCCTAAAATCTTCCTTCTTCTAATGTTCTGCCTCTCTTTGAAGCAAGGACAGCTGGAAATCAAATGAAAATATCTCCTTCTAGAAGGCCTCCATCCAATTTTGCAAATAAACAAATAAGCAGCCACCCAGTGGGGGGGAAAGATAATAACTAGCTGGGCTCTGGGATGCGGAAAGGTGCGTAAAAAAGAAAAAAAAAAAAATCAAGGATGGCAAGATGGATGTGTAGGAGATAGAATTACAGACAATCCTAATAAGGGAAAGGAGAGTTTGAACTTCCTGTGAAAAAGAAAAACCACAAACCAACCTGGGAGATTCTCAGAGCTATGGAGAAAGGAGTAGGGAGAGGAGAGGCGGGGTAAAACTGCACGAAGTAGGAAACTGCCACAGAAAACTTTGAGCTTTAAAAGCTTCCCTTTTATCTAGAGAGCTTTGGGGTAAGAACGGAGCAAGAGGGAGTAATAAGCATAGGTGCTAATTGCATGGAGCATCTCCATGGAGCTTTAGATTAAAGACTCCAGCACCTCAGGGGGTGAAGGAATCTGTTGATCTTGGAGACAGTATGTGGGGCAGGCAGCTGCACCCTTTGTTACTAACCTGCCTCCCTTCCCCATCTGATCATGTAAATGAGAGCTACAAATGAGTTTACAGCATGCAACATCTGAGTTGGGATCTCTGGAGAGACAGGGATGGATTTATTTACATGTTCTGAGTTATCTCTGCAAATGATCTAGCAGGGGCCCCTTCACATCTGTAAAGTCCTGATGAAAGTAAAAACATTGTACCCAGGTATTTCTGTTTGTGCTTGTGGCACTGAAGACAATAAGGACGGATTCTCTGCCTGTTTACACCCCTTAGCACTAGCATTTGTTACAGTCTGCTCCTACGAAGTATGGCATAGTCCTTAACAATGAATATGTGATTTTCAGGGAAGAATGAGGGCCAGATTCAGTCTGATTTGCCAGCTCTGCTTCAGCTCAGCCTCAGATCTTCCCCAGATGCTAGCCCAACATGGCTGATGAGCCCAGCTTCCCTAGTGAAGCTGCATGGCAGCAATAACTTCTTAGAGAGGGATCTCTCTGCCACAGTGAAAGGCTGGGATGGTGGGAGAGCAGAGGTCAGGCCAGATTAGCCCTACTCTGGTGCTCCAAGTTATGGTGAAGCCCTCCCCGTTTCCCTACCACCAGGGCCTCAGGGAAAATGACTTATCCACCTGCAATCTGAGTGTGGATGAACCTGGCACTTTGGCACCAAGGATCAGCCTTGGTAACTGTAATCCTATTTGGAACCAAGAGGAAGGCAAGGAGGGAGGACAGCAACCCCTCTGCTCTCCTTTGCCAATAGCAAAGATGGAAATGATAAGAAGCAAAGCCTCAGGTGCTGGAAGAGCAGAAATACTTTTTCTCCACAGACACCAGGCTTACTTGGTGTAACACCCCCCACTCTACCTGCACTGCCATTCCCAGGGAGATCCAAGCAGAGGAAAAGCAGCCACAGCTCTCAGATGAAGTAGTTGTTGGGCTTTGTGAGTTGCCTGCCTGCCTGCCCTGAAACGTTTAAATACCTTCTCTTGCTGCAGGATGACGGTGGCCCACAACTGCTGAATTCCCCATTCTTCACATGCTTCTGTGCCTCCTATGTGGCTGTCATTATGTCTGCATTGCTGACATATTGTGTTTTTGAAGAGTAGACGCTCATGTATTAACTGAGCAGTCCTCCTTCCTGTCAGTAAAGCAAGCAAACTCAGCCAGTCCCTCACTGCTATTGCCAGGAGGGAAGTAGGGAAAAAAAGGGAAGAAAAAAAAAAAAGCATCAAATAAACCAACCCATGAATCAGCCTCTGGAGCTATTTGTAACAGATGTACTGGCAGGTGTGTAATTGCCTTCTTACCGTTATCAGCTGGAGCTCACGCAGGCCCCGCAAGCACCTGTAGCTCTGCAGCAGGGATCCCCAGGGAGCTAGCTTTCGCCTCCACCCCAGTGCACCAAGCACCTTCCTTTAATTAAGTGTTGAGCCTCTTCCCACCCTGGTGCTACCCTCAGCGCCCTGTGTGAGAATGAAAGCGGTTATTGCTGAGGACCATAGCTTTGTCTTGGAGCCACCATGAGAGCTATGCAGCAGTTTCAGTCCCAGTCTCTATTAAATGTAGAAACTCAGATGGGAAGCAAATCATTGAATTCCTAGATCTCCGGATCTCTTCCTTCTATTTAGCATCCTGTTGCCTTCCCTTTCATGTAGGTTACTCCAGAAAAATATCTACAACAGGATAGCTTGCACCCTTCTCTGCCACATCTGCTACAAAGAGTGTCAATGCTGGCTTAGAGGACTTACCATGTCATGCAGAAGCAACTTGTGCTTTCCATTTTTACCAGAGTAGCCACCCTTGGGCATCTTTGTAGATGATTTTGCTTTCCATAGTATTCTTTCTTTGAAAGAAAAAGATTTCCTATTCTTTCATATAGCCCCCAAGCCTGCAAACCTCTCATTTTGGAAGAATCAGTGAGGCGAGGAGGTGAGATGAGGCGAGGAGAGGGAAAAGAAAAGAAGAAAAGAAAAAAAAAAAGGAAGTTCTCATCCTTACTTATTGGGGAAAAAAATCTAGAACCAAAGAACAAATAAAAGTAATTGAGCCCCACAATTTCTGCAGACTTTTGAATGCACAAGACTCATTTAAAGAGCAACAAAGATGGGTGGGGATACCATCGAATTTTCTTGGCCTGTGCTATGGAAAGATGATTCAGAGAGCTCTCAACGGGGCTGCCCTGCTTATGGAGGGCATTGCAAAAACTGCACTCTTTGCTAACAGAACCATGGTGACGAGCAAAGCAAACAGCTCCTCCAGCCTGGCCTTGCTAAGGGGTGGCTGTTTGCCCCATAGCTGTGACTCCCTTCCATACTCATGCATCTCTCTTTGAAGTCCTGCTAACACTAGGGCCAGCCCTGAGCAGCGAGCTCCATCCTGCGAGGTGCTGAGCACCCTCAGCCAGACACTGTGGGAAAAAGCGGGCTCTGAGTGAAATTAAAGGGCAGCATCTGGCGGGCTCCTAAAAGGAAATAGCTGTGTCCAGTGCATAGCAGAGCAAAGGAATTTGCAGCCGCAGGAAGGCGACTGAGACAAACAATGTTGACTGGGTTTCAAACTTGAGTTGGAAAATTTTATGACTGCAAATAACACTGGCAGTCATATAACCCAAGGGAAAAAAATAGGGGTAATGAAACCTCCTGCTTCAGGGCAAGAGCTGGTGGCCTCTAGGGACAACAGAGGAATTTTTCCCCCCATTCACAGCATTGCTCAAGTAGCTGGGTGCATTCTGTAGGGGTTTCACCATCCATAGAAATACCAGACATCAACTGTTGATGGTAAAAAAAAAAAAAAGATACTGCACTGGACAAGCCACTGTCTTGATTTGGTAAGGACATCTAATAAAGAAGCCAAGCAGCAACACTGCCATGAAATAAAAGGGACATTGGATGAGAGTCCAGCCCTGGGGTCCTAATGAATCAACAGGGGTGCTGTCCAAGGACCAGAGGTAAACACATCAGACACAAAGAAAGAGAAAAATGCAGGCCAAACCATTGTGTTCTGACTCTGAGCAGGAGCAGGCCAATACTGTTACACTTGTCAGCCAAATGATATGTCTGTGGAACTGATTTTAAATTCCCACCTTTGGTGGATAAAGACTGGGCAGCTGGATCTGTGGTTCTGTCTGGGTTCCTCTTCCTCCTGAATGCAGCCAACCTGGTAACACAGGGAGGGTATGAAGTTTGCTGGATGTCTCCAAAATGTGGTATCTCTACTGGGCAGAAGTATCTCCTTGTTGTCAGTTTAAATCAACTCAGAGGCACTTTAAATTCACTGATTATTATGTCAGTATTGCCCTTCCTCTGAAACAGTTCTCATTTTCCCAGTGTTTGCCTCTTGATATGTTTACGGTGAGTGACCATATTCCCACTTGGCATGGTCTTTGCTGGGTCACAGAGCCAGCTCTTCCCTGCTGCTTGTCCTGGGACCCCCACTGTGAACCTCTCTCGCTGTCAATCTGCCTTTCACCAACTGCTGCTGACCGCACCTATAGACATTATTTCTGATGAAACTTTCCCTGGCTTTGTGCAAGGGCACTTGTACTTCTCCCTGGTAATACTCTCTCCCTCCCCCCCACCCCGCACATTCTAATATCACATTTAGCTTTCTTTTACTTCTGCCTAGTCCCCATAGCTCACAGATCTGCTGTGATCACTTAGCACACCCAGGTCGTTCCCTTCTTTTGTTATCTCCAAATGAAACATTCCCTGCTTATAGCTGATTAGCTACTAGTGCCTGAATGCATGAATTTGCATTTTGTACTTTGAATGTCATCTTTCTTCTGCTGTGCTGATCCTGAAGGTCACACAGCTCTTTCTGTAGAATGCCCTGACCCTTCTCTGCTTTTAATGATAAAGTCTGGGTGAGAGTCAGCAGAATTCATCAGTACACACTTTTTTGTGTATTCTGAAAAAAATGGATAAGATTGAGCCCAAAAATTATTCTGGAAGAACTCCTCTAGTAAACTCCTTCCTGCCTTCAGCTTTCAACACCTACCTATGGGGTAAGTCCTTCTGCCTCAGTTTTCCTGTCCGCTTCAAGTGAGTTATCATGTCCAGATAGAATCTCATTTTTACAAGGTCTCAGGCATTGCTACACACACACGCACATGTGCGTGCACATGCACGTGTGCTTGCTGAAGATACCTGCAAGGAATCCGTTTCTCAGCAGAAGAATGATGGTCTATGCAGTCCTGAAGCAGTACAAACCTGAGCTTCCAGGAAATTTATTCTCAGACCTAAGCTGGCTCAGAGCCACTTTTTAATATTACTCCCAGCACCCCCATAATAAATAGCTTAAAACCCCAGACATGAGAGCTCAGAGTCTAGCAAATGGGCACAAGAGCATCTTCTGCCCCATAATGCTTTCAGCAGCTCCAAAGGCGCTCAGATACAAAGGGATTAGGTGGTTTACAGGACCAAAGCTTGGCAGATTTCCCTCCAGGGCCCCCAGCCGTTTGCGCTGTCGGTCATCATTCCTGTCAGGCTAGTTCAGAGTGCCTCTGCCTTTACTCTTAGTGGATTAGGGGGTGGTTGAGTGGTTATTTTCTCCTGCTTTGTTGCTTGGAGATGGGGCTGCAGAGGGGAATGAATTACATCAGATAAATACATTAAAATGTCACTCTGAGAATTAACTGGAAACCCCAGCCCCTCCAGGAAAAACAGTACAAATGGCAAGAGAAGAAAGTGCCACAGAAGGCATCTCTACTGTCAGTCACATGGATGGATCAACATGGACATAATTTTTCTTCCCAGTAATTAATTTCAGTGTATTATTAATTGTAATAACCATCAATTTCTAATGAATACACTGGGCCTCATCAAAATCCTGGCACTTAGTTGTCACAATTAAAGTAACTGTAGCATTCCCTGATCAGCGGGCTCAGTCCTTCTACCTCCTCCCACTCAGATCAGAGTCCAAAGCACCTTATGGCCAGGAAGAAAATCAGGTTATTGGAGCTTTATCCCACAACTCAGGGTCTCTGCTGCAGATTTTCCATAGGACTTTGAGGAAAACTCTCTTTACCTCCATCTTATCCAGTGATAACATCAGACTTCTACTGCACTGGTTTATTGGCTTGTTAAAACTGCAGGGATGATTCAGATATTTAGATAACAGAATCCACAACAAACTGCTGAGAAAAAAGCAAATTAAAGAATCCTGCGAAAAATGTCTCCAAAAGAAGTCAGGTTCTAGGTGTTGGGGTATTTTAAGCCAGTACAATTTACTTGTCATATCAGGAGACGATTACACTAGTTGAGAGCTTAATCCAGACTCCCAGAGCGACAGCAACACGAGTGTTTGTCACTTCCTCTGCACAACTTCACCAATTAGAAACAAAACAATGGACTGCTACACGTGCCATTAACCTTATACTTCTCACATCACAAGCACACTATAATCAAATATAAAGAAACAAGTATTAATTACAGCATGAATATCTTAGTCACTATCCTGATCAAAACAAAATCTGATAATTTTATCATTAAATACTCTTTCGAATGAGAAGTGAGAAAACTACATGACCATACTGATGACACATGCCATCATGTCATCAGGCAGGGACTGCCTTCTGCTCTGAGTTGGTCCAGCACTTAGCACAGGGGTCCTGGGATTGCAGACACTACTACAACAGGAATTAAGTTTCCCATTAAGATACATGTACCTTGTTATCAAGAGATAATCATTACCATTACTACGGCAAAATACTCAAAGGCAAGTCAGGAAAGGTATTAATAATTTTCTTCCTTTTCACGATATTCCTTAAAAGAACATATTCTGAGAATGGCATCCGTGCTGTAAGAGCCAAAACAGTTAAAAAGATCAATAATTTTCAGGTCAGAGTTAAGGACATGATGTGAAGTTAAAGTACACTTCTCTGCAGAGCAGAAATCCTGACTTTGTGAGGCTGAGTGGAGAACTATGGATATCAAGGTTTCCCAGTGTGTTTAGCCAAGATTGGCAGCAAGGGGCATTATCCTTTACTGCTCCTGCTGATGGCAGTGGAACCAGGATTTCACAGTGGGTTGAACCAAGGCAAAGATTTGTAGTGAGCAGCATTGTCTTTTATAAACCAGCTGCTACAGCTGAAAAAACAGAGATGCTTTTGGGCACTCGAACACACGTCTAGATCTGACTCAAAAGCAACAAATTTCAAGCTACACTCAGGCCAAGAAAATTGAGTTTAACGAAATTACACTGATCAATTAGACAAACCGAGAGAAAAAGTGGTTGATACTTGTGCCAAGTTTTTGCTTGTTAGCACAAGCTCATGTGATGTTAATAAGGCTAATGGACTTCCAGGCTGGAACAACTTCATGTTTGGTTGGGTCAGGGTATGGACAGATGAGGTTCACGATTGCTCGCGCCTATCCATGTAAATATGGCCTGAGATGTGGGCAGTTATTTACTTAGTCATTTCCGTGCTCTGACACGATCGCGATTTACAGATCACGTAAGTAGGTGTAATGTTATCACCTAGCAATGTTTTTTTAATGAAAATTTTTGGTTCTGGACTATGACCCAACTAAATGGTTTAGAACAACAGGTGAATCTCTGGATCTCTCGCTGTTGTAACCTTCATCCTCCCCTACGAGTCTCCTCCCCTTTGTTTACTGCAATCCTTCCTCTGCACTTAGATTGTAAGATCCTGCAAGCAGGGCCCTATCCAACCTTTGTTCAGGCTTCGAGACATAAGCAGCTATTTGCATTCAGTGGGAGACTTACCTGACCCAGGACTCACTCAGAGTGGTGGGATCAAGATTAAATACATTTACATACATGTAAATTTTTGCCATTTGCTGTGCAAAAATATCCTGTCTCTTGAGATACGGGAGAATATGGTTCTGACTCAGAATTGATACTATCTTTCCAGTCAAGATTAGAGTCTAAATTGTGCAATCCAGTTTAACTCACAGTATCAGTTGCTATGCAAAAGACAATGTTTCATACAGAGGTGTGGTCTTTCCAACGATTGCAACAAAGACAGACCACTGGCTTGTCATTTAGATCCACTACAACCGGAAAGCGCCAGCCAATTTTTCAGATTTGATCCTAAAAGAAAGGGATTATTCCTCCTAAATTGTGGACTGACCTTAAATCATGGTGAAAGTAATGGGATCAAGAGCTTTTGAATGTCTGTGAAGAAATTGTCCCTAAAGACAAAAAACAGAAAAGGTGAAAGTACTTAAAAAAAAAAAAAAAAGAAGAAAAAGAAAAAAAGCTTTTTTCCCACAGGAAACTTCCATCACTATTCTATTTTCCCTAAGGACATTTCTGTATCTGTCACTAAAAATTACTGCTGTCAGCGGTAATGCATCAGCACAAACCGGAGGGCTGGGCCTTGGTGGTCTGAAAAGGGATGTAAACCACAGTTGTTTTTAACCACCAGTTCACCTTAGCTCCAGTGAACATGTTTACTATGCAATAAATCCAATTTTATCTGGAGGAAAAATGATCTTGGAAAGAAAAAATTGTATGTTGTTTTCACAAGTGCATGCCTGATGCTTAATCAAGGCTAAGAGAGACATTTCACTCACATAAAGCTGAGCTACTGCCAAAACAGAGGTAGGAGAAAGGTACGTGATAGGGAAACAACTGCAGATGAATGCCAAAACCCTTCGAACCCCTGAAACAGCAAAACCTTCTTCCATCGGAGTCCCTAAACAAATGCCTTACAATTTCAGTGGCAAAAGAAACAAGCCTAAAACAGATTTCCTCCATAATGTGAAATAACGCCCTAGAAAATTACACTACCAATAAAAAGCTAATGAAAAGGTCTGCTGGGAACAGTTTTGCCCTACAGATAACTTGTCCCTACTGATCTTAAGGAATTCCCTTGCAGTGTTGATGCGCTTTTATTACAGTGGCACTCAATGCCCTAGAAATCTCCGTGCTAGGTGCTGTTCAAAGAGATGGTCTTTGTCCCAGGGAACACGATGTAACTCTTAAAAAGGCCATGATAGAAGCTGCTAATTATTCATTGTTTGCACAGGGAATAAAAAAGGTTTATATGGAACTAACGTATGGGTAAGTGTAAGTATCATTAGTAGTAATTATAGTAACTGCCTCTATGATCCTCCTCTGTTATATTTGAGGCAGGCTTCATTTCATAACTACAGGTTTGTCTGCTAAAAAATCCTCTTTCACAACAGACAGCCCATGGCAAGCCGATGGCTGCCTTCACGTATCCTGCTGCCCTGGCCGAGCTGTCTGCCAGCATGGAGTGGTCTCCTTTGGCTCAGGCTAGAGGAAAGCTGCAGCAGATTGGTGCTACGTTTCTCTTCTCAAATTTGTTTACCAAGGGCTTTGCATGCAGAGATTTAATGCCAGAAATGTGTGGGTTGTCAAATCATCCAAGCAAAGGGGCATTGGAAGGCCCTGACCCTCTACTTTTTATCCAGGCAAAATACCATCTCACTTCAAACTAGCATTTGATGGGGGAGCGGAGATGTGAGGAAGGGTGTCTTCTGCCTAAATGGTTGTTGCTGGCTAAGGGCAGAATTAAATAGGACGAAGAGGGCGTGGACTGAAGATAGGGAATGGGCTCTCTCGTGATGCAAGAAGCATCTTTGTGTAATGGCACAGCCCAAACTGGAGCTCACAGACTGCGGCAGCGTCCACCCAGGCGGAGGTTTACCACCATCCCCCTGCCACAGAGGGAGAGAGGTTTCCTCTCCATGCCTAAAGAAAGCCAGAAGAACCATGGGTGAAATGGATTTTAATCCCTATTGAGAACATGCAATGGTAAAAGTACTCGGCTCAGCATGTGCTCATTGCCGAACCCACGCAAGCGCTCAGGGCGGGTCTGTTTGTCTCTTCAAGGCCACAGAAACCAACAAACAGCGGCGGGGAGAGGAGTTACCGCGGCCGTATCCTCATCACACCCACGCTCCCATGAGTGGCCTTCTTTCTGCCTAATGAAGTGAGGATTAATTAGAGGAGGTAATGGGCTTCTACGGACGGCATTGTCAAGCACTGCTTATTGCTGTTTGTTGATTCAGCTTAGGCATTTTGTAATCCCTCACGTTGTTTTGCAGTGACTACAGGAAACAGGTAAAAAAGGCACTTCGCTTTCTCAAGTTCAAGGCACCTATGCAGATGCATCAGAAATGATGGCTGATGCTGGACAGTACTGAGCAATAGCAAACATACAATCAGTATTCTAAAATAGTCCCCTTCATCTCCAGAAGACAGCTTATCTATAACACATAGGATGGGAAACAACAAATAAATGGATTGTCTGGTTTTGTTCAAAAAGAGGGAGGAAATGCAAAGGGAATTTGTCTTTGGCACTTAATTATTTTAAATAAAAAGTTATTTTCTCTTAACATTTTCTTACTAATACACTGTTTATATAATGGGGGAAATACTGCTCAGAGAGGGTGTGGTTGGCTTGCCCAAAACCGGAACGGGGATGAAAACCCGAAGGTTTTTGCTTTTCTCCTTGACCCATGCAGAATGCAGTACACCCCAGAGCCTGCCTTTTCTTTGCCCTCTGCCATGTCCAAGCTTTTGTACCCATAAAAAAGCAGTGTGTAATGGTACTAGCCCTTAAGTAATGGTTGGCATCCACGCTGCCTTGCGGTGGCAGTGCCTCAACATGCAAGGCATCAGCAAGTCAGCCCTTGCTGTTGCCGTGCTTCCCGTATAATCCTCCATTGGGCTGGACCATAAACTAATACAGAAAAGGGTCTTCAAAAATTTTCCCTGCAGAACCACTCGGCAAAGGACAAAGTTACTCTCCTGGGGTTGAAATGACTCTTATCTCCCTGGCCAACCCCCCTGGATGTTAGCAGTCACTCTCCTGTCATGTAACTCAGCCTGGAGAGTAAGAACAAACATCAGCAGGTTTAAACTGCCACATTTCTGTATTTGGGCTAAGCAGAGCTCAGGGCAGAGATCCAATGTTGTCTTTGTGTGTACAAACCCACCAAAAAATAAATAAAGCACCGAATCCTGATTTTTTTCCCCTTAATTCCTTTCAAGAAAGGTTAGGATTTCACCCATGCACTGAAAATTTGAGGCCCCTTTAAAAACTCCCCCTGGATTTTATTTGCCTGCTCAGCAGGACAGATGACACATTAGATTGCATTTCATTTTCTCAAGACGTGACATTTTTGTTGGCTCATGTGAAGGGAAGGTTTTCTAAAGATCTTCGCATGCATGAGCACACCACAGATCAGACAAAGCTTTTGCCCTTCCCAAGAGAGATATTTTGAAGAGAGATGTGCTATGAGGGGGACACAAGGCTCCCTAGGCAGTGCCCATCATGAAAAGAGAGCAATCACTGAGGCAAGGGCAGAGGTTTTGGCCCATTTGCTACAAGATCCCATGGGACCTATGTCAAAAACAACAGCAGGGTGTGAGTAGCTATGTCCTGTCCTGCAGTAACAGCCTCTGCAGGCTGGGGTGCCAGTAGCTCAGGATTTCAGGTGGGAATGTCCAGAAGAATGGTTAGTGGGTTGGGCTCCTTTCCTTTTCCTCATTTTTCATACCTTCACCCCACAGCTGGGTGGTGCCAGGGAATGCACATAGCTTAATGCAAGCTGCTACGGCTCAGGGACGAGGCAGCGTGAGGCACAGGCACATCTGGTGGTAGCAGTACCAGCATGCTGATATGCCACTTCAGACTGTGCCTGAGTCAGCTGGGACACAGGCTGCTCCTAAAGGACAGGTCCAGGAAATCCCTGCCTGCACTAAGGAACCAGGAAGAATGACTTCCATTCACTGAGGATGCAACAAGAGCTCCTGCATGCCTTCAAACAGGCTGAGCAAG
>NW_009258666.1:1288944-1298980 GCF_000687185.1 Egretta garzetta
GACCTTTACCTTCACGGTGAAGGAAGACTTGCTGTTTTGAGGGATTTCCTAATGGTCATGCCAACAGCCTCCTCCACTCATTGCTTCCTCACTCCTCTCAAAGTAGCTGAAGGCTACGAAAAACGCTGGAGGTCTAGTGGAGTAATTTCAGATCGATGCTGAAACTCCTAGAGCTTGTGGAGAATCAGGGAAATCAATCTGAGTTCATGAACGCTAATAACTTAATATAGGTCAGTAAAATGGCAATGAACTCTCATGCAGATGTTCCAGTTCAGAATCAGCCAGCCTTAACTGAGTCAGTTAATCTGAACTCACTTTCAATTAAATTACAGCAAATCCAAAGAAGGCCCCTTTAATTCTAACTGAGTCTGTATGGACCACTCTAATTCTAATTGAATGTAAAGGTGCTTAAGTACAGAATCATAGAATCATAGAATCGTCTAGGTTGGAAAAGCCCTTTAAGATCATCAAGTCCAGCCGTTAACCTAACCCTGCCATCCCACCACTAAACCATGTCCCTAAGCACCTCATCTATCCTTCTTTTAAATACCTCCAGGGATGGGGACTCGACCACCTCCCTGGGCAGCCCATTCCAGAGTAGCTCCCTTCAAACTCACACTTCTAGGACACTGTCAAAAGAAATCTTGAAAACATGATGGGAGCCTAATACTAAATGTTCTCAAATAAGGGGACATAAAAAAATAGTGCAAAATAAGTGTATATTTTTAAAATCTCATGCTTGTTCTGAGTTAGCATATTAAACTACAGAGATGTCATCTAACAATGTCTCGTTCTCTACAGATTATGTTGCTGCGTTGTGTGTAACACACACATCGTGTGCCAGGGTGTCAGTGGAAATCCCAACTCTGAGTCCCCTGGCTGGCTCATTGGGCCACCACAGGAGCCCTGCCACTGAGCTGCGGTCTCTCCTGCTGACCTGGCCACGCAGCAGTGCCTACACTGCAGATCAAAGCAGGGGCAGAGCTGGGCAAATGGGCTGAGAGATGAGAGAAGCCACAAATGGAGCCACGCACTTACTAATGAAAGCAAAGGGCTTGCAGACATCATAGCAAAATGACAGCATTAGCCCTACTAACAGTTGTTCCAGATTTAGCGAGCTTGCTGTGGAGGAGATGTGCTGGGAAGGAGGGTTGCTAGTCAGGGTGAGTCGGGTCCATGATGGACCAGTGGCAGCTAGGAAAGAGGACCGGAGTCTGGACCTTCTCAAGGAGGTGGGTGAGGAGCCCTTTGAGCTCTCAGAGCCACTGTGCTTGTTGCCACCATCACTTTCACTCGCTTATTAGTAACCAGCAAACCCAAGAGCTCCACCACCCTGGCCGTGGTACACATCCCATCCAAGCTGGTTTTAATCTTAAGAAATAAAAGAGGCAAGAGGGAAGGCAAACTGTGCTCAGAAAGGGTACACCTCTTGCTCAAAGTCACACGAGAGGTCCACGAGCAGAACTCAGCTCAAACCCAAGACTGATGCCCTTTTCGCTAGACCAGACTGCCTCTTTCTTGGATTAATGGAATAAACACCCCCATTTCTTCGCTCTCAGTGCAATTCCTCTGCTCTGTCATAACCAAACTAGGACTTCACTGGACTGAAGTTAATGCCTATACTGGTTTTCCTCAAGCCTGGTTATAAAGAAGACGTGCTACCACACCTGCCTCACCTGGTAGTTAAACACTAGACATAGCCTGCACCATCCTGCACAGAAAAATCTGTGTAAGAAACATATATTTTTAATGCAAACACATTCCTAAGAGCACAAAGGCACCTGGTGAAGACATTTCCTCATTGCTGGCTGCGTGTGCCCAGCTGCTCTTAGCACTAAAGAGAAATAACAAGAGCCTGGGAAGACCCATCCTCTTGGGTGGAGGCTTATCACACTCCAGGTCATCAGAGGAGATTTTAGGGTGATTCTCAGGGATTAAGACCTCCCATTTCAAATCACTGACACTTGACATTTCCAGTTCAGCTGCAAACTTGTAAAATCAGTGATGAAAGTGAAAACAGGCCACATTAGCACCAAAAGGACAAGAAATATGTGCAAGTCCCCTCTCAGCCTTGGCAGTGCCCATGCTCTCAGTTAACTGAACTCTTGAGCAATTTTTTGTCTCTGACCATTCCCAAATTGGTTTCTTACAACATCAAAACTGACTGCTGACTTTCTTTCAACTTATCTGATAGAGTTAAAAGAAAACACCCTGGCAATGCCACTGCATCACAAGGGAGGCTTTGATCATCTGGAACTGCCAACGCACCTTGAAGCGTGTTAAACATATATGACTTGGCTGATTGCATCTGCCTGTTTCCATTAAATGTACCTGCAAGGGAGCCACTCGCTGCAAAGGGGCAGCATGAGGGAGAAATGATACAGGTTTGGGGTTACTGGATACTCCTTGAGGTTTTTCACAGGAGGAACTTTCAGCACTTTGTGTTTAGCATGTCACCCAGCGAAGGCCAGGTGAAAGTGCATTTCTGAATAAGCTTTTGGCGAGAACTGACCTTGCCACTGTGGTTATGAATGGGAGAAACCTTCCAGCAGTAAAAAACCTTCAACAGCTCTCACGGGCTTTGGGTGCTCATGTACACTCAACGGATGAGGTTCAACTCCTTGGATAGCAGGTGCTACCAGTCCGTGCTGGTGATCCAGAGTGGCACGCTGGACACTGCTGTGTTGGGGATTCACCCCTCCCACCCCCTGCATAAATCTCCCTGCATACAAAGGCTGTCCCAGTTGAAAACAGCTCTAACACTGCTCAGCTCAAGAACCAGAGCACACATTTTAGACTCAGCTTTTTAAAGACTCAGATTAGGGGGAACAGATAGAGATAAATGCTGAAGTAGGAGACACACTGCTGATGAAATGCTCTGACACTTTGACACGAGGTATGTGGGGAGATCTCAGAAACCTCCTTTTTGGTAAAAAAAAGTAATCCACTTCCATTAGTCTTTTATGTCCTGCTAATGGTTCAGGACTCTTCCCTGTTCTCCTCTAGAGCACGAAACCACCAAGGCCACCTCATCCCCAGCCCTCTGGGAACGTGATTCTGGCTTTGTAGGTTATCTGGGAGGAGGGAGGAGGAAGCAGGGGAGAAGAATGATGGGGTGCCGTGCAGATGATTCTCATTAATTTTGGAAGGAGTTATAAAAAGTAAGCTTTAAAGTCTATCCTAAATATAAGGATTCAGCTGATTGAGAACTCATCTGCTTCTATCTCTTGGGTAATCGTGAATACACTTCTGCTGTGTCACTTCAAAGGTGCAGCACAGCTGGGAGGGTTTTCATCAAAGCTTCTGCATGTCTGGGGGAGGTTTTCCCCCCCATGAATATACATCACTGGAGGCTCCTTTTCCCAACTTTTCCCATGCCTCTCTCTGATTGATCCTCATTTCATTCAGATTAGCTCTTCCTCTCTGGATGGCTAAAGGGCAAGAGACAGCTCTCTCCAAAGCTTTCCCACTCGCCTGGATGCCTCTCCGAAGATTTTCCTCTCATCAGAGTGGGGGAGGGAGGGAGCTGTTCAGACAAGAGATTGAGCCTTTAAATTAAATTCTTGTCATATGAGGGCTGGGCCTGATAGTAGCGGGGGTGGGAAGCATATTCTCCCAGTATCGGGACTCTGGCCAGATCCTCATCTGGTGTAAATATGTGCCAGTGGACTGATCTCAGCAGTCATGTCATCAAATCTACAAGCTTTCAAACACTCCCCTCTCTGAGAGCAAGGCAGCAGGTTGCTGGGTGAAACCAGCATCCTCCTCTGTGTGTCTGCCCTGCGGAGTACGTGAGCTCCACGGACTAGGAACACTTGCTGAAATTGCTCAATTCCCCTCTTTTTCAGTGGGGAGGGAGGGCCGGGCAGCTTGGTGGAATTTCAAACACTCAGCCACCCTCAGCCGGGTTGGGATTTCACAAGAGCCCAGACCCTGTGCGCACCCAGCACGTGCGAAGCGCTGGTGGAAATCTGGGCCCCTATCCTGATCTCAGATGGGAGTTCAGCCCTCCTGGAAATTCTGGGCCCGGTGCCACTTAGTTACAGCACGTCTCCTGGCTGGTGGCCAGATCAGAGGAGCCTGAACCTCATCTTAGCTCTTCTACCCTCCACCCTCTAATTGCATATTCCCTAGGGCCAAAATGACCCCAGCAATTGTCAGGTCAGGACACTGCTGAAGCGACTGGATGTGCACTCTCTTATACCACTGGCAAAGTTGGCCCACGTGAATGATAACGTGGTGTTGTTGACGATTTAAAAATAAAATGTTATGAATCTCCTATGCAGCGACCCATGGAAAAGTGACAGCCTTGGAGATTATAAATGGCTGCTTGTCCGGTGAGATCTTCCCCTGTTCCAGTGAGACCCCTCAGCAGATGGGGACCTTCTCTGAGAGCAGGAGAGCTGCATAGCCACCACCCATCACCCACCAGCGAGTTTCACAAGCTTGTGTCCTTCCAGCCTCCTCTGCATCCTCTCTTAGCTCAGAGCCCTGTAAACCCACATCGTGGACCTTTACCAGAGCAACCAAACCAGGTCCCCAAGGACATGTTACACTCATGGGGACTCTTCCAAACCCGTAACGTGTGTTGGCACCTATAAATCCTGTCCTCCACACTCAGTTCCAGGCTGTAACCCTCCCCTCCCCAGCAAGAGCTCCTCCGGAGAGGCATTCAAGGCTGGGTCAGTTGTGCTGGTGCTGCATGTGATTGGGACGTTTCTTGCTCCCAGACAGTGATGGGATTTTCCCGCACCAGTCCCCTGAATGGTTAATTGGATCTTGAATGGTTTATCACTTCTTTCACTGGGGTGTGTGGCTGAATTTATTTTGACACAAGCCTCTTTCTGAATTGCAAGTTGGCAACAATAAAAGGGAGAAGTCTTTAATTAGTTATCTGACTAATTACTTTTATGGCACTATATAGCTTTGGCATCCAAATAGTGCAATGCAAAACATTGCAAACATTCAAACAAAGACTACCCACCCCACCAGGAAGATGCTGCCGCTAGTGGTTGCGGGGGAATAGCATCTCTCAGCCTTGGCCGGAGTGCATGGAAGTCCACCTCTTGCTGTGCCATGCTCCCTGCACTCCCTGCACATCCACTTCTGCAGATAACTCACCTGATGGTGATGTTCAAATTACAGATACAAAACATACATGGCTTCCCCATGTCATACTCCTCCATCCCAGCATGTGCACTCACTCTACCACTGGGTGAAATACATGCAAGATAAAAACTGCCACGCAGGGGAGGGTTTCACAGTCAGGGCCAGCGTACTGGCATCCCACAGTCCTGAGCCAAGAGAGAAACCCCTCACATCAGGCAGCGTGATGCCATACCACAGAGTAAGGAAGTGCTCTTGAAGTGGGATAAGCTCTGAAGACTGTGGGATGACCCCCAAGAGCACAGTTTGGCTCAGAGAGTACAACAGACAGGTTGCTAGAATTAAGTCTCTCTTTGTTGGAACATGCAGGGTCCCCACCGCTTTTCCCACGCTGATCAGTGAGAGCTAGGGGTTTCGGGAGGCACGGTGCCCCCAGGACGTTCCCGTGTTGTTATATCTGCACCTTGTGGGCTAGCACATGTTTTACTCTGTGTGCACTGGAGTTTCGCCGTTACTGCATGTCCAGGCAAGCTCCCTAACTGCTTTCAGCATGAATAAAAAGGCACTGTAAAGGGGAAGGGACAGGTTTCAGGAAAAGCGAGAGAAGCAGCATAAAACGGGCCATCACCTTGAGTCCACTGGCTAATCAGTACCATCCCACACGTCTGCCCCACTGCTCGGAGAGGCACAGAGGGAAGGGAGAGGTCTGCCTGATCTCAGGCTGGGATCCAAACTAAGCCTACTTTGTTGTAGTTTGGACTTTAACTGAGATCTATTTAACTGCTGTATTTCATTTATTTGTGGTAGAAAAGGATTCTGCTTGCTGGCAGGCCCAACTCAACCAAGTAAAATCAGGGGCGATACTTTGCCCCCTTCCTGTAGCGGCCGCTGTGGGATCCGGGGAATCAGCTGAACTGCCAGCTGACAGAATTGGTGCCCTTGCTCACCAGGTGATTTGCTGCCTTTAATGTTATGCAGCCAGCTGCCCAGGGAGGGTTGTTACAGGAGGATTTCAGTAAAGCAGCACAGTGTTTGCACACCACAGAGCTGCACACAAAAAGCAGGTCACAGGGAAGGTAAAAATGAAGTCAGCTTGGAGCTGCAGCATGAGTGACCACTGCTACAAAAGGGGGCAAGGCCCTCCTGGCATCCTGTAAACATGCACATAGGAGACTCTTCTCCGCATTGGTTTCTGTAAGCAAGTACACATGTTGGAGGGAATGATTTCACTCTGTGAGGAAAAAAAAATCTCTGCAGATTCGCACTTGCTAAAGCAGCAAGGGATAGTGCAGGGAGGATGGATGAGATCACTGATACAGGGGAGGAGGTGAGAGGAAGGTTCTCCCCTCTGGGTACAGGCATGGATCTTACCATCTCTCCCTGAGCCAGAGGACCTAAATCTAGAAGGGATGGAGATGCCTGTGAAGCCCCTGTTCCCTCGCCCTTAGCACCAGCCTATCCAGGCTGAGCTCCTGCATTCTGCCAGGGCAGCCGTGCAGCCCTCCTGCATCAGCGTCACAGTGGCATCCAGTCTGCCTGACTGCAATATTAACGGTAATGAGGCTTACAAGGGAGGAGAGTCCTCGGACCTGTGACTACGTGCTGCTTGTACAGGTCTAAAACAGCTGTGAAACGCTACGCTCTCCTTAGGCAGCTCCTAAAGCCTTGTCATACCCATCAGAGTACGATGGTTTAATGAAACTATGGCACAGGTACAATCCTTAACACAAAGGCTGGCCTAGGGGGTCCAGGTATCTTTACAGGATTCCTATATTCTCCTTTAAATCATGACCACTTGCATCAGGAACTGTATCAGAGACAGTTCTGCACAGGCAAAGCCCTGAGTTCCTTTAAAAACCCTGCCCCAGAAGAAAAAATAAAGGAAACTAAATGATTCACATCACTTGTATTTAGAATAGTTTTAGTTTTGCTTTTGCTTTTCATTTAGTCTTTTCAGACTCAGTTTAAAAAACAAATCAAGCCCATTCTCTTCTCTTCCTCCTGGTGACAGGTTGCCCAGATGCCTGTCTGGGTCAAGGAGGCTCTGCTGCATTTTATTTTACCATCTGGCATCGCCCAGCTCTGCAGATTTTTTAACCTCTTAATTCCCAATAGCATTTTGTTCTTGCTCATCCCATCATTTCCCCATATTTGCTTTCCTAAACCTTCCAAAATAATTTCCATCAAATCCAACCACTCAGCAGCCTGTATGTCAGGCTGGCAAGCACAAAGAAGAAAGTATTTCCCCTCCTGAGCTGCAGAAGATCAAGTGCCCCCAGTTCCAGGTCAGAGCTAAGCCTTCAACAAAAAGATTTTCCAGGGATAGGTGAGAAGGTTCAAGTTCACCAAAGTAGTTCACTAAAGCCAGGATCAGGCTTGCTGCTAGAGCTCCTTGGTGTTTATGGTCTCAGGCTGTCACTTTGATATATCTCCTCCTCTTGGAGTATGTGCCTTGCACCCTGCTGCCAAAGCCACAGCTGCAGCCGCTCACAGGGGCGGTGGCTGTTTCCACACTCTGTTCCTGGATGGTACGAATGCCTTTGCTGCACAACTCATCCTACAGACCTACATAAGCCAGGGAGAAAGCAGGGAGAGTTGGGCAGAAGAACTGCCAAAGAGACGAATGTTGTCTGAGGGAAAGCCATCCCTGCCCCTCAGGTCCAAAATTGTCCTCTCAGCGTGAGAAACTCGGGACAGGAGAAAAGTTTCCAAAACTGATGACTTCCAAGGTGTTCAAAATTTTCTGCCCCTCCCCTAGGCATAGGTGTCCTTGAAGAACAGTTTGTTCTCCACAAAAATGACAAGTGGTTTCCAGAGAAAACTTTGGAACTGGGTGAAGTCTCACTCTCAATTTCAGACTATGTTTTTTGTTTAGTTTGGGGTAATGAGTATTTTCTCTTCAGACACTGCCATGATGATTCAATTTTCCAAACAGGTGGTGAAAAATGTTGAAGGAAAAAATACCTCTCCTGCCCTCGGGTTTTACTTTGCCCAGCTCTGAAGACAGGCCCATACTGCACCCTTTTGCCACCACGGTTACATCAGCTCCACCACCTCCAGAAATAAAGCCAAGAAAAGCAATTTTGCACTGGTGAAGACTGCACCTCCACTAGGAAGCTCTGCAGGTAGCTTTCCAACTCAAAGACATTACTTTCCAACTGCCAAGCCTTGGGCTCGTGCCTCTGAACTGCTACGGAGAAGTCACTAATTTTTTCTGTGCCTCAGTCCCTATCTGCACAATGTATACACATCCGTGTCGAAAGGGACACGGGGCCACATTCTGGAGCAACGACAAGAAATGCTCCGTGCGGTGTGGGCTGCCTCGTCGGCCATGAGCACCCGTACAGCACCCAGCGCAGGGGCGGCCAGCTCAGCTGCAGGAGCAGCGCAGATAGCAGGTGCTGCCAGAACTGTCTGCAGCATCACGCCCTTAGCGAAGCAGAGAAGTCAATTAAATAGCAGGAAAGGAAAAGACCATTTAAAGAGCTGAGTCTGAATGACTAAAGGCCTTAGTCACTCATTTACCAGGATCTTAGGCAAAAACTCCTTTTAAAATAATTTTTATCTAGATCACGTTCCTTTAAGAAAGTTCTGAAATCATCCAGTGAGAACCACTGGGAAATGTCACTCTCATTCCCTGAGATTTTCAGGGTCCAGCAAGTTTGTGATAACTGCCATCTCCTCTCCCTGCCTGCAGCATTTTCTTAGACTGAGCAACCTCACCTAGCACAGGACTATGAACACTGCTAGAGAAGAATGATTTTTGTCCTGCAGAAATTGGAAATATACTTCTCCAAACCCATCTTGTTTCATTAAGGGGAAAAAAGCTGTAAACATTTCAGAAAGAAACAAAAATCAACTGCAGAAGACTCCATGTGGAAGCTATTTCAGAAGGCTATTTCACATTTTAAGAAACACTGAAAACATTCAGCCAGTCCTTCACACAATATGGTGGTGATAGAAATGGAAGAGCACGCCGGAAATGTTAAGCATGCTGCGCTTACGGATCAGTGGTTTGGTTTCCCATTGTGCCACTCGTACCAGAAGTGCCCTGTTAAATTTTTTAATATGTGGGTTTTTTCTCAAGGGGATCAGTGGCCCTCCCAAGCTCACAGCATACAGCACACACAGCTCTGCCAGAAAAACTACGTGGGTGGGGTAAGAGCAAAAGGAAGGAGCTGGGATGACAGTACTTTATACTGCCTATTGCCTCCAAAGGTTTCATAAAATCAAACCACAGCCCAAACTGTGCCTTCCTCACAAGATTAAGACTGTATTTCCTGCAGTGCCCCTCCTCGAGAAGGAAGGGTATCAGTCAGTCTGACTCAGGAAAGGTTGCAGGGTTTGCCCTCGTGGTCTGAATCATCTGTTGCCTGCGCAGAGGCAAGAGGTGGCAAATCAAGAGAGTCCCCCAAGTATCACTGGTGTTCCAGCAGTGTGCAAAGGCCCACCTACAGATGAGGCATTGTGCTAAGGAAGGAGAAGCCCATCCCAAAGCATTTGTGCTCCATAGGAACAAAACAGTGGGAGAATGTAGGCATGGTGGTGTGATTTGACCAATGATGCAGAGACACCAGTGGTGTTATCAAGCTGAATCCTGTCCTGTGGCAGGCATCCCTGCCTGCAATCATGAAATCATCACAAAAGACCCCACAGCAGGGTCCCAGCACGCCGATGGGTGCAACGGTGCTTCCTGCCCTCACACACGGGTAAGGAGGCTTGCTTCCGCAGGTGCCTGATCCGTTGCCTGCCTGGGCACCCAAGGCCAGGGACAAAGGCTAGTCAGACCGGAGAGCATGATCCGAGGGCTGGAGCACCTCTGCTATGAGGACAGGCTGAGGGAGTTGGGCTTGTTCAGCCTGGAGAAGAGAAGGCTGCGGGGAGACCTGATTGCTGCCTTTCAGTACCTAAAGGGGGCCTATAGGAAAGA
>NW_009258666.1:1299264-1323867 GCF_000687185.1 Egretta garzetta
ATTCTATGATTCTATGATTCTATGATTCTATGATTCTATGATTCTATGATTCTATGATTCTATGATTCTATGATTCTATGATTCTATGATTCTATGATTCTATGATTCTATGATTCTATGATTCTATGATTCTATGATTGCATACAACACAAACTCAGTGCCCGCAAATAGCAGATGCTGTTGAAAAGACTCCTGTAGGCCACTGTACAGGACGGTGCCAGGCAATGGAGAGGGCAGAAGGGGTTTTAGCGAAGCTTGCCAAGTTTTTAAATAGGTCTAGATGAGAGCCTGTCGCTTGGAGGAACAAATGCATTTTGTTTGATAGGCAGCGACACCTCGTGGCACAGGCCTCTGCCCCCCTCCACAGTTTGCTGCCAACAGTACACTTATTTTTCCTGGGACAATTCCTCAGTCATGCTTAAATCAGGGGGAGTTTTGCCACAGAGTCCGGTGCAGCCCAGATTTCAGGACTGATGTTTCACCGGAAACAATGATGACGATAAGATTCACCTCTTGCAAACGCTTACTAAAAATCACACATCATCTTTAAGAGAAGCTGCCTGAGGGCTCTTAGCAAGACCTTAATGAGACTGGCCCTAGAATTGCTTCCTATTTTGTTCAGGCTGCTACGGGAAGTGTAAGAGCCATGTGTTGGTACTAGCTCTGCAGCTTGGATACTAAAGGGGAATAGACCTATGACACTCCAGATCCTCAGCTGTGTTTATTTCCTTATAAAGCATTATAGTTCTTTTTGCATGAGAAAGAGAAACTTCACAGAAATCAGACAGAGGTAGCAAAACAGCCAAGGAACAAGAAAAGTACTGGCAACAGAAGCCTGTGGTAAGAAGAAGTGGATATTTTTGGAGAAAGTTGTGACTGAAGAAACTCATAACTGCGTCTCCTCCTACAGCTCAAATTGTACCTTGCTCAGGGAAATGAGATATTGGATACCTTCGTGGTAAACATACACGCTTTTGCCAATTCAAACCCAGCTCCATCAGCTCCTCTCCCACCTAGTACTCAGAACCTGACATTCACAGGTATAGCAGCAGGCTCTCTGCTGGGCTGGGTGAGTTTTCCATCTGGGGAAGATCCAGAAAAGCGCCTTTCCTTCTATGCCAGTGTAACCTTCTGTGTGGTAACTTCATTGACCCATTTCCTTTCCTTATGGCACAGGCCTGGAGGTGACAGAGATGGGAGGAGCAGGAGAGCAGACGTGCCAACCCAACAGCACGACTGAGCGGGCTATTTTTCCCCTTTTCTCTCTGCGCACAGGATGCAATGGCAGAGCTATTCCGGGGATATTGTACTTGGTCGCATAGCTCATGGCTGAACCAGGATGTTTCCTGCAGTGTTTCTGATACACACAGAACATAACTCCTATCTCCAGGACTTTGCTTTAGGAAAATGTGTAATGCTGTAACATACGGCAGCAACTTGGGGACTGAGCTTTGGCCCAGGAGAGCTCTGGAGTTTAAAGGTATCATGTACTGAAAACACCAACACCTCAAGAGTTTCATAGCTGCAAATGCCAAGGCCAGCAGCCAATGTGCTCATCAATTAGGCAACGCAGGGGCCAAGAACCATCCGTGTGTTGGCACAGTCCTGGCAACTGGTCCTGATCTTGACTGATATTTTTGGGTTGATAACAAATAACTGATAAGTGGCAACTAAGGTATAAGGATATTGCAGCACTGGCATTCAACAAAACGACAGGATTTATCAGAAGGTTCCACGTCCTTTCATTCACCCACACTGTGTATGGGGCAGATCCCTGTCCCATTTCTCCACTTTACCTCCCCCATCTGTAAAGTGGAGTAATTCCCTAACTTCTGAAAAACATTCTTAACCTGGTAACATAAATTAAGAGAAAATCCTTGATCTCTTGTAAACACGAGACTGTCATAATATCACATACTACCGATTGATTAGTGTTTTTTATTATTGCTAGGTTATTATCAGATGCAGTAAAACCTTATTTGATTTCTATTAATACTTCACAGCCATAAAGGTCAAATCCAAAGGTCAATTTTTTAATGAGGTGCCTCACAAGATAAGGCTCGTACTGTTTTTCTGTGTTCATTTTGCACGTAACCTGTGACAGAGATAAGTTACGTTACACTGGAGGGCGTAGTACTGCAATCTTTACAGCGTTTTTCTTCCATCAAAAGCACTCTCGCATCTGCCTCTTTCCTAGTTCAACGTGCAGGGCTGTATTTGGGCCGTACCAGGAAGTGAGCTGTACGCGCGTGTGCACTTCATTAACTGCATGTTCCTCCGTAATTCATACAACTTAATACAAGAAAACAACATGATGAAAAGGTAGCAGGAAAGGAAGGATATGAGAAGTGGAAAAGTTCTGCTTCGGCATGTCTAACTGGAGAGTCCGAGTCCTGATGGCACTGTGCTTCCTGCGGCAGACTGGAGGTACCGTACAGCTTTGTTACTTTTCATTTTGCTATGCTATGTGGCTTTGCGTGTAGGGGGAAAGGCATTTTATGATGAATTTTAAGCAGTTTAAATGGCAATGATTCACATGAAGTGAAATACTCCACTGTACAGAAATGGCAATTTATAATCTGGCTGTAGAATGTGTCTTGTTGAAGCCTAGTGATGTACACAAGCCTGTGCGCTGCAGCTCACTGCATTCACCGTAGGATCTGCCTTTGAAGAATTGGGATTGAGTAAGTGGTGTGAGCCATCTGTGTCTGCCCTGTCCAGGGCCTAGGAGGTGGGAGCACAAGGGAGTTGGGTTGGAGTTTGTGGGGTTGTAAACCAGGCCACAGGGAAATCCAGTGTGGGGGGGAAGCGACTCAAAATTATAGAATAGGATGTTTCACACAAAATTTGGTCCTAATTCTAAAAGATGTTGAGATGAAGCTATAAGAGATGAGGAAAACTACATCACAGACATACCTGCTTCCACAGCTGATTTCCAGACTCAAGTGAACTGAACTGCTCTGCCCGAAATTTTGAAACCACCTTGGTCAAAACCAGGTGATCCTCAAAGATATTTTTAATCATTCACATAATTTTCCCTTTCAATCAGGTCACGTTCAACTTCCCCCTCCTCAAAATGTTACACTGGTGTCAAAGGATTTTGACATGATTTTGACATGGACTCCAGGAGAAGGCTCTCCACCAGATGTGACATACACTGTGAGGTATGAAAGGTAAGCGCTCCCAAAGGATGTCTGAGGGAAAGTATGGCACAGGGGAAACATCTGTGCATGGATATTAATCTATGTCCTTATGATCAGTGCATCATTTCACCTTTCACCTTTCAGCAAAACCAGTCCTTACCCATCTAGAAAGTGCTCCAAACTCTGAGCAAGACTCAGTGCCCATCCTCCAAAACACCTTCTTCTCTTGCTCTGTATCAAAACAGCACATTTCATATTATGGTCTGCTTATTTCTTCTTTCAGCCAGGAACGCATGGACAAATGGATAAAGGTTCCTCATTGCAAAAACATTCATGCTACCTCTTGCAACCTGACTTGTGTGCTTCCAAACTTCTTTGTTAAAGTCCGAGCTCGAGTGAAAGCTGTTTCTGGACAATTGCAGTCGCCATGGGTAGCATCACAATTCAAGGAATACCATTTGGACGGTGAGTGTCTGTTAGGTTACAGCCTTGATGAAAGGACATGCCAACAACAGTGTTGGCATGAGCAAAGGACCACACACCACAGAAAGAGAAACAGTAACAAGCAGCTTTATGAATGACTGAGATCTGAGTGAGCGCAAACAATGAGCCAGGATAATTTGAAAATAAATTTTGTATCAAGTGTCAGAATTTGTTCATCATTGCTCTAGGTGAACAAACTGGCTTCAAAGCTTTCCACATACCAGCAGGGGTATGTTAGATAAAAAAAAAAGAGGTATTCCTTTGCCTTCCTCTTTCCTTCATGCCTATCACAAGATAACAGAAATGTAGACCAGTGACAGAAAAGTATTGCTTCTGCGAAGCTAAGACACAAGCAAGCACTGTTCTTATATCTGATCACTCAATTACAGTGGAACTGGCTCCCCCAGTGCTAAGTATGAATGTCAAGGAGAACTTAATCCATGTGAATGCCTCCTTCCCATTGGCCACCTGTGTGGAGAGTTTCTCTTGGATGTACGACTTGAACCTTTGGGAAGCTGGATCTGAAGAAAAGGTCAGTAAAAGCAGCACTTCTGTGATGAAAGGGAGGAATGAGGCCCAGCTTGAATTAATATAGATTCAAATTTCTGGGCAGGGAGGGACTGGATCCAGGGCCTGGAGAAAATGAAATGGCCAAACCTGAGTTAAGCCAAAGCCAGAGAAAAAAAGTGGATGTGTTTGTGCACATTGTTATTTTGTTGGTAGCTCCCTGTTTTCATCAGGAAGATGTGATGGGGAGGCTACACTATAGTCAGTATAACAGGGCAATAGCTGAGGATTAAAGCAACTAGTTCAGGTACTGCTAACAGCGTGCCATGGCAGCACAGAGCACAGCACCAGCTGGAAATCCTACCCTAGAATCCATAAACCCTGGGGGAGATGCTTGCTACGAACAGCAAGCAGGCCATGAAGTGCCTCTCCATGCACCTTCCAACCACACAATATGATAAAGACAATCATGGGCTCAAAAGGTAGAGAAACACCACTCAAATAATGAAAGAATCAGCTTTCCAACCCTCTGTTCTTTTTGTTTCTAAACAGAAGCAATACGAAAGTATCTTTAGGAAGAACACAGTGACAATCGACACCACTGCGCTTCGAGGCAACTACTGTTTAAGTGCCAGATCTTCTTTCCAAAGCATTGACTTTAAGCACAGCAAATTCTCACAACCAGTGTGTTTGCTATTAAGCCACAAAGGTATGGCCCTGCTGAGAAAAGGGTGTGGGGAGACATCAAACGGGATAAGGGCAGGTCAAAGATTTCCACCAAAATGAGCTTTTCAACAAAAAAAAAATGGGCTTCCTGTTAAATGCGCTGGTTGGATTTTCTAGAGACAGGTTCCTGCTTTCTGTAGACACATTTTCATTAAAAAAATCCAATCCTGATATATTTTCTAAAAATGCTGGAATATTGTGCTCGAGTTATGCTCACAATGAAATTTTGGGAATATTCAAATGTATCCTAAAAAATAAGTAAATAAAGCCTCAGTTTTTACCTGCTCCAAGTAAGGCACGGGCTGGTAGCAACATTCATTTGTGGTTGTAACTCTGACTTAAGAGTCTGGTCTTAGGCAAGTGCGTTACCCTTCTGCATTTGTAAAATAAGGATCTTGAGCCTAACACTTTCTGAGATTTCTGAAAGAAAAGCTGAGTATACGAGCCCATTATTAGTATAAAATATACCACCAGCAGGAGATTATTTTTGTCTTTTTCTTTTTCAGCAGTGGAATGGAAGATCCCATTTTCTGTCTTGATTCCTGTGTTTGTCCTCCCCATCCTTCTGACAAGTGCCGTCATTGCCTGCTTACTGAAACAAGATCCTAAGCGAAAGAAGATGCCTCATGCTTTGGTATGGCCAAAATGCTGGGGTCTCCTCCTGACTCCAAGTCTTGCTGATTTGCAGAGGGTAGCTGGGGAGGAGTGGGGGTGTTGCATGGGCTTTGCAGTTCTCAATTTTGCATTCGTAAGTCCCACTGTAAGTAAGCTTTGATTCTGGCATGTCCTATATCCAAACTTTTCTTTAAAAAGCATCGCTAACTCATTGACCTGCATCTGTGTGTTTTCTTTCTTTCCCCTGGTAGGATTTATCTAATTTAAAAGCTGCTGGACCAGCCTTTCACTGTGAGCCCAGTGAAAAGGAATTCTTCAGGGACTATCTTATCTGCACAGAGAAGCCAATGTCACAGAGGAAGACAGAAAAAACTTTTGCAGGAAACAACCTACCATGGATGGCTTCTTTCCTCTCATCATCATCATCAGAAGAGGAGGAGGAGGAAGAGGAAGAAGACAGCAGTACTTTCATCGCATACACTGAAATGCCTCGGTTTCCAAAGAGACATCTCAGCTGTGAACCATCCAGAACAGCTCAGGGGGAAACTAGCTTGGACTCCGGATCTGGAGGTCTCTCTGAGGATAGTGAATCTGTGCTTGACCTAAGTACCTTGGGTTTCTCGTTCTTTCCAATGAAAAAGAATGAGGTGGACACCTCAGGATCCCAAGGAAATGAGAAGGCATCCCTTTCTCACAGTTCCTCTTTGGGAAGAATATCACTCACTGATGCGAGATTCCCAGGTTCCAGGGAACATGGACAGGATGATACAGACAGGGCTGAATGCCTGGAAATGATCCCTCTTCAAACACTGTCAGAGGGGATTTGTGCCAAACTTCCAGCCGATGAGCACTACTTGCATAGGAAGGCTCATCATTTCACCAAGTATTGCCAGAAACCAATAGCTGATCTGCGTGTCCAGATCAGTGAGATATCACAGCTCAGTGAGGATCCCAGCACCGAGCTGCTCATTTCCTTTCAGACATTACAGGTGGCAGAAGATGAAGGTATTGCAAGTGACTGTGACAGCAATAATTTTACAGAAGAGACACCTCCCACATCCACGGTGCTAAGTGATGCATTTGAAACTTCAAATATGGAGGAAAAATATGGTCAAAAGTTTAAATTCAAAGGCTATGAGCACACACATTACATGGGAAGGAGCTAGAGTACCCTAGCAGTTCTGTGGCATGCCTGGAAAATGCTAGAGAGCTCCAGATATCCAGGCAAGGATACCTGAACAACAAGGACAAATAACTGAGAGCAGTGCTTTTTCTATTTATTCACCTATACAGAGTTTTTTATACTGACGTCTGGCCTATCGAGGCACATGGCTTTAGGGACACAAAGGCGTATTTTTACTGCTAAGTAACTAATGTACATTCCCCACCCCTCTGTACAAGTACAGCTGTTGGGAAGGTGTTAAGGCTCTGGTGTGAGACACGCTATTTGAACCCAGCCAGGGGTGAGGCACGCAGTGATACCTCGTGTAGGTATCACACAACAAACACGCAGTGCCTTGTGTTCACTTGAGACTTCAAAGCAGGGTAACTTTTACATGTGAGTTATGAAAGACAAAAATACCTCTGAGACAGCAAAACCACAGCCCACACCTGTGTGAAACCATTAGCTGGGTTCTGAAAACACAGTGTTGTGCCTGCATGTTGGTTTTGAGCCAGGATGAACTGCTGATGTTACATTTGCTTCTCTGTAACTGCAAAGCTGCACCCCTGCTTGGCGGGAAGTACCTCACAGAGACATTTAACAACCTTTGCTTTTTGTGGGATGAAAAGATCATCTCGACCGGCAGAGATCACCTTCTGTGTTTCAACAGAGTGAACTGAAGCCAAAGTGATAAATGTGCAGTGTGTTTGTTCGTTTATTTATTTTTGGTTTTATACAAATATACTTATTGATGCTGAAATTCCCCCTGCTGTGCAGATGTCTGAGAGCTGCTTTATACAGAGGAAATAATATTTTGGTATATAACTCCACGTGTGTGTGTTTTTATGTTTCCCAGAATTACAAAGGGTGGCTGCAGCTGATCCTGAAAAACAGTACATTTTAAAACAGGGCTCAGTCCTGGGCTCCCCATTCCTAATGCTTTGGTTTGAGTGGAATCCTATGAGACTTCCCAGCCAGGTCTCCCTCTCGGTCACTGAAAGACCAGGACTGTGACCATCTCTCTGAGCAAAGAATGCAATCAGAAATCCACCAGCAAAAGGCACAGGAGAGACAAGGCCTCTCCTCACTGGTCAATACTGGCCTTTTCAGTGTATTTTTAATTTGCACTCTTCACATCTCACAGAAACATACTCTCCCATTTTATTCCAGTAAAAGGACATGCAGAAAAGCAAAGCATTAAAAGAAAAGAGGGAGACACACAACAGCCATTCACAGCGAGTTGTCTCAGATGCAGGAAGGGCGTTGATGGAGGATATTGAAGTTGACATCTTCAGAGCCATCAGGAGAACAACATCAGAAAGAGGTAGGGGGTGATAGGAGGGGTTGGGAACTGCTTTGAAAGAAGAAAGCAAGATGTACTAATTAAGTTCCAAAATGACAGTAAAAAGGGGATGTGGGAGAAAAGATTTATCAGCTAGAATTTTCCTTTTGTTTCTTACTTGTCCTCCACAAAGTGTCCTCAGGTACATCCTGCACTATAATCCCTCCTGTTCATTTAGAAAGATATAGATCATCCAAATACAGTCGCCACCCATTTTCTTTTGCAATCAAGGAAAAAACCCCAGGCATTGAGTTACAGGAAGCTCTGAAGTTGTGAAACCTCTTCAAAATTACTTTGACATGTCACAGCTCTGCAAACAGGGCCTGGGATCACTTCTTTGTCTTGTCCAGTTTTTCTCAGGATGGAAGTTGGGGGAAAGGCTGCAGGCCAGGCGAGCTGTACTGGTGGAGGCAGCATCCCACTCCTCCGTGTCTTCTTTCACCTGGGCTTGACACCTGCTTTCCACTGCAAAAGGGTCAGGGATGGCCAGAGCACAGTGCTCCCTCTTCCACAGCAACCAGTCCATGTCTTACACCTTACTTAACAGTTGTAGCTGTGTAATGAGAAAAGCAGCTCTCCCCTCTCACTGGAAGAGGTATGACCCAGTCAACCAAAAAACCTGGACATTGCTCATCTACTGGATAAGTGCAAGAGCGGGAATCCAATCTCCTACCTCCCTGGATCATCAGTCACAAGGCTTCACGCAGTCCAGAGCGAGGCTCTGCAGTCTGAGTGCTGCAGCAGCTCAGGGGAGATAACCACCTTGGTCTTTTTGGCCTTAATCTACCATCTTCACAAATCTCTGGCGCACAAGATTTTTCTCCTCTTCCCCCAGCTGTGCCAAGTTATAAGCAGAGTTCCATGGAAAATCTGTGTTACAAACCTCTCAGTCTGTTTTTGTCCTTAGGAAGTAACTTTTGACATAGGCTCAGGCTCTACAGTTTGGAAGTCGAAAGCCAAGCATTTAATTTTAAAGTCAGAACCAGACTTTTGGAGATCCTTAGGTACCTAAAGATTCAGAGATGTGTTTCCTGGGCTATTCAAAAGGTAACATCTCTCCAGAAATAAGGGCAGAAATAAATTTTTAAGTTATAGTCTCAAAACTGAAGTCTCAGGTGCACTACAGTTTCCCTCACCTCTGCCCTATCATGAGTCATCACGCAGCAGAAGTGTCAGGCAATGACATGAAGGAAGGAAAAAATGGAAATACTTTAACAAGCTATTCAGGAAACACCCTAACAAAGAGTTGTACTTCATTAGATTTAGGCCATACCAATGGACAGGTGTGTCTTGTTTAATAAACCTGTGAGGCTCCTGCATTTGTCCAGGTGAGATGATAAAGACAAAATTACAGAGATGCATAGTTTGAAGCATAAGCCCTGTTAATATCGAAGCAGGGCAGGGACTAGAAGCAACTTCAGGAACAGAAAATCCATGAGATTAAGAGGTAACCAGAAGGGGTACTAATTTCTATCACACATTTGGCCACAAGGATAGAATATTGAAACCAGTGTGCTTTCAGCTTCAGAAACACACATGGTTTGCACTTTGATTAAATTGGCTGCAGGTGTGATGTTGCTTATGGGACTTACATGTAATAAATTCATAAATAAATTGCACAGAAAAATTTCTAGCATTTAGGCACTTTAAATAGGCTTTAGACAATCTAAGTGCACTGTTCGTGAGGAATTTGTCTAATGCACAGTTGTCCGATGTGGTTTAGGGCAGATATTTCTGTTAAAGCTAAAGTTCTCGGTGCTCAGAAGGACAGTCCAGCTGGTTTTGCTTTGGTGGAACCTCAGCTTTATGCAAAGGTCCAGTTAGTCCTAGGCAAAACTGAGGACAGGACTTCCTCATTTTGTGAACAGTTGTGACCATGGGATAAAGCAAGCCAGAGAAATACGCCAGGGAGGTTATCCTGTCTGTGTTGAGGGAAGAGCTATACTATAAAAATTCAAAAGCAGAGGGCTAAGGGAGATTCCTAAGCCTCAAATGCAGGTTGCATGTGTGAAGCTTTCTCTGCTTAGGACATCTTGGGTAAAATAAGCAGCATGCAGCTGTGCCACTTCTTCGGATGTTACACACATCTGGGGGTTCTAAATCCACATCTCCTGAACACAGGCAATTAGCTTTCACTTTTGACCAGAGAAGGAAATGTCTCTCCCTCTTCTGAGAAAAGCCTGAAAATGTAACTTAACAACACCCTAAAAAACTAACAAAGCTGTGGAAAAGGAACTATACCTCTTTCTTGTTTAGATTTCATACAAACTTCCAGTTCCTACCACATGGCATTTGTGATACTCAGAACAGAGCCTTATACTGTAAGCAGCCACAAAAATAAACTGTAGGCCTACAGCAGCCTCTGAGAAAAGCCATGGGACGGCACATGCTCCCCTGTGGAAAGCCTACCTCCTTTCTATGTCAAATGAGAGAACCTCTGCAGCCACCTGGTAGTGCAGAGCCATGGCAGACTTGAGGAGCTCGTGCTTTGCCCAGTATGCAGCAGGGCCACGTGCTAGTCATTTGGCTCCCATCTATGCCCAGTATGAACACCAGAAGAGCTTAAAAACTACTGATCTGGCTGACTTTCACTTTAAGAAAGTAGTCAAAGGTCTTTCTTGAGGAAACAGGTGTCTTGCTTGCAGCAGTTATAATACCAATTAGGCGCACAGCACTAAGTTTTAATTTCTAGAGTTTTAGCAAATCAAAGTTACCTGACCAGAAAAACAAGCCCCAAACCCAAGGGACCTCAGTGAGGGCTTTCAGGCAGGAAGCTTTTTATCAGCAAAATGATATTTGGCTCGTGTTCAAAAGCTGGGGATTTTCTAAGCCTCTGGCTTGTGCACCTTTGTTCAGTTAGGTGTGCATACTCAGAAGGGGAGAGGTGCTCCTGTTGTCACTCTTACATTCTCTCTTACACATGCGCACACATCTTTAGCTGGTGATCTCAGATCCGAATGCAGGCGGGATAGTAGCTCTGCAGCCTGTTACTGGGCAACAAATCCAACCCAGCCTCACAAACAAGAATTTAGATCTTGTAAAAGGTGATTCACCTGCACACAGGATCAGCTGCCTGCTCTCCCAGCCCAGCTTGCATAGTTATTCATGAAGCAATTTCTGATCGTCTTGGCCGTATTTTCAGTGGTTGGTAAGTCCTGATTTCTCCTTTTCTATCACTGATGGTGGTTGTTTCTGTTTGATCCTGTAGTATGAGAGGTACTTCAATCATGTTTACTGAAAGTAGACCTGAAGAATGAGCTGTTGTTTGAGGTTGTTCAAAAGCTCTCTTCTGTGTTGCTCTCTCCCTTTAATATTTTCAAAGTACTGTTGGTGTGCTCAGTGCTTTAAGGATTCACAGGGAGAAGAAAAGATTCCTTGACTGATGTGTTACAACCCAAATCCGACAGGAGTAAAGGATATTCACTGACTTGATATTCATTGAATCAGTCTCCCTGTGTCTTAAGCTGAGACACAAATGAATAAAAGAACAACCCTGATTTTAAAAGAGGTACAAATAATGTACCCCTAAAAGCCATTTTATCCTACTCCAGATGTGGCAGACCTCGGTGAATCAAAGATAAACTTGCTATGTTTTCAAATGCCACTTTTCAGCAAGCAGCCTTATCATTCATCTGCTCTTGTGTCCGCGATCTTACGCTGTAGGGAAGGCACCCTCAGTAATTTCTCAAACAAAGGGACTTTCACACTGTGAAATATCCTGGTTTCTCCCTGCCCACGCTTGACTGTGCTTGTGTTACATTGCTTTGCATAATTCTGTTTTAGTACAGATAAATGTGGGAAGACGGAGACTTCCTACTTCTGGTATGATCAGAGTATTGGTGTCTCAGTTTTCATGGTGCCCAGACAGGGAAACCCACCCACTGTATACTGACTGCTGCACTTCTGCCCCCTTGGGAAGATTGTGCTGAGCCTTGTGTGAGCAGAGGCAAGTGTTGAACTGCAGATGAGGTCAGGACAAAATTTGCACTAGCCAGCAATCCATTTCTGCATTGCTTCCCTGCCAAAATGCCATGCACAACAAGGCTGAGAACTGGATCTATGTCTTTATGCCAAATTCTCCTCCTGTATGGCACTCCAGTTTGAACTGCTGACCCTCAGTTCTCCTCCATGGAGGGAAAGTTTGGAGTGAGGATCCAGGAACTGAATTGGTTTACTCCCAGCTCTACCACCACTGCTCAATGTAATCTTGTCCAAGTCACCCCCATTATGGTCCTCAGTTTTCCTATCTGTAAAACTTTTACTTGCTTTAGCACACCATTTTTTCATGGTGGGGGGCTCATTGATTTTGTGTATCCATTTACAAGTACCATAATGGTATTTTAAGCAAGTACAGGCTGAAGCCCACCCAAGTTCAAGGTATTTATCAATACTGCAAACCAAGAGTTGAGTAAGGTATAAATTATCTGTCTTTGAGGATGTGTTTATAATTTGAATTTACAGAGTTTATCAATTCTGAAGGTTACTCTCCAAGTTAGAAGGTCTTGTGAATCAGCCTTGAGAAAATTTTGTGCTGTGTATTCTCATGACAGGAGAGAGCCAAGTCTCTGGGACACTCTTCCGCAACGCCTGCTCATAGCCCATTTGCTGCAGGTGGATCATGGTGGCATTCTGTTCTACAGGGGCAGCTCAGACCAGGGACATTTGTCATTTCTACTTACTAAAGCCAGAATCCATCCTCCGTGGGGAAGAGGCACAGGGCTCAGAAAGCAGGGAGCCGAGTTGTTTGCTTTCAGCCCGGCACACCCAGATCAGAGTCCAGGCATTAGGTCTTTGCATGTAGCTCTGTACAGGCAGTCTCCATCCAATAAAACATGGAGCACAACAGGTTGATGACAGTCACATCTTCACACATTTCAGTTTGCTAGAGATGGGCAGAAAGCAGAGACATTCACAGACATGAATCTAGCCTTGAAAACAGGTTGTTTTTCTTAGTTTTCCAGCCATTTAACTGCTTTAAAAGAAACCTGATAAGGAATTCAAAGATTCTCTTTCTGAGTCTGAGGTTTTGATGTCATTCTGTAAAAATTCAAAGTTGTACTTCTTCGGGCTATGACAACAATCTGCAAGGTGTATACAGTGATGCGCGCAGGGTTTGAATTCCTGCTCCTGTTCAAGTTTCTGCTTTGCAGCCCATCTCTAGCAAACTGGAACTGGCATGCCTGATATTTCTGTTCACTGCAAGGCTGAGCAGCATGGGACCGATATTCATCTGAGGGCTGAGATGCCTGAATATGCATTTTCATACTATTTTCTTTGCTCCCCTAGGTATTGTGACTACAGAGAGGTCATCATGTGTGAAACATGCAGCATTTTCTTCTACAAACTTTGAGAACATCCTAACATGGGAAACTGAAGCAGATATTCCCCTTGGCACTGTATTTGATGTCCAATATAAACAGTACGTGAAGTTTGCTTCTTTTTGGAGTTCTGTTGTTCTTAGGGCCACTGTTCTCAGAAAGAGAAGGGCCAAGAAGGAAAAGTAGATTTTGCTTTCTGCTGCTTGTTTTACTGTTACCAAAATGGTTCTGCTTAGACAAGAACTCAGTATAGGATGGAACTATTTAAACTGGTAGACGGTGCTCAGTTAAGCAAATACTTTTATATCTTGAGTTGCCAGTTCGTCTCCATTACTGAGCTACTCTTAGCCTTCAGCAGCTTTCTTCTCGCTATTCTGTCGTTTCCTCGCCTGTAAGTACAGGTAATAGCAACTGTCTTCCTCTGGCTCAGTCTCTAGAGCTAAGAGAAATCAAACCAATGCTACACAATAGCTTTGCTGCCTTTGGGTATGTCTGCAAACTCTGCAGCAAACATCATGCAATCATTCTGTGACAGAGCTGGGCAAAGAACCCCGGAGTTGCTGACTCACAGGACACTCCTCTGTGTGCCCTGACATAAGCTGCACTTCCTCAAGGCGATATCCACGCAGCAGCCATCAACGGGAACGGGTTAAGGGCTGTAGCCCAGGGGAAGTTTCTCTGCCATTACATTCCCTGCCACTTGCTAATGTAATAATGAATTTAAAAGCTAGTAAGAGTTGGCAAACCAGCCTATTTGGATCATTCTGAAGAAGGGTTGTATTGCATCTGTTCTGCCAAACAGACTAAAAGCTTTTTTTGTCCTAAGGTATGGAGAAAAATCCTGGCTTAACAAGCATGAGTGCCAGAGTATCACGCAGCCCTTCTGCAATCTCACTCATGAAACAGAAAACTTCACGGAGCCTTACTACGCCAGGGTGAGGGCCACTGGCCAGAACTACTGCTCCTCCAACTGGGTGCACTCAGAAAGATTTGAACCCAGAAAAGAAAGTACGTACTGCTGCTGAAATCTATTAAATCCTGGTTGCTAGGGATTCATTCCAAGGCTTGCTGATGTTTAGGACAGCATTTCCTCTAAGTTCAGTACTGCAAGACTGTGCTTGATAGGAAGGGAGTGAAGGCCTGATGAAAGCTTGTTATTGGACAAGGAGGCAAATGAGCAAATGGGCAGGGCCTTCCCTGAGGTCCAACACCAAAGTGGGTTTAGAGGAGAAAAGGAGAAAAGGAAAAGCCAGTTGTCCTTAAAGGAAGAACTACTATTAAGGCTGATGAAAGGCAGAAGGAAACAAGTAAGAGGCATGATGGGCAACCTAAGGACAGCCAGTAATACAGTCACAGACGTTATGAAATGTGAACTCATGAAAATCAGGATAAGCAACCAGACCAACGGATATTTAATGTTCCTAACCCCTAAGTGAGCTCTACCGCAGACACACAACACAGCCTTTGGCAATTCCCTTATTGGCTCTGTGACTAAAATTTTCCCACGGCATATTTGTCAATAATTCAAAGTGGCATTAGCAGTCAATGATTATGAAAAGTCTTCAGATCTGTGCATGGAATAAGCTATGAAAGAGCCGTAAGTTATTTTGATCATTAAACATTCACTTTCCATTGCAGCATCAGCATTAGCACCCACAGTGAGGTGATCCTATCCTCCAGAGACATTCTTTTCAGTTTGATGTTTTCAAGCTACATGGCCTTAGGAGGAAATACCAAATGCTGTTTTTAAATATGCTGTTATAGATTGGGTTAAACTTCTGTTTAAATGTTGGGTGTCACATATGCCTTCTTCTGCAGATAAATGTAGATACAAAAGAGCTGAACTACTCTAAAGACAAACTGATGTAAGATGGGAATTTAGGTAGCAGTTAACTGAGTGCCCTGTAGTGGGATTTCACACTCATCACACGCGTGTGAAGGAGGATGTCCCTCTGCAGGACAGTGAAGCGACATGGAAGCAGTGAAAATTTCCAGGGACAAACACTGGCTAAAGGTGGTAGAACCCTAATGGAAGACAGTAACTCCAATTGCCTGATTTTTCCTATGCTCAGTGAAATACAGCTCAAATACTTTTTTGTATATAAACAGAAGTAATAATTTACAGTGAGTCTGGGGCGTGTATATAAGATGTGTATAAGATGATCCAATAATGTGTCAGCTTTAATCGTAACAGCTGACACTTCCTGTTCTGTCTTTTCTAGCTGTTATTGGAGCACCAGAAGTGGAGTATATTCCTTATGTACGGTCTATAAAGTTTCTTATACGGCCTCCCTATACTCCCCTGAGAGGTGAGGATGACCACCAGCTAACCATAGAGGACATTTATAACAAATTCGGTGCTGTTGATTATCACTTAACAATATTCAACCAAAGGACACACCAAAAGGTAAACCACTAGGGCTGCTAGCCCACTGACTTTTGTGAATCCCATTTTGCATAAGATGGAGAAGGACGTCAGAGCTTATACGTGATGGATGAGATTTCTGACGTACAAGGGAAAGTCTCGGAGTCTTTGACTCTCACTAAATGAGATGAACTTTAAGCATTCCTCTAAAATTCTGAAAAAGAAACTGGAGTTTCCCAGGGTACTGTATAAGTAGCAAAAAGTAAAACTGTTGGTGACTAAAAAAGAGAATGACTTCATTACCTCAAGTCTTAAGGAACTGAAATGCAAAAATTAAATACAGTAACAGGAGAAAGCAAATTATAAATTTAGAATTCCACATATACAGAATTATTATAGATCTATAACACCTTATTTGTAAACAAAATTTCATGCTGAATTGTGCAATCTGATTTGAAGAAATTGTATCCATTTAATCTTTCTAAAATACAGAATTTGCTTTTATTTTAAATAGTGGATAAAGAATGAGCACAACAAAGAATTTGAAGTTTTCAACTTGGACCCCGACACTGAATATAATGGAACAGTATACATACATCTCCCCCAGAGAAACAGCGAAGCTCAAGTGTTTTGGGTTAAAACACTAGCAGGTAGGCTGTTAATTCCGCTCATTTAAAAGTCCAGCTGGGATATTGGATATGCAAAAGGGATTGATTTTCAGCTGGTATAAAACATAGTCTTGCTAAAGATATTGAAGCAACACTGACTCTCCTAATTTAAAAATCTAGTCCTATGAGACTAGCCCAATAACACAATTTAGCTAATCCCATGCAGTTTTTCTAATCCAACTCTCTGAAGCTACATTTTCCACTTGTTCTCTTCCCCACTAACCAGACAACACGTGGCTTCTCTACTGTTCCGTGGCACTCGCGTTCTGTGCTGGACTGGTGTTTGCTACAGTTAGCTATGTGATCTACAAATACATCAAGCAACACAGCGCACAGCCTATGTCATTGGTAAGTGTTCCCAAGCCATTGCAGCTAATCTTTAAAATGCTCCGGATTATGTGCACGCACCTGAATAGCATTGCTAATTGAGGAGGATGAATGAGCAGACAGGGGCATTGCCTAGGCAATCATTGCAGACTACTGGCAGCTTAAATCTGGTCATCCTGCCACAGGTAGAGAAAATTCATTATAGGGCATTCTAAAGTAAGACAGCAAAGATGCCTGTGGATTTGAAGCATCTTGGTTATTCTATTAAAGGAAATAAACTGTGTGTTGTCCCTAGAGGAGAACAGGGCTCTATACTAACATGTTAGAACAGCTCTCAAAATCACATTCCCTTACTTCTAAAATTTTCAAAAGTTTTTTAAGATTTTGGTTTCCAGTTTTTAAGTGACCCACTGGCAATCTGATTTATATATTTTAGGACTGCACAGTTATCCTGGTGCATAATGAGAGACATCAGTATTCCTTTGAAGGGTCATTCCCCAGTGAAAAAAAAACAGTTCAGAGCAGATCCCTGATGGTCATGATTGGATTTACTGATATTTCTCCAAAGAAAATTTTAAAGAATCTAAAGCAAACCTTCAAAGTCACAGCTTCTTGTTATTAATTCATGTTTGTCTATCTACTTCAACAGGACTTCAGAGGGATTTCATCATTCCAGCCGCTTACACTGACAGTGGAACATATTATAAAGCCCATTAATTTAACCAAACCTTCACTTCTCACCCCTGAAGTGCAATTACCACAGATCAGCCAACATTTGGACAGAGCACTGGAGCCACCATGGCCTCTCCATCCATCAGAAACTGCCTATCAGCAACAGACAGACGTATCGACATTCCAGCTGCCCACTCAACCACCCTGCCTGGCAACTCCTACTGGTTACGCTCCGCAAATAGTTGAGAAAAGCGTTCCTACTGCCACAACCAGCAAAATCCTGCCCCTAACCTATGGGATATGTGTCGAAGGCACAGACCCTGTTGGCAAGAAGAATTTGCAGCCAAACCAAATGCTAAAGGAAGTTTCTCCAGATAGTTTTGTTGGTGGAAAGCTCATAACCCAGATGCTGGGCAAGAGCTGCAGCCATTGGAATTACAAAGAGCAGAGGCCAAACTTGGCATTGTGGAACAGCAGTGACACAAGAGAGTCACCTTTCTTACAGGGGAGCCCTGGGCAAACACAGCACCTGCTGTTGCAGGCAGACGGAATGGAAAGTAAGGTGTATGTATCCCAGATTTCACTGTCTTTGCTGGAACAAGGAGGATGCTATAGGCAACAGACAGCAGAACTGCCACTGTTATGGTCTTCAGTGAAAGTTGACACAGACTGTGCTCCAGAGAACGAATCGCTGTTGCCTCTATCAGCAACCCTCCTTTTCTCAGTTGGTAATGGTACCAACTTCCCTGGAGAGAACAACACAGAGCGGTGGATGTTGCCAGATTCATCCTTACATTCTGCAAATAAATTGCAGTTCCCAGAGACTCAAGAAACAGAAATGTTAACAGCAGCAAAGGAGCTAAGCTGCACAAAACTGAAAAATGTTGTGTCCCAAGACACTATCGCAGATTGGGACAATGGCACTCCTCTCCCTACGCTGTTCAAAGATTTGGACTTAAAAGTGCAGTGGGATGAGGATGAAAATATAGAATGTTATTAAGTTGACTTGATGATATTAAAATCCAGGTTATGTTTGCTCGCATGAAACAGACAGCACAGAGCTGCCAGGCTGTTTCCACTATTGTTCTGTTGGGTGCCTATTGTCGAGACGGGTGCCTTTACTGATATAATTACTTCTTGGTACACTACAATACTGTATCTTTGCACTTAAATAATAGCCCTTTATTTCTTGCATGCTCTTCAAATTTATTATGAACTGGGGACTACTTTAAAAGCTAAGTTAAGATTCAAGTTCAAATTCCAGATTCAGTTTACTGAAAAATCAGCAAAATTTACAATGGAAACTGTATTTGCTCTTTACCAACACCAAAGATCCAGGTCCAAGATATATCCACCCTTTGAAGAAATTCAGGTGCAGACGTATGCAAACCTAAGAGAATTAAATGCATTATGGTACAGTAAAAGAATTAAATATATATAGGTGTTCTACCCTTGGATATATGAGTCGTGCAAAACAATAGGCTACTTACGTGAAGTGGACTTTGCCTTTAAAGCAGTCATTGAAACTGTGGTAATAGCTCCTGATGCAGCAGTTCTAAGAAAATACATGTTCCCTATCTTGCTGTGCTCTTTAATGCTTGTAGGAAGATAAAGACCTTTTCATGCCTGCAACAGATTAATGCAGTCTTGGCCCAGCTCTGACATATTTCTCAGCTGCTGCTCATTTCTTTCTCTGAAATAGTCACACATTCTCTTCTTCCCTTGAAATCCCCAGGGACGAAGCAGCTAGGATCACATTCCATGTAGGCAGGAATGTGAGGATTTACACTAATCTCAGTTGAGACCTCAATCTGAATTCACACTAATTTCAGTTCAGACCTCAATCTCAATCACACTAATCTCAGTCATGCAGTCAGTAAACTCCAAAGGAGACTAGGAAGGTCTTGAGCTGCTTCCACCCTTCACCACGCTGTGGATGAGGAACATGCTCCATCTGAGTGACAGAGAGGAGTCTAGGATTGCAGAGCCCTGCTCTGCTCCTGTTACCAGCACACCCACCTCCAGGGCTGGAATGAACCAAAACCAATGTAAACTGAGAGCCAAATTCCTTTAGCATTGCACTTTTACCAAAAGCAAGCTAACTGGTATTTATTCAGAGGGCAGAAGAGGCAATTCTTTTTTGTTAAAGGAAAGCATAGTTCAGCCCATTGATTTCCACTGATGTGGTGAAAAACTGCAATTATCTGATGACATCAGTTTTAGAGAACAGAAACCATTTACAGAAATAAGCAAGGCGTTGATTTCCACTGATGTGGTGAAAAAGTGCAATTATCTGATGACATCAGTTTTAGAGGAGAACAGAAACCATTTACAGAAATAAGCAAGGCTCTGGGGAAGTATGGGGAAGTACTCACTTTAAGAGCACTGCCAGAGAAAGGCTGACCAGAAGCAAAACTCAGCTGTTTTTACCATGGGTGTGCTTAGGAGTTTTCTCAGTCCACAGAAGCTGAGGCTAAAGGCTAAATTCCACTTGCTTTGGTGTGATTTTGCAAATAAACTGTAGCCTTATGAAGTAAAGAGGTTTGATGATTCAACCCAGGAATTAAATTAAAGGAATACTGTTAGAAACTTTACAGGCAAAGATTCAGCTCCTAATTCCAGCATCAATAACAAACAAAGCACTATGGCTGTGTCATACGAGGCCAAAAGGTCGAAATGCCAGATGTGGTGAAGAGGTGTCACGGCACAGGGTATGAAAGGTATGAATAAGATCATGGTCTGGGTAGCAGCCCGGGAGGACGTGTCCGTTGTGCTAGCTTTACTTCATACCATTCAGTATCAAAGGTTTTGTGGAATGTTGTTTGAGCTGGTTTGTGTACTCCGTGTCCAAACTAGACCATCAAAAACAATACACACAGAAATGCTGCAGTTACAGAGGTTGCAGCAGCCTGGCTGTGTTGTTTCCAAGGAGTGTGAGACCCCAGGGTAACATTCTGCCCCACTAACTCCCCCCCGGAGAGGCTGCATTTCAAGCCAGAGATGCCAATTACCTTATTCAGAGTTGCCCGTGGGCTGCATATCTTGTGTCACCAACTACTCAGGGAATAATCAAATGCCACAATGTCAACATTTTGGCTCATGTTGTGAAATGTAACCCTCTGCACAGGGTCAGTATGGGCAGTGTAGTGCAGAAGGGAAGGCGGCCTTAGGAGAGCATTTGAAGATGCTGCTAAAAACACATTTCCTATTTAAAAGCCTTTTCAAATCCCTCTGCAGACCCCCTGCCACAGGGTCTGATCATGTCCAGCCCTTAATAAATGTATCATCTTGGTGTCCCAAGAGGAGAGATGGGAACTGAGGTGCAGAAAGCCAGAACCAGATTTTTAGAATGTATGTAGGTGCTTAAAGATGCCAAGTGTCCCACAGCCAGGATGTCGATCTCTTCTTCAGGCACCTTAAATACCTTAAAAGCTACATTGCCTCTGACTACATTCAAAGGCTGCATATGGCGAGAATGATCTTATAGGCTTACAACCCAGCTATTGCCCCATCCTATTCTGGTCTGTTCTACCCCTAAGAGCTGCAACTGTAATGGACAGAACACACTCAAGAGAGAGACTCTGTAAGCTATGTCTTAAGGAGGTGATCGACAGTAATATTCTCAACTTCCTGCTCTGATCATGGCTAAGTCAATATTTATCTTTTAGGCCTTGATATACTAAGCAGGAGGAGGTTGATTCTTGTCTCTTGAGTCACCTCTTAAATTTAACAGGAAGATTATCCATTCTAAAAGTATTTCTCTTCAGAAAAGCTTGGAAAGAGATGTTGACGCTACTGAGCTCTATTGTAGCTGTGGAAAGAAAGTGCTCATTCATGCCCCATCAACATGTGCTGACCTTATCGCCTTCTGCTTCATTGCTTTTCATAATCAAATTGATAGCCTTGTTTGTTTCAAAAAGCATCACAGCAAAGAGCTATGGTAGAAGCTAATTATCTCATTCTTGTTCTGTGTAAAGCCATTTCCAGATAAACAGCAGGATTTCAACATTGTTTCAAAGGTCTTCCCATGCAAGCCATCTGTATCTAACAACAGACCCAGACCGTTCCTCATTTATCTTGACTTTTCCAGATAATGGTTTGGGTAGCTCCAGATAATAAAAACTAGAAGTGTCTTGCCACAAAGACTGTGTTTATTCCTAGGCAGATGTCACCACGATGACAGGTGAGCATTGCAGTTCCAGTTGTCACAAGGATACCAGCACAGCAGGTGGCAGCTGTAACCCTATAGTGAACCTCTTTGTCTTCTCAGCTAAATCTGGGAGCTGTCACTGAGCCGCTCCCCACAGCAGCAGCCCTGCTCGTAGCTCACCAGGGATCCTTGCCCAGGGATGAACGTATTGCTGCAGACTGAGGTTCACGTTCTCCCTCGTCATTTGGTCATCATTTGTTTTGGCATTGAAAGGTGCCTTGTTTGAAGACTATAAAAAATGACCAATAAATTTTTCGCACATTCTTTGAGGAAAATCTTATTCAAGGAACAAGTTAAAAGCTCCAAATTCTGGAGACAGAATGAAGCAGAGCTGAGGGGCAGCTCTGAAAGTATTAGGGACCCTGATAAAATATACGTTAGCTCTGGCACCACATTGGCCTGACAGTATTGCTGTTAGTGATAGGGAGATACACTGCAGCAGAACTACATGAAAGAACTTGCACAGCAGCTGGATCACAGTGCTAACCAGTGGCCTTACGCTTGCTGGCTCAGAGGATTTAAAATGTCCCTGTATATCTTCTCTCTTCTCAGGCTGAGATAATGAGAGCTGTAAGACATGACTGTAAGAGATTTTGTAAGAAAAAGGTGACAAAAGTGGCCGAAGGTTTGAAACAGCATCCATATGAGGAGAGGATGAGTTAAGACTCTTCTTAAAACATAAAACAGAGCGTTGATAAGACAAAGATGAATGAAATTATTAACACTAAGCAGAATAGATGATAATTACTGATTACTTCTCATAATAAAAAATTTAGGAAAGCATTCAAGTGATCATGCAGTGGTTCAAAACCAACAGAAGAAAAGTGCTCCTTCATTTTGACAGCTCAGCTTATAGCAAAACCTATTCAGTCATGCCTGCCCAGTGATACCTGTTTATTGCTTTCTTAGGAATGTCTGAAACACAGCCACTAAATAAACTTTCCACACAGAAGTCCTTCTAGGTCTAGTGCTGACCCTGCTGGGTTTCAGCTTTGTTTTATTTGGATGGTGAAGCGAACAAAGGTTCTTAGAAATGGATCCTACTGATACAGGCAGGGTGACTCAAACCATGCCAAATTTGATAGTGGAATTCATTTCCACAAGGCCTTGTGGAGGCCAGAATCATAAAGTGTTCAAAAAGGAATTTGGCAATTTAACAGGGATAGGACTATTAACAAGAATAAAGCATTGTGTCCAGCTCATGAAAAGCTATGGGCCACTCTCAAGAGACAGGATACTGGGCTGGACAGACCTTCAGCTTCATCCAGTATGGCTATTTTATGTTCTTACATATCCTCTTTACAGACTTCTAGAGGCTGTGAGAAGCCCGCTACTGATGCGCTGACTCCTCATCTAATAAAACGTAGCTGGAAGACATCTGGCTCACAAACTGGTATTGCAGCCTCAGAGCTTCCATTACTTTCAAACCTTTATTTCTCCTTCTGACACCACAAAAAATATCACCCTCTTCTCACATTGCTGGGAAGGGTTTACCCTGAATGCTGAAACTGCAAGCCTATCTCATATAAATGGAATAACAGCAGTCTCTGTTCTTTTACCCTAACCCGGACTCTTGGTTACCACCATGGGCAGCTGGATATGTAAGCTCACCCGCTATTGCGGCAGCAAGCCTTCAGTTGTTTGTAATAAGGAAAGTATAATAGTCGCAGCCAACCAAAACATAAGAGCTGCTCTTAGCTCCTGATCTAATTATATACTGACATAATTTGGCTGGGGTTTGGCATTCACTAAAGAGATGTCAAAGTAAATGATTTCACTCCATTATGCAGCAATGGCAATGTTAACCCAAGGGAAATTCCTGGAGGAGGTTAAAACATTCATAATTCATTTTAGAAGCTTTGTGAGCTTCTACCCCAAATGAGCAGAGGATAATCCAATACTCTGATGCCTGAGTTTTGGAGGCACCTGTCTTTCCTTAGATCATTTGGCAACGGCAATAATTTGCCCGATCTGAAAAAGAGTTTGTGACTCGTTGCCATTGCAGTAAACAGCTCCCAACTGCGTAACCCCAGCATGGGTCTCCCCATTGTCACTGCGATGGCATGGTAGGATGCTATATTTAAGACTCCAGGATGGGCACTCAAACATGGGGAACATTCTTTTGGGGAGAGTCATTCTTAGTGTCATCAACAGGGAGAAGGAAACGCTCCTTTGTCCTTTCTCTTTCGTGAGGACAGGCTCTCTCACTGTAGTCTTCACAGGGTGAGTTTCGTTTATCTGTAAATAAACTACTGTTTATAGCAAGATTTTAGAAGATTTTCACAGCAGCATCAGTTATTTTGTATAATCACTTGATTTGAATTGCACTTAAGAGATAGACTGTGCTTCGTGATTGTATCTATCTGCTTTAAAATGTTGTTACTGCTTTTCCAGTGTTGTTCTTATGAAAACACTGTTTTACTTCATTTTCTCACAAGAATCTCTTCTGGTTTATTGGTCTGTTTAGAAAAAAATACATATTTGGATTGAAAATTGTAGGTTTTAGCAGATCAGAACTCTATATCTTTACAATTAATACCAGATTATAAAGCACTGAAAATTTTCCAGGAAAAAATAAGGAACATTATATAGCAAAAATTAACCTGGATCAGTAACTACTCATGAAAATGGAAACAAAGATCTGATGCCCAGTAGTCATTCTGCACCTGAAATAGTCCTGAAGAGAGTAGCATTCTATGAAATCACAAAGATATTTTTTCCATAAAAGCCTGTTTTGTTTTATTTTCTCTTTCTTATACTTGCCAACATTTCTTTGTTTCTTCCAAAGTTAATGTCTGAGGAACTGTTATCATGATAATTCTGTATTTTCATCTTCATTTTTGGATAGTTTGCATTTACCACAACAACTCTGCTTTTCCACACAGCTGTGCTTTTCCATGGACAGTTTTTTAAGAAATTTGTTTACATTAACAGAAAATTGTACTACTAGTAAAAGCTGACGGGTTTGTATCTTTTATCACTTTAGGATTAGAAAGCAGTAAAACTAAAGTCCAGATGCAACATTTGCCAAGGGAAAATTGCAATTATGGAACATGAGCTAGGGA
>NW_009258666.1:1324019-1361838 GCF_000687185.1 Egretta garzetta
GGAAAGATTTACAAGTATGTTTGAACAAATATTATTCAGCAACAGTTACATTTCCAAAGCTGGTTTTGTAAAGTAACCTAAGCTCTTAGAACTTGAAAATCTGAACAGTTTACGGATTGTGCTGTAAGTCTCTGAACAAACTGCAGGACAGACAGAGATAAATAAATGAGATGAAATTTACTTTTGTTTAATGCCCACTTATTAGTCACTGCCTAAAAGCAGCATGCTGCTTATTCCCAGAGGAAAGGCTGTAGCAAGAGCCTGGTTCTTCAGCAGCTAATGCAGGAGATGGATGGGATCCAAGAGTGCTGATGTTTGCTCCCCATGTTTCACCTATAGGAGAGGGATCTCTCTAGGAAGGCTTCTCTGGTCACTCTGGGGAAAATCCTCCTGTTCACCGAGCTAACACTTTGGAGGATGCCATCTTTCCTCCATGATTTATCAACATTTTCCTAAGACCTAAGAAGAAACAACTGATCTCTCAGGATGCACTCAAAGGACTGGATAAAGCATTATCTTCTTAAAGTATTGATCTATAACTGTTCTTGTCAGCAGCCCAGATACACAGATGGGAATACAGGCTGAAGAAGTGCTCTATTTTGGCAACAGCAACTGGAACCCGTTAGTTCCAGAAAATCCACCTGGATTTTTCAACTTCCACAGACACCAATTGATTTCTGCACAGCAGCCTGCGTGTTTCGTTCAGCAGCGTTGCCTTATCTAACCCCTGGCACATTCAGGCAGGGTCAGAACATGGTACGATCACAACCTGGGTGGCAGGTCACAGGCTATTTGGCACCATAGCTACCCCTGCAATATAGTTTCCAGACTAAAAATCTGCTGATTTGCTAAACTTTTCCTCCGTATCTCACTAGCTGATGTTCCATACCTTATTTTGTCCCTGATCTTCCACGTCCCTCTGATCTCCCTTCTCATGATGCTCCTCATTTGTCTGCATGCTATATTGGGGGTCTGATCTCATGGAACTCCCTGGAAAAATATCCACCAGATTTAGAGCATAAGATCAGTCCTAGGAAAACAGATCTACCCACAAAATGCTGCCTACTTACTGTTCTGTTACAGCTTCAGCTGCCTTTAAAGACTTATTAATTTCTTCATCTGATTCCATTTTTCACAGAAGCATCACGAAACAAACCCCCTTCATAGTCTGAATGCCAGCAGACAGTATTATACGAACTTTCATTCACAGCCCTTGAATGTCAAAGCAAAGCAAGGGTTTAATGATACCTGAAAGAGATTCTGTTAAGGTGTCTTATTTGAAAGCCACTTTATGTTTTATTCTATTCCAGCAAGAAAGTTCATTTTTGACTTCCCAGCATGGGAACCCGAGCCTTCTTCCACCACAGAGAGGAGGAGCAAAAGGAGGAGAGGCAACAGAGCTTGCAAATGACCTCCACGACTAGAAAGAAAAAGTTCAAAACCAGGTAAGCCACAGAGTTAGGGATACGCCGTGTAAATCAGGTCCAGACAGGACTTTATACACTTGGCACTGAGCGTTCACACATTTGTTGAATTTTGAGTTTATGAAATTATGGAACCTTGTCTGGATTCTTTCATGTGTGTCTGCTTCTGGAAGTGAGGAAGAAGAGACTTTCAGCCTTTCAGAGTTATCGATAGCAGCTGCCCTTGCCTTGACCTCCGAAATACCACAGTAAGTCAGAAATCATTATAACTCAAATACAACCATTGTATGCAACATCCCCTTTGTACACAAGGGTGACAGTTTCCAACTCATTTTGTTGGAAGCAAAAAGAGCAGGTTCCATCAAGAGGTTCACCCTTTAAAAAGAAAACACCAATGTCAACTAAAATGCAGGAAACAAAATTGTATCGCCTTGGTACCTGTGATAATGAGTAATACTGCCCTGCTCACAAGCAAGGGCTTAAGAGAAACCAGGTTTCATAGAAATAAGTGGAAAACAGAGTCAGATTAATAAATTAATGGTAACAGATGGAACTACCCCTCTTCCCTACAAAATCTTGGCAATGATCTTGCTGTCCATCCTTCTGTGATGAATGAACAACCTAAGTAGTTAGCAACACCCCTCCTCCCTTTAATCTTTCTCCCAGTTCCCCGCCTGGGATTAAAAGTGGTCATATAGTGGATGCCCTTCTTGTGCCGTTGAAGTGCTGTATTTCACGTCAGCACTGCTCGTTCCTAGGAGGCATAACTGCCTGACGCTCAGGCCCATACTGCGTGCAAGCTGATGTTTCTGTTCTTAGCACTTCTGATTTAATCAAAAATATGTGCTATAAACCAACAAAAAAGACCAAAATAAAATAAAAAGCATTATCCTAACTTCTGTTGGCTTTTATCATCTTCTGTTGCAGGGATTACAAGACAAGAAGAGAAGCTGCCATCCTAGAGCTAGAACAGAGGGGGCAAAAGAGAGTTCGGTTTGGGAATGACATGGAAAAGTTGGAAAAGGAGGTTATTCAGAACTGCAGACTGCTGCGAGTGAGAGCTGACCGCAAGGCCCTTCGGAGGAAGGTCAGATCAGACAACACTATCGGTAGCAGAAACACCAACAGGATTAAAATTGCCAAAACTAGCATTTGGGAGAGGTTACTAGACCTAATCAGGTGTTAGGACAACCTCAAACCCATTAGAAATAAGGCCTTACACTCCCGCCACTGAAGCATTATCACATGTCCCTTTGTAAAGACTTTGTGCAGTTAGAACGTAACCCCTTTCTATTGCCTTTATTTAGTCTATCCTTGTCATAGGCTGTAGAAAAGGCACGGGTGGAGAAGGAATACATTGAGCTGCGTTCGGGGAGACCACCTATGTTCTGGATCCCCCTCAGAGCACATGCAGTCTGGGAGAGGATGGAAGTGAAGCTGGCATGTACAGTCCTGGCTTCCCCACCGCCGCAGGTTACTTGGTAAGTCCATCGATAGCAGTGACTCATGCTGCCCCTGTGGCTAACAGCCTGTGTGCATTTCAGGAAGCAACCGAAGGAGTAACATCTGTGTCCTGATAGAAAGAAGGAAGGGAGAGCTTCAGAAATCACAGAAAACACTTTCAATTCTCCAGTTCCACTGTTAGGACCAGTAAAGACATTAAGTAATCAGTGGGCCCTGAAGGCAGCGGACAGTCCTATGGGTGCTGTCCTCCATCCTGCAGGCAAACTCAGGATTTAAGTCTTGGAAACCAGAATCTATCACCAGCACTAAATCACCGCACACATACACACCATCAAAGCTTGGCTACCCTGGATACCATGCAAGTTTTAGCATCAAACTGCTATCACTTCTACAATTTGTAAAATACAAACCAACTCTTTCATTTACTCAGCTTTGTGTGTTTGCCAAACCACAGGAGAGGAAGTGTTATGTACTGGGCCTGACTGCAGATTTTACCTTTAATAACAGAGGGATGGAAATAAATGAACGATCACCTCAAAAACCAATTTGCAAAGTGTACTTTGGTCAGTTTGTTAAAGTGATTGACCATTCCTCTCATGGAAGGTCAGAAGTATGCAAACATTTGGATTAGTAATGACCTCGTAGGCAGCTAATTCCACTACTGTCAGAGCTCCTGATGTCCTGTGTCCTTCCAGAACAACATCTTTGAATTATTCAAAGAGCAAAGAGAACATGAACCTCCCACAGATCCCCAGTGAACACAAAGAAGCAAGAGACATCCGCTCTAACTCCCTCACACAACCTGCAAAGCAGGGAGCGTAAACTGAGGAGGAAGCAACAAGCCAATGCTAAGCTGCCCGTAGGCAGCCTGCAAACAGCCCTAGGGAAGAAGCACACGCAGGACTACGGGAGGGGATCTAGGTTAGCTGCAAGGCTGTTCTGGATTGATGTGGGAGACCTGTAAAAGAGGGAATTGTGTCTGCTCTTCTGCTCTGTTGCACCTCTGTTGAGTTTGATGTGGTTCATTTCGATATAAAGTGTTAATTTTCGCAGTCAATTTCTCCATCCTTTCCTAAGCAGCATGTTTCCTTTGTGCTCAACTAGGTATAAAAATGGAGTCCCAATTGATCCTCGCCTAGCCCCAGCAGGAAAATACAAGATAAAAAACAAGTTTGGGATGCTGACCCTGCACATCAGCAGGTAATGTATGCGTTCTTGTCTAAGTTGTTTTTTCAGTTGAATAAGACCTGCTCTCCTGAAACTCCCAGTTTGTGTACGCTAAACAGAAAAAGAGAATTCTTCTGGAATCTGACACTGCTTGACTTTAGTGTGTCGTGTCTGAGCTAAACCTTTGCCATTAGGAAGCAATCTGAACAGCAGTTCACGAGGTTTAAAAAATCTTAAAAAAAAAGGTGGAGTCTTACTTGGTTTTGCTCTTTTTAGGCATGGCCAAAATTTTCTCATCCAGGGTAAGGCCATGCCCATTAAGAGCACTTCGCAAGCAGACATACCAATGTGATTTAGGATGGATCAGTGTAATCAGAATGACATTAGTTCAACTCTGTGAATTATACATGTGATAAATCAGCAGAACCAAGTGTTCCACGGGTCTTTTGCTTGTTCATTACTTGAAATGTTTTGCTTCTGTGTATCAAGAGAAAAAATTGAGTAAGTCTAAGAAATCCTTGTAATCGAAAGGAAAAGCAGCTTCTTGGTGAAAAGGAAATATCTACTTCTAACCTCTGTGGTTAACAGGAAACCCCTCTGAATTTGTTCTGTGAAGTATGAACAATAACTGAAACCTAAAAGGAGGGGAAATGTTTTTCTTCCAGATGTTCCATGGAAGATTCTGCTGAATATAGTGTTGAAGTTAAGAATCAATACGGCGAGGCTTATTCATTTGCTACAGTGCTTGTCAGGAGTAAGTAGGAAATGTTCCCGTGGATTTAAATTTACAAATTCTTTACATTCTTCAAAATATTTCCAATGCTATACATTATATCATAGGAACACACGAGCACTCCGGAAAAACAGAGAAGTGAATAGTCTATTAATAGGAGAGGAGAATTTATCTCAGTTATTAGTGAGGGGAAAGCACAACTGGGTAAAATAATCCTTAGCTACCACTAACTAATATGCATATGGCTGATATAACAGCTTCTCTTTCTCAGTCATTTCTGGACTCAGGCAAAATCTTTCCAATTCCTTACGGAGACAGCTGTCCTTCCACTGTGCGGAAATTGTACTAAATTTAGGTACTTATTTCTTCTGGACTGATATGAAACAGCCACACATTTAAATACACAACAGGCTTACAAAGTGTCTGCTGCATTTCTAAAGATAAGGAAGAAATTGGTTAACAAGTACTGTGGCTGTCAAGGGGATCTCTCAGTGCACTATTGCATAGACTACCGTATTTCTCTCTCAAATCAGTAACTACCAAGAGCAAACACAAGACTTTCTTCTTTGGATCTGTGCTGTTCTTAAAATAACTGGCGTAGACTCCGTAGATACACATTCTGCCCAAGCCAAATCCAGACATATGGTTGAAGGAAGTAAACTACCAGTACTTAAAATGGGAAATTATATCAAGCTTTAAGAAATATGCAGTGCAGTCTCATAGTATCATAGTTTAGCTGTTCACATTTCATATATATATATATATATACACATATCTATAAAAACAACAATTTTGTCATAAAAAGCCTGAGCAGAATAGACCCACAGAACTGTAGACAACTAAATGTTTCAGTTGGACTGGCAGAGAGGGAGTAATTCAAATGGCAACAGATAAACAGGAAGGGAACAGGTTTGCTTTGGACATCTTACTGATCACAAAGAGATGGGTTTCTTCAACTGATTGAATTGCAAAGACAGCTTGAACTACTTTTTCAGACAAAAGGGGTCATTTTTAGTTTAGTATATTTATTGTTAGTCCTTTAATATATTCTTGGCTCTGTCATAGGCTAGGTTATTATCATCCTTATTCTTTGCATGCCATATTTTGATCACATCTGAATAATGTCTGGGGATGCATATGCATACAGAAGAATGTGACTCCAGAATTGTAATAGAAGTGGATTGTTTATGATATGTTTCAGATCCTTTAATTAAACAATGTCAAAATTCAGCATATCTGGAAATATGCAGCACACACCAGTTCTAAAGGGATATATATAAGAGCCCAGAAAACCTTCACTTGCAAGCCCTCCCAGATTCCTAAATTCCCCCTACCCTAATGCAGAAATACAGAAAAAGTTACCAAGTGTGCAATGCTTCTCTTCTATAAAGGTTCTTATAGTATGTCCAGAACTCAGGAACTGGGCCTCTCCCATAAAGCAGAAGCAGCTGTCTGAAAAAAAATCCATAGCAATAATCACATACTCCTCCCAGTTCCCGTCAGCATCTTTAGGATCAGAGCAGGCATGATGGTAGAATAAGAGCTGTGGTCTATGAGAGAAAACCTTGGATGGGACTGCTCTCTTCACCATTAAGTGCCTGATTAAACTGTCCTTCATCAGGCCTAATCAGCGTTTCAAACAGCTTGCAAACATTGTTCCTTGTGATTGTGGGTGAGGGGCCCACACCGTTCTATCTCCCTTGACCCTGTCTAATGCCATCCCAGTAACATGATTCTTCCTTTTGCTATTTGCATTTAACATTCTGAAAATAGAGACTACACCAAGGCCTTAATCCTGCCTCCACTGGAAACATTCCTCATCCCCCCAGGCAGGCCGATGGCATCTCTTCTCCCGTCCCCACGCTGTCTGGAATGCCCTTGATGCCAGGGGAGGGCTGCCGGGATCCGTGGTTCCTACAGCAGAAGTTCACTTTCCCTAACAACATCACTGAGGATCTCACAGGACCTGGGATGAGGCTGTGCTTTGCCTCTTGTGGTTTCCATTTCTTTCCTCTTCAGCTATTAACGCTCAGTCCTCATCTTTTGTTTATGAGTGAGCTCTGCTACTGCCAAGCTTCATTCACTGGGGTTGGACTAGATGACCTCTAGGGGTCCCTTCCAACCCAAAACATTCTATGATTCTACGATTGAAAAAACAGGCATTATTTTATGTGCATTTCTTGCATCTTATAAAAATAAGAAAGTATCTCAATTTCATCCTGTTAAGTCCATCAGTTCTTAGATTTCATCTCCAAACTATTTCATTTTTTGCTGCGATGCCAGCAGTTCTCACAGGCTAGATCAGGTGAAGCAGGCCAGCATTCACATATGATGCCTCCAAAGAATCCACGGCTGTTGAAACAAGTGATTTGGTAGGGGATACACTTCCCTCCGCTCCAGGAATTACCTCAGTGTCTCAGGACAAATATCTTTTCTTTTGGTTAAAGCTTGTAGTCCCAGTCATCGGTAGGCCTCCAAAATCCCACATCATCCTCTGGGAATGCTGCTTAAATCCAGGGGTTTGACCAAAATTCCACTTTCAGTAATGTTTATGGAACCAACACTTTCTTATTTCCATTTCCATGCTGTGTGTGGCAACAAGTAGCTATCATGCTCTGTCCCCAAGCAGGGACATAATTGAAGCATTTCAGTTATGGGTGATCCTAGATTATCACGCTTCTAATTTGGACAGTACCATATTGGTACACTCACATAACAAAAGTCATAGTGCTCTGTATTCACGCTTTTATTCAGCATAACTTTCCTAGTGCAGCTTAAAAAGCCAAAAGCCAAACTGAAAAAAACCTTCCTTAGCTACGAATAACCGTGTGCACATGAGCATTTAAAGCAGTATTGCTTATACTAGTACAGTTACATGAACAATTTCCTACATAGACGCACCCTCAGTTGTTTGTGAAGGTTATCAGCTGTCAAATGAATTAATGTTTTACCACATGATGACACTTTGAAGGTTCACATTAAGAGCTGGTTTGAGGGAAAAACACAGTTTGCTAAGCATCATTCTGTGTTTTTGAGGGGAAGATGAACACTGGCATGAGATTTGCTAAATGTATTTTCTTCTTGTCTTACAGAATATTATGGAAAGGAGTCAGGATTTGATTCAGAAATATACAGAAGTGAGTAAATAACTGTTATTATTATTCCTTTTATTTTTATAGCCTGAAGAAATTTGATTCTTTTTTTTCTGAGCTATAGCTTTTCCTATTAGCCTGGCTGCATGTGAAAAGTGCAAGGCTCAGGTACAACTCTAAATATACGATAATAAAAATACTACCAGAAGGCAGGCTCTGGGAAGTCTGTCATGCTGACTTTTACTCTTATTTCATAGGATCCCTTATGGCCAGAGAGGCAGATTTTGCTTTTCCACTGAAACCCTTATTTTCAAGAGAAAAGGAGCCTTTCACCCTCTCCTGTTACTTCTCTTCTGATTTACTTGAACACCAACGAGATATCACCTGGTTCAGAGATGGTTTGTATGCAACAGCTACATTTATAAACATATACCTGTATGAATATACCACTGAGCTGTGATCTAATGTTCACAGAAGAGAATTAGAGTTCGGGATTCTTGAGCTGCTCTCAGCCCTTCTCAAGCTACAGATGTTATTATTTAATTTGTATGTTTTTGTCATTTGTAAAAGGATGACACCACTAAAATGTTTTGGGGGTAATGACTTGTTTCTGCTCATAAGAATAGTTTAAAAGAGCCTCAGTTCTACACAACAAAAGCACCAGGTGTTTGAAAAGACAGTGGTTCTCTAGTGAAAAAACCTTTTGGAAATTCTGTGGTGTTCTGCTGGAAATCAAGGATGTTGATCTTAGCCAAACTGGTAATCTTTCTGTGCTATTAAGTCTTGGAAAGCAGAAGCAATGACTGCTCTTGCCATTCCAGCACTCCTACCAGAATCAGGTGTGAAAATAGCAGGGTCTATTAACTTTTAGTGATTTGAGGGGAATTTGGCTAGAGTTTGTATCTCAGATCTCATAAAAATACACACAAATGCACAGTATGTGCCATTCCACTTTCTTGGTTTTGAGCATCACTCAGACAAAAGGTCCTGCATGCTGAGTGGTAATGTATTCTCAGTTACAGCCGGCAGAATATTTGGCAGACCTCAGAGCATCCAGTTACCTGGTGTGAAGAGTACCTTTTACTCGCCAATTCATCTGAAGCTGCATTTTATTACTCTTTTCACTTGGACTGCAAGCTCTTCAGGACAAGGACCATGTGTTTTGCTCTGCATTTCATACAAAGGGAACAGACAGGCATAGCAACAAAGTAGGATCAGAGCCCATGACTATAACTGTGAGGCTTAATGATAATATCCGAAGCGTCTTACAGATCCCTCATCTTGCTCTGTGGTTTTTTGTGCATTTGGAAATATGCCACTCCTGACTCAACCAGTTCAGGTGGAGTTCCTTTACCCCTTCCTTCTCATGCTTCACAGGTGAGTTGCTGCAGAACTCTGAACATCAGCAACTAAAGTACCAAGACCGGGAGGCTTCTCTGACGGTTTCATGTGCTTACAAGGAAGATGAGGGATTCTACACTATCCGTGTCCCCTCACTGGATGGATATAAGGAGCAGACCACTTATGTGTTTGTTAGAGGTATAAGCAGGATTCTATCCTACTTAAAATAAAAGTTCCTTTCCTAATACCTTGGCATAATGGAATGCACAACCTCATTCACAAGAAAACATCTCCCAATTTTGTGCATGGATACAATTATCAAAATGTCCAAATCTTATTTTTAGTAATGATTTAGGTATTATAAAATATGACTTGTATTACTGGGATGTAGGAACTTAGACACTTAAAATTAAGCTATTGAATTCAAATTTTGGTACAGAGAAGGAGAAAAGCTAACAATTATCACTTGATGTTTCTATAGATGCTGCAGCAGAAACAGCTGGTGCACCTGGATCCCCACTCAACGTGAAATGCCATGATGTAAATAAAGACTGCTTGATTCTTTCTTGGGTAGCACCCAGTGATAATGGAGGAAGTCCAATCCTAGGATACTATATTGAAAGGTCTGTACGTTAATCATCTTTGAGCAAAAAAAGCTCATGGTCATGTTGTGGGAAAATCACGAAGGAACTCCATGGGCTGTGTTTCATTTCAGGTGTGTTGCTGGGTCAGAGGATTGGGTCCCATGCAATGACAAGCCTGTGAAAACCTGCAGATACCCTGTCTTGGGCCTTGCTGAAGGACAGACATACCAGTTCCGAGTAAAGGCTGTCAATAAAGAGGGCATCAGTCATCCGTCAAAAACCAGTGATCCAGTTACAACATATGACCCCAGCAAGGACAAGAGAGTGACAGGTTTGTATTAAAACCAGGAAAAATTTCTCCTTAAGTACAATGTGAGTCTTCAGGTATAACTGAATGCAGTTTGTCAAGATTCTCCCCACTCTCACAAATATCACTGCAACATACTGCCATGCTGTGCCTTTGCTGAACCCACCTTAGTACCATTCTAAACAGAAAAAGGTCAAAATACCAGTTACGACATTTCATTGTACATGTAATGTAATGTATATAATTATGCACATAAATGACCAAGTCCTGGGCTCTGTCTTTCTTGTCAAACCCCAAGCACCTTCTCTTAGTGGATAACATTGCCCTGTTTGACATTGCAGTTATTCCATATGACGACGGCAGGACGATAGAAATTTTCAAGGATGACCTGGAAGGTAAGTTCAAATTTACACTGAGCCATTCTCTCAGAGAGGAAAGGTTGTTCTGCAGCACTGAGGTATGTAATAACATAACTGGAGAAAACACACTTAGGAAAATATATGGTGAAACATCATTGTAAGCTGCATGAGGACCAGAAACGGTCCTGAACAGCACAGCCTTTGTTTGCCTCTATGTCCCCAGAGGGTTTAAGTCTCCTCCTTTATACTGAAGAATCTTACTTTACAGTGGGAAAACATAATTCATTGTAAAAGAACTTTTTTTTTCCTGCCACACTGTAACTAAAGCATAGCCTATTCTGACTTCCCATAGGACATATTAAAATTCCCTTGCCACCCACCAATGTTCATGCAAGTGAGGTCAGAGAAGATTATGTGGCTTTAGCCTGGGACGAACCAGATCCAAGAGGCAAAGAGCCACTGAATTATTATGTGGAAAAGGTAAGAAAATAATATCACATAGAAGGGAAATTGCAGAACAGAATGATTTATTTCTCAGATGGTCTATAGCACAGGCAAGGCTATTCACTGTGTCGATAACTGGAGAATTACAGCCTCAAAAATGGCGTGCTCAGCCTCTCTCCAGCTCCACAGTTTACCTGAGCTATGATCCTGACTCTTGACACCAACTCAAGTAGTAATGATTAACAAAGAATAAACAAGTGAGTTTTACACCACAGAAGTAGCAGCAGAGTTTTAACAGGAAGACTGTTCCTGCCCTATGGGCCCTTAAGTGTGGAAAAGCTGTAAAGAACTGCACAACAGTTCACTTTCCTATTCCCCGCTAATCATTTTGCTGGTTAATTAGCATCTTCTACCAATCTCCTTTCATACATACTCATTTCCCACCTGCTGTACCATTTCTGCTGCAAAGGGGCCCTCTGTTCCCAAGGAAGAAAAATCTGGGTGTATCAACAAGAAATACATAATTTATGGGTTTGGTTTGGGTTTTTGTTTGTTTGTTTAAAAAAACTACTTTCCTGCAAAGATCAGCTTTGTTATTGCTCAGGAGGGTTTTAAGCTGGAGTTACCATATGAGTTGTAAATCATCACCTTTTTCATTACAGTCGATTGTAGGCAGCAACTCCTGGCAAATGGTTAATCGGGATATGCCAGTTAATTCCCCAAGATTTGCACTCTTTGATCTTGTTAAAGGAAAATCATACCGTTTCCGCGTGCGATCTGTTAACAAGTATGGAATCAGTGAGCCATCCCTGCCCAGTGAGCCTGTAACTGCTGGAGCAAAACTGGGTAATTATTTCATTAATATGCTCTACACTAATGCCATGGAAAAGGAGATGTAGTATGAAAGTAACGTGTGGGTTCCCCTGCCCCACCTGTCCTTTAAACTTCATGGTATATGATTACACAGCAGTTGCTTTGATATCAGGAAATCTCTTAAAGCCTTAAATCCTTGTTTAATTACTTTGCCGTCGGTTAGTGCAGTGTAAATCTAACCAAGCAAGGACAGGGGAATTACATTTAATAAAATAAGAAACAGTTGAAGCCTGTGTTTAATCCAAGTATGCTTCCAGCACTGAGAGTGGTTACACAGACTGGTGTTGGAAGGAACAATATGGCTGCTGAAGGAGCCCGTTTTTGGGGCTTCAGGCAGAACAGCAGTCTTGGAAGTGCTGCTTTGTTTTGTTTTCTTCCTGGACTGAGCTGACAGCAGTGAGAGATGCAAAGGCTCGTGCCCATGTTTCCCTTATGCAGAGAGATAAGCACTCACTTTTTCTTTTTTTTTTTTATATTCTCCCATATTAAAGCTGCCCTAGTGTTCATTCATACTGTCCTTTCTTCTCAAGAGTGAAGCAGGTACCATTTCATGGTGGAGTCACGTGAGAGTTACTATATGGGTCTTGTTTCTCCTCTACTTCAGAGAAGGTTAAGTAGGTGTTACTCTGCAGAAATCAGAGGGCTGTAAGGGAGAGGAATATGAGATACAGGAAACTCAAACATAAAAATGTAGGCTCTAGACTGGGACAATATCCATGGTACTTTGCTCTAATTTGAAAATGATGCTCTGGAAAAGGTGAAGAAATCAAACAAGCCAACTCACTTATAATATTTTTTTTTTAATTAATAAATTTTAAAACTTCCTGTTTTTCTCTGTTTTTTCTTTTTTTTAGCTACTCTGCCTCCACCATCTCAGGTTTTAGCTTTCAGAGACACCAAGACATCTGTTGTTTTGCAATGGGATAAGTTAAAGGATGGTCTGGAGCCTCTTGGCTACTACATATATTGTCGGGAGACTGGGACAGAAGAATGGCAAACTGTCAATAATAAGCCCGTGACATGTAATGAGTGAGTTCAGCTATTATACTCCACCGAGAGAAGTCAGGGTGCCAACTTGGATTCTTCTGTTTATGGCCAGAGTCATATTTCAGATAAAAAAAGATCTTCCTTCTCTTCACATGCATACAAACATCACGTCCTCTTTTAGAATTAAGTATTGCTCAAAGTCTCACTTTTACATCCAAGGGCAGACTGACAGCAAAGTCTGTGTATATCTTCATAGATTCTGGATCTGCAGAAGGTAGATAGACCTTGTGGCACCAGCAGAACCACATTCCTTTTTTTTTTGCTTGCTTTCTAGCAGAGTAAGTTGGTGTCACTCACACACAGGATTTAGAATACCACTCTAGCTGTGCAGGTCATATGTCAAGCAGAAAAAGTCCAGTAAAAAGTCTTATTTATTCTACCAGCAATGCCAGCCAGCAGTGTGACACCTCTCTATCTGATCTACACTTACTGTCTGATTTATTGGTAGCCATTTTATGTGACACAGTGCTCTTTAATTTGTAATGGCAAATAATGATTTTCTAAGTAACAATGCCTTATTAAAATGTATTGCTGTCTGTTCTAAAGACTGCTTGCCTGTACTTTGAACAGTCAAACACAAACATATTAATTTCCTCTCCTAGATTTACTGTTCCTGGGCTGCAGCCTGGAAAAGAATACGTCTTTTGTGTGAAATCTGTCAGTGAGGCAGGACTAAGTGAAAGCTCCCCAGAAACAGATCCTATCGTTGTAAGGCCAGCTATTGGTAAGTGGTAACATATAGATGCATATACACACAAAAATTAAATCCCTCAAAAATGTATGTATCATGCCTAGCTATTATTACATGTAGTGGTAATAATGTTGAGCAGATAAGCAAAGCAAAGCGGCAGGGAACTGATTTTTTGTTACCCTGCAGCTTCTGTCATCAATTATACTTGTCAAGGGTGGACAGACTTAATTAGCATTTTGCTTTAGCAGTGTGTTACATTTTCAGTATTAATTTGGCACTGGTATAAGTGACCATTTTAAGTGCTCAATTATGCTGGTATCTTGAAATCAGCATTGTGAATTTCTCCAGGGCAATTGCAAAATCCTACCAACCACATTAGCCAGTATCTAACTCTCCATCTTCTCCATTTTATTGACCCACTGCTTCCATCTTTTCTGTCAGACAAACCATAAAGCAACATGCAAGAAATACCCTGAGACACATCCCTGACTTTTGCTGTGACTTCCAAATAAGAATCTGGTCATTTTCAAATACTTCTACACTGCAAAAGTGGTATTAGGGGGCCTTAACACAAATAGAATCACATCTGGTATGAGCACACAGAGATTTCCACATACCTACACCTGACCCCTGGATCCCAAACCTGTCCTGAACAATACCATATTTTCTCTCTCCCTTTGCCGCACAGCTTGTCCATCAGCACCACATGGGTTTGTTCTTCTAAATTGTGGGAAGGCTGACATGACCATCGGCTGGAAACCCCCGAAGCGCAAGGGAGGAACAAAGATTCTGGGTTATTTCCTAGATCAGCATGATACATCTGAACTAGATTGGCATGAAGTCAATACTCAGCCAGTTCCTCAACGAGTTTACACGGTATTCATTTCAGATATAACACTGTCCTTCTTTAAGCACAGTGGGAACCCCAGCTGTAACAAGGGTTGAGCTGTTTTCTACGCTAGAACTCCCCTCCTACCCTCACAAGACTACAACCATGCAGGCTGTAATCTGTTTGCACTTCTGAACCCAAAGGTCAGAAACCTTGAGGAAGGTCACCTGTACGAATTCCGTGCCTGCGCAGTGAACATGGCTGGTGTTGGGGAAGTATCTGAACCCAGTGACTTGTTCAGATGTGAGGAATGGACAATGCCGGAACCAGGTATCTCTTGTGTAAAAACAACAGCCAGAAAAATATTACCAGGTATTCTAGTTATCTCCCCATTCTTCTGTGAATCCAAGGGACTTCTGAAAACTATAGGTCTGTATAAGGGTGGCTCCCAGTACAGAAAAGCACACGAACACTTCTAAGGAAGTTCCGATTCAGACGCAGGCTATTATTCCTGCATTACATGGATAGAGCATGCAGGTATTTTTAATAATGTTTCCAGAGAATGAAGAATCTGGTTCTAATATCTTAAAATCTTTGTATATTACACCAAAGCAAGTAACATTTAACCAGCTGATGCATGCTTTTTTCTATATCCTACCTTTACAGTTAATTAGCATAGAAAGCATCTCCTATGGACCCACTATTCGCTTCTTACCTCAAAACTCTCTGCTTTCTGATCTCAAACTCAAACAAAGTGCACCCGGTTGCAGTTTTTAATGTTACTATGTGACAGCCTACCCTTCTTTGAACAGGCCCTCCTTATGATGTGAAGTGCACTGAAGTAAGAGACTCATCCCTGAGGCTACACTGGGAAGCACCACTGTACACAGGAGCAGGTCCAGTTACAGGGTATTATGTAGACATGTGCGAAGAAGGGTCAGAGGAATGGAAACAAATAAATAAGCAGTCCATAGCCACCACCCATATGAAGGTCTGTATATGCACTTAGTATCCAAGTGTTGCTTCTCATTTAGTCTTGTGTTAATTCCTGTCATTTTTTCCTGCAGGTTTCAGATCTGGAGACAGGGAAATGCTATATTTTCCGAGTAAGAGCACTGAACAAGGCTGGAATTGGACCCCCTTCACTCCCCTCGGACCCTGTGGTGGCTAAAACCAAACCCGGTATGAAACCAAAAGTGATGAGATTGTGCAAGTCTATCAATACTGTGATGATTCTGGTAAAAAACTGCTTTATGAAACCTCAGCCACATGTTTCATAGCAAGAAAGAACCACAGTCAAAATGAAGATTAACAGATCAAACTGCCCAAATGAATTTACTTTACCTGTATGCTCTTTTTTTTTTTTTTTTTTTGAGTTAGATGTCCAAGCAACCTCTGTCTGAAATGCTGTTCCCAGGGTAAATAAGGAAATGCATGAAAAAAATTTGGGAGAGGTACCAAGATTGATCTTATCTTTTGTGTCACTATGTTTTAAGGCACTGAAGTTGTAGAGAAGAGAATACTTCAAAACAGAATTGTAACATTCTTTCTCTCCTCCTGACATATCTCAGAAACAGATTTTTTTTTAACTTGAAAATTTGCTGTGTTTTTATACCTGATCCTAGTTCCAGAGTGCGGCAGATATTTGAGAACAAATGCAATTACTGAAAGAAGTCTCATGATTTGTACTTTATCAAACATATACTGGAGTACATAAAAGAAGAAAGAGCTTTCTAGAGTTCCATTAAACATTTATAAGTGCTGTCGTAATTGTCTGAATTAAATTTCTTTTTATGCATGGAAGTATACTTCACTGCAGTAGTTGTAAAAGAAACTAGTGGCTCATTGAAAAGATCATGTCTTACATATTTTAAATAAAACTCCTCCTACTCTCCTATTTTCCATTTGGCTCAAAAATCAAATATACTGAAAATTGAGCTAAAACAGGGAAACTGCTGACACTGTTACTGCAGGTTCAGGGAAGAATACATGGGAGAAAGAGAAAACAAACAACCTCTGTAACCAAAAATAACATCCACTAATGCTGACCTTGGGGATAAGTATTCAAAACATTTCTAAATGTCTCCCAAATGACCCTCTCTAGGTAGTTCAACCATAAATAAGATCGGTCAAGAATTTAAGTTTTTCAGTTTAGGGAAGATGATATTGAGACCATGGGAGTAATACCTATGATCCTGCTAAGGGAACATGGGTGATATACAAAAAGGAACAGTAATGTAGGAGCAGCAAACGTATAGGAGAAGTTGTAGGAAGAGCAGCACAGTTTCAAGGTGCAATGTATGCATCATAGGAAAGTAATGACAAGCAGTGAACCATAGGAATAGCTCTTCTACCACTTCGTTGGTGAAAAGTCACTTGCTGTGAAGCCGTTGGGATCCAAAAGGTGAGGTTTGCTACACATAGATACTGAAAAGCTGTTTGCAAGGAAACAGTATGGCACGACAGCCTGGAGCCAATCTTCTCACGCCCACGCTAAAGTGCTATTTACAAGCAATTCACCCACTGCAATATGGTTATTTGACTGTAACAGGGGAAATGTATATTTTGCTAGAGAAAAGTGACATTGCCAGGTTGCACTAAAAATCTGTTAATAGTACATCTAAATAGGAATAAGAGGTCAGCTCCTCAGCTCAGGTAGGTCAGAATGGCCTTCTGAATTGACTGAAGGTAGTCTAGTTACACTCTGTGAAGGATCCTGCCTGCTGGCCCTATGGAGTTAGATGTCCAGATGCTAAGCTTTGATCTGTTTTGGTAAGGAATATTTTATGGGTTTTTTCCTCATACAGGCACAAATGAAATTGAACTTGGGGTTGATGAAGAGGGTTTCATTTATATGGCTTTTGAAGCTCCTGAAAAGAATGATGACTCTGAATTTATCTGGTCAAAGGACTATGAAGGACCACCAGATGCTGACAGAGTTGAGACTGAAGAGAAAGGCAATAAGTGAGTATATAATGCACACTGAGAAAATTAATTGTGGACTGTCAAATAAAGAACACATTGAACACTGAGCAAAATGTGAAGCCAAGCGTTTCCCTCTCCTTCCAATATTCAGCTAGAATAAATGTACACAACTGAACTTCTGCAAATCTCTGTACCTGATTCTCAGCTCTGGTGTCCATGAAATGGGGCATTCAGTGCAATATTCAGGCCACAAAAGGGAGGCATCAGCCATCATATTGCTCATGTTTTCGCCTTTTTCCTCAGTGTTACATATAAATGACAATGAGTGGTATATTTGATGTTCCGGGTATATCAATACTGCATTCTGTTACAGAAGGCATATTTTTTGAGGAAAATGTAATTTTTATTATTTTTATGTTTAAGATCTAAGCTTAAACTGAAAGACCCATCAGAAAAGGATCTGGGTATATATTCAGTGGAGGTCACAGATGTAGATGATGATATCTCTGCCAGCTGCACTTTAACAAAAGAAGGTAAAAACTAATAATTGACAAGGACAAAAATCTAATGTGCTGTAATTTTCTAATATTAGGCGTTAAGAGTAAAGTTTCTCGTAGAGGAATACTAAGTGATAATGATAGTGGCATCATTAGAAAGATGTTTCCCATTCCTTGAAGGCTCAAGGGCAGTTTCTTTTACAGTCCCCTAAGAAAAGATTCCATGCTCCTGGAAGGTCATTTTTCCATTACGGTTCAGATTTCACACACAGCTACACTATCACAGTGACTTAAAACTTCTTTAATGTGTTTCTTGAATTGATACAACCAACATTTTATTCAGACATAACTAAGAATTATCTTCACAACCTTTTCTAGTCCTCCCTGCTATCAAATGTTTTGTACTTATGTCTTCTTCTTGACAAAATTAACAAATTAAATTACATTAACATAATGAATTCATTTTGGCCTAGTCGTACTAATCTAAATGTCTTGTTATTCTTTGCATTTCAGATCTGGACAGGTTATTAAAACGTAGCCATGAAATCAGGAACCCATGTAAGTTGAACCAGGCAGAAGCCACTACCGTATGTATGGACTCTGAGAGGGGAACCCTGGCATAACCCTGGTTGAGGCAAATTCTGTGGTTTGCCTATGAATTCACCTCCATGGTTCTCTTTGTTTTCCAGTGATCAAGCTGATATCTGGATGGAACATTGACGTTCTGGAAAAAGGAGAAGTGCGGCTGTGGTTGGAGGTTGAAAAGCTGTCACCAAATGCAGAGCTGCATTTAATCTTCAATGACAAAGAGCTTACAAGTACTCCAGTATGTTTTGTTCTGTTTTGTTTGCTTTGGTTTGGTTTGAATTCTGACTTACTTTCTCCCGGCTGAACAGGGAGATAGAGCAAATGGGTACATTCCCCGTTTTCTAAATTCCCATCAGATATTTTGGTGTGTGTTTTTGGAAGACTCTAGGGCTTGGTTTTCCACTGTGCATAAGCAGAAAGCCAACTGTCTGATTCTCAAGCTGTCCAGTCCTAGTATCAAGCAAGGCTGCATCACCAATGCTGTTCGTTCAAGACAGTGTAATATTCCTCTGTGCTATGGCCAGCAAAACCTTCAGTGGTAACACTCAGATAGTGTCCCCTCCTTATCCAGCTTTCCTGTTATCCCCCTGCTCCTGAGAGGCTGCCTCTGACAATTCTGCCGCAGCAGAGACCTCCCTTTTATAAGCGGATTTTCTGACCACAAACCTCAGCCATGCATAACTCATCGGATACTACAAATGCACCTGTGCAGGACAGACAGCTTTGTCTTGGATTAGCTAACTCGACTTATTTCATCTCTCACGACCAGACAGGGTATTTTTCTTCTGCTTTACCAAGCAAAGCTGCAAGCTTTCCACCCTATCTCTTTGAACTGAATACAGATAAACCTCATTAATTCTAAGAGCAGATGAAAGTGATTTATTTCTCAGTCTGAGGCACTGGAAATAACACTGCATTGTGTGTTAGAGTGCACTCCAACTTTTTGATATATTTTAAAAAGTGTTCAGGCCTCTTCCTTGTATTCCCATATCCAGTTAACATTATAACATTTTAACAGTATTTGGAATGACAGGACCAGAGGGGAGAACAGTTGAGAATGAAGAACAATATAAATCATTTGCCTGACAGTTAAATGCAGTGTAGCAATGCCAAGATAACAAAAAGAACAGATATAACAAAGGGATAGGACTAGGCCAAAGAATTTCAGAGCTGTTGCTGCAATGTTGGGGTTCTTTAAAGCAATGTGTAGCAAATTTATTGAAGGCTTTGTCTATTCTAAGAACTGTCTTTTCTGCACTGAAGAACTGACATGGTTATGCAGGATTACAGAGTATTTGTCAAGCTCTTTGTAATGATAATATTTGCTTAGAGCAAACAAGGCAGTAAGGCATAATGATGATATTTATGTTTAAGCATCTGGCAGGTTTTGGGGTGTATGTATAAAAGGTTCAGTAGTGCTTGCCTGATGTCAAGAGGGTGGCAATATTACTGACGTTGCCCAAATATGCAATTACAAGGCACAGATGTGTAATTAAGTGCAACACTTCTATTATACTAAAAATCATACAGATTCTGGTAAGCTGAAAAGTCTGTAATACCCAGCAAGAAAGAATGCATTGTGTTATGTGGCTTTAACAGAGACTTTATCCCAGAGAAAAGTTCTGCTGTAAGCAATTCTACTGTACCTACGTACATAAACAAATAATAGATGAATCCCAGAGTGTAGAATACTAGAGTGCATTGGCTTTGTTACTCCTGTAAGATGAGGGAAGTATATAAGGATACATACATAAAAGGACTGTAATGTCTGAGTGTTGTAGAAGACGCTGTGCCAAGATCTGACCTTGGAACAGTTCCCCTGTGGAAAAACTATTCAATTTATCATATTTCCTTTGTTTTACACAGACACATAAAATAAACTTTGTCAAAGGAAAAGGTCTCGTAGAACTGATAATCCAGAATTTCTGTGATGACGATAAAGGGATGTACACAGCCCAGCTGCAAGATGGAAAAGCTAAAAATCAATTCACCCTGGTTCTTGTGGATGAATGTAAGTGGAAATTCAGGATCAAATATAGACTGCCATGCTCAGTGGAAAGTTTTCTAGGCACTTAAAGCCCCAAAGTATTTCCGACAGTTATAATGGCACACTGGGAATGGGGAGAACAAATATTTATTTTAGCACACATTTGAAGTCCAGAAATCATGTAAGAAATTTCTGAATTTCTCTTTAACATAAATTGAAGCTTTTGGTCTTATAAATAGGGTCCTTGATGATAAAAATGGTCTGCTAAAGCAAAATAACCAGTGGAATGCTCAGTTATTTCTTCCAAATGTTTTACATATTATCTTGCTATGGCAAACTCTCTGTGTCTTGGCAGTAAAATGTATGACATGCTATTACATGTATTCATGTACCTCAGGACAGAATCAGGTTGAAAATTCAGTGTATTTAACAGCTGGTTAATTGCATTAAACTGTATGCAATAAAGAAACAAGTGTCAACTGCACTTGAGGACAAGTCCAATGAAGAAAGATGAATATACAGGGTCCTTGTATATGCTAGTATATGAAGATTCTCATGCAACTACTTTCCTATCGAGTGTCTCTCTATTTTCAGTTCTTGCAAACAGTTTGCTTTCAGGTGACCTTCTAAACTTCCAAACTTTTTGAATGGAAAGTGTCTATAAAATGTCAAGTCTACTTGACTCGCTTTACAACCAGTGGAGAGAAACAGGCAGTTTTACAGAGTGATTCAGCACATGCTAAGTTCAGGATACAAAATAAACTTGATTAATTGTGCTCTAGAAGTACCCATTTTTCTTTACTGACAGTGAAGGAAGTAAGAGATAACTAAAGTTACATGTGGTTGTCTAAAACAGAGGTAAATTCTATGCTCCCTGCCTTCTCCTTGGGTCACAACAACCATATGCAACATTACCAAGTAGCTATCATTAAAATGAACTAATAGTGCTTTCTTTTTTACCCACAGAAATAAGGATTACCCTTGCACTTGATTCATAATTTGATAATTGGAATAATTAACCACCACTCTCCCTATCCCAAAGAGAATTATGATTAAATGTATGGAGTACTCAGCACTGGTGAGGCTGCACCTCAAATACTGTATTCAGTTTTGAGCCCCTTGGTTCAAGAAGGACATTGAGGTGTTGGAGCGTGTCCAAAGAAAGGCAACAAAGCTGGTGAAGAGCACAAGTCTTATGAGGAGTATCTGAGGGAACTGGGGTTGTTTAGACTGGAGAAGAGGAGGCTGAGGGGAGACTTTATCACTCCCTACAACTGCCTGACAGGAGGGGAGAGCTGGGGGGGTTCGGTCTCTTCTCCCAAGTAACTCGTGCACTAGAGATGTCTTATAAACAAATATCACAGCTCTAATGATAGTACCTTTCGTGATCAGAAATTTCTAAGGTGTTACACTGAGAAATGGCAGGGGTTGTTGACTTTGACCATTGCTGTTCTTATAGGTTTTGCTAAAGTCGCAGAGGAAGCTGAAGCAAAACGGAGAGAATGGAAGAAAAAGCAGGGTAAGATAAGCTGAAGGTGAATGACTCACCAGAACTATGCCAACAGGATGGCAAAACCTGAGCAAAGCTATTTCATTGAGTGCTCTAAGTACTTTTCTTTATCATCTTCTTAAAGTGCACTATTTAAGCTGATTAATATACTAGGGTAAGATTCCTTATTTTAAGATACTCTGCCCTGCTCTTAAAAATCAAAATATTTTATCCGAATAGTTTTAGCCATGCTAGCCACAGTCCTTGGTACAGATCTTCTGCATCAGTGCTGCAACACTGAACATTTGTGAATTCTGAATATTGTCCAATCTGAATATATACCATGTAATTAAGATCCACTCACTTTCCTTGTAGAAAACAGGATTCTCCAGATAAGTTTAAAAAGAACCATGCATTCCACTTTCATTTTATGCCCCATCTTATATTCATGAATAAGGAAGTTTATAAAACAGGTTCAGAGAAAAAAGTACTACATCTGGAAAGGTGATCCCCTTCTAATGGGGATAAAAATACTCACTTAATAACAACTGCAATACCACACCAGACTATAGGTCCAGTCTCCTGTCTTCAGAGATGAAGAGTGTAAGATTAAAGCGTATATAAAGTAACCTGTCCCTCAGTTTACCCTCCCAGAATCAGGACGAAAATCAGAAAGTTTATGGCTTTTCTATTCGACTGCAATTCACCTGGGAAACTCCCACACTGACTTGATGCAAACTAGAGTCATGAAGGACCGGTTAGGCAGCATCACTAACTACATTTTGAGATAGGATTCCTCAACACAGATACATTACCTAAGGACATTACAAAACCAGCAATAATTATATGTTCTAATTTGTGGTGCTTATTGCATGCAAAACTCAGAAGCGTGAAGCATTCCCTGCAGACCTCACTGCTGGGATTCACCACTAGATGGAGGCATTTCTGTAGATAACACTTGAGAGCTGTGGAAATGCACTGCAAAAGACATTTATTTTCTTTTATAGGTCCACATTTTATAGAGAATTTGAAATGGAAGGTTACTGAGAACTGTGAAGTACTCCTTACTTGCAAGGTACATACAGCTATGTGATGCAACCGCACAGTCTGAATTCTTTTAGCATTAAACTTTAGATGTGAATTTTAAGGGAAGGGAATGAACAGTGCTCATGCAAATGCTTATTTGCATGATCATACAGATCAATGAAAGTTAAGAGATAGCATATCTTGGACATAGATTTTCATAAAGAAGGAAGTTTCTGCAGCAATTCTCCAACGCAAGTGATGATTCATATTAGAAAGACATCAAGGCATTCAGAAATAAAATGCATTTGGGACCTTGACTTCTAAATGTTCACTTCAAACAGGCAACAAACCTGAGAAAGGACACCAGCTTCCAATGGTTCTTCAATAAGAAAGCACGATCAGGTGGAGTGTTTGATCCACAGACTGGGATAGGAACTCTTCGTATTAAAAAGGTGAAAAAAACCATAAAGCAACTCAGAGGCTTTGGTGATCACGTGAAAATGCAAAAGATATGGGTTGTTGTTATTAACATTCAGTGTGCGTTTTGGGTAGCGCCCACTAAATGAAAGAAATTGAACAAATGCTGAGAAAAGCACAAAAGAAGAAACTATTTAACACTATAGTCAGACAGATCTGAATTAGAAAGATGTTTTTAACAGTGAGTGGCTAAAAAGAAAAGTGGGGGCTTTCCAGGTTTTCTGATCAGGACTCGTTTCCTATTCTGGAGATGAACTTTAGTAACAAAAAAAAAAGGCACTGAGTTCATTACAGAAGTAACGGAACGAAATTTTACAGCTTGACCTATAGAAAAGGCCAGACAAGCTGATAAAATGCCCCTGGTAATCTTAATTCTGCCTTAGAGAAGATACAGCTGAAGAAAGGGAGCTTGATGGTGCAATTAGAGTTTTAGTGCAATCTCTGCATGAATCTTGTTTGGGTTTGATTTTTCATCTTAATTTCAAACAGCCAAATCGCCTATAGAAAACAAGTAGATAAATGTATGTGAATGGGAATCTCTGCTCACACAAGTCTGAGGACCAGCAGAAACACTGCAGGCTGGAAGTCAATAGCACTGGCAAAGCAACACAAGGAAAATACATGGAGCAGTGGGCATTCATCATCACCAAGACCCAGGCGTACCTGTACCTTAGCACACAGTGGTACAGGGAGACTGAGGGCAAAAGCTGAGATACAGATCCCCATAACTGACAATGTATCAGTTCATAATGAACCAGGGTACATTCTAACCTTTCAAAGGAGACTCTGTGGCAAATTGCCTTTTTTGCCCTCCTTTCTGATCTGTCTAGCCAAAATCATTGGGAGGGAAGAAGAAAATCTCAGCTTTTCCCCCTTTTCAAAATCCTGCCCTATTTCAACGATACGTGAAATTGGGGATGGGGGTGGTGTTTGTCTTTTTTTAAATAAATATTACATATGTATGTATGTATTTTCTAGTTAACCAAAGCAGATGAGGGCCAATACAAAGCAATTGTTTCAGATGACCGAGGAGAGGACTACACCCAACTTGATCTCACAAAAGGAGGTAAGAGAACCTTATATCAGGCTCTAATACACATTCACACCTCTGCCTGGGATTAATTTTGGTTTTAAAACCAAATTTCATAACTTTCTACCACATTGTTAATTACCATAGTACCTACATGCTTTTATTAAAACCTGCATGAAAAGTTACTGGTCAAACTTAAAGAGTTTCCTGATCTACTATAGCGCATATATATATATATATGCTGATCATTTAAAAAATCACAAATATTTCATGTGAGATTGGAGACAAAATGCACTATGTAAAATGGTCTCTTATTCTGCAGGAGTTATACAGAGCCCAATGAACAGAACAAAAGTCGCCTCTGTATCTGATCTCAGAGCTTTTTTTTTTTCGCGTCTGTCCATACTGTACTTCATTTGATAATCCACAGACAACTTTTCACTCCTGGAAGTTCAGCCAGTCCTCCAAAGCATCAGAAGAACAAACTTCCATTTCCACTCTGCAGCCCCCACCAGTGAAAAAAATTCTAGGTTGAATTATGACAGAATAGTTGTTAAAGACAACATCAAGTGGAAAAACAATTACATGTTACTGCAGATTCCCGCTTCACTTTTCAGTGTTCTGAATATGCTCTGGAAGTTGAAAAATAAATATACAGTTCTGACATTCTAATGTCATTTACATATCTAGTCATTTATCAAGCTATGACCGCATTATAAATTGTCAAGCACCACAGTTAAAAGCTCAGTTATGTTTCAGTCACTTCAAGACAGCATCAATCAGAAGATTCTGCTTCCCAAGATTAAATTCTACCCTGACATCTGGAATCTATCCTTTAAACCTGATACAGAAATCTGCTTTCTGTGAGGCAGTCTGTTGCACACATTGAGTGCTAAGGAAGACAGAAGCATCTAAATTTAGTAAGAAATGCCCAGCATCTAAAAATAAACGTGTCAGTGGCAAAAACTCCATTCTGAGCAAGCTTTGCAACAGAATAAGACCATGAATAACTGCTAGATATAATACATTCTAAACATAATGAAACTAAGTTGGTAGATCAGATGTGATTTGCTAAATATGCTCTTTATAGACACTTAAATCTTTATGTCTTTGCAGCCTTTGAAGACCTTCTCAAGGAGCTGTGTAGGATCAGTGGTATGTCTTTTTCTCATCAGCTGACACAGTAATAACGAAGGGGGAGAAAGGGAGGGTCCCACGATCAGAGCAAACTGCTCAGGAGCTGTCCCTAGGTTCGGATCAAGTGCAATACCACCCATTTACTATTCCTTTCGTGTTAGAAGCACCTTGAAACTTGTCAAGGAGGATGGTCAGTAAATAAACCAGGGACATAAAACCCTCTGCACTTACAAATTAATTCTGTGACCTTTACATGCCAGCAGCCTGCTCCTTGTCATATCACTTGCTATATGAATTTGGCCAAGTTGTACTATTTCTATCTATGAGATGTGTATTCCAGACCCAAGTGTCTAGAAGAGATGCTGACATTTTTCTACCAGCTGCTAAAAGATCCAGGGTCTTCAAGAGGTAGATTACAATCCCTTTTTCATCTAGCCACATTCTCCAGAGAGAAATATTAATAGGTCGCTTGGGATTTTGTTTGCGTCACATGTAAAATTGTGCATTCTTGAACATCCTCCTCAATTTCAGTCTTTCAATTATACTATTAGCTCTTTCTGCTACACCTCTGAAAATTCAGCCTACTGAAGAAGGCATCAAAATCTACACAGACGTGGAGTACTACACAGACTACATGAAAACAACTTGGTATCACAAGTAAGTCCCCAAAAGATATTTGCAAGGCTTCTGGAGTCCTGTTGCTTATAACTGTTTATCATCAAAATTAAGCATGTTGGGCCTGAGTCTGCAGCTTTTTAAGGCAATGGTAGATTTGTCTGAGTAAGGGCTGAAAACCACAATTCACTCTGCATCCTGAAACATGTCTAGGAATTCCAAAATAAGCAGTCATTTTATTTTTATCTCAGCACTGCAGAAACATTTATAAGTGATCGTCTTTACTAGAATAATAATGATGGATTTAAGGTACTGCTCACTTACAGCCACCTTGGTTACAGACAGGAAAAGAAGTTGTTGGTTTTTTCAAATTCTTTATTTCTACTACTTTGTATTTCCCAAAACCACTCTATTCCCCCACTCCGACTAACAAATATTCCCAAACATTACAAAATTCTTTCCAAACACTAGCTAATTTAGCCTCATAATGTCTTCATAAGATAGAGAAACAGTGTTTTATTAGATACCACCTACACACGAACATAAGGAGGCCAATTTTTAGTAACGTTGAAGGGCTAAACACTTACAAATATTCAACATCTAAATCCTATTTAATCTCCTAAATAAGAACTAAGAAGTCTTTTGTAGAGTTTGTAGAGCTTTGGCAAGCTGCCTAAAAGCACAGCTAGATGCCCCATGAGATTTTCAAAAGCGACAGAATACATAACTCTCCATGGAATTAACGGTGAGGTCCTGACTCCCACTCTTACTGTAACCAGTATAGGTCCAAAAAAAGTTAGCACTCTAATTTATACAGCTCTACTAAATACTGTTGAAATTATATCATTTGTTTACTTAGGGAGAAACAACTGGAAAGCCGTGACAGACTGAAAGCTGGTAGCACAATGAATCAGATCTGGCTTCACATACTGAACCCAACAGATGCAGATAAGGGAAAATACACCCTGGAGTTATTTGATGGGAACAACTCTCGCAAACTGTCAACTGACTTGTCTGGACAAGGTAAGCTGAGTCAAACAATACCATCATAGGAATGAGATATGCCTGAGCTGCTTTCCAAGATTCCTTCCAACCATGGGCAGTGATTCCTCCCTTCTTTACTTGAGCTGGAGCCACAGTTCCATGACAGCTCACTATAAAATTGGGTTAAGGACAGTCAAGTGCCCACAGAAGTCAAAGGAAACATAGGGATGGGAGAAATGTGCAGCAGAAAGGATTGAAGCCTTTAGGGAACCTTGCTGCCATAGCATAAGGCACTCCTGGGGAAAGCGTAAGTGAGAGGGCAGCTGCTCCTGGGATGTATCAGATTCCTCCATAGGCCAACACAGCTTACAGTGGCATCTTGGAAAAGAGAATGTGGCTTCAGGTTTACAAAGACTTTTCCAAACTGTTCAAAATTGGGAGGTTTTTTCCTCCTCTAGACTTCTTTTTGGAAAGAGAATACTAGACCCCACTTAATTTCAGTAGTATATAAATAGATTCATCTCTCCTTAAGACAGCTACGGATACCATCTAGATGATAACTATACATATCTGTGTGCAAATACCTGCAATTCCAACACTGATGCATTATGTTAAATATACTAAGTCGAATGAAATAAACAGCAAAAAAAAGCTGAGCACAGAAGGCTGAAGTAAGTTCCTGTTTTCACAGCTAAATCTATTTTGATTGTCATATCCTGTATTAAGAATACAATGCCTAATAAATAAAACCACTAACATTTTATATCTCTCACTTTCAGGGAAGCAGCAGTAGCAGAAAAGCGTAAGTAAATTAACTTCTTTCCTCCTGGGAAACAAAGCCAAGTGGTACACTGATAAGTAAAACTAAAAGGTCGTATTTGTTCATTCCCAGATCGTGCCAGAGTTGTTCAAGGACTGCCTGACGTTGCCACCATCATGGAGGACAAGGTAATATTGAGTAACCGCTCGTATAATTGGCCCTTGCACAGACACAGAAGAATAACTGATGGGGAGAAAACGACTTGTTTTCCCCTCCCACATGTTCCCAGGAGCTTTTCTGAGCTACTGCAATTGGCAAAGGTGTAAAGCGGTACCCTCCACAATACCTGTATCAGCCCCCTGTATTGTTGATGGTGCTTCCAAACATGCACGTGCTGCAGCACATATAGGTGCTCTTTGTGGCACAGAATCTCTCTTTTGCCCATTTCAGATATTACTGCATCCTAGGTCTGTTTCACAGCCAGATCCTTTCTGTTGTCTTCCTATTTCATAGGATTAGACTAAGGCCTTTAAGTGCTAGACCTGATTTCCCCATCATATAACTTACTGAGTACATTTCTGAGTCACCCTTTATTGGTACACAGGCAGAATAAAAATCCTGTAAAGTAATTGCAAATTCACCATGTGCCTATTTAAGTGTCACTTTACACTGTAAGAAAGCTATAAAAAGACAGTAGCACAAATATGAGTCAGGCCTAGTGAAGTCAGTCAGGTTAATGCTGTTTATACTGGAGGATATCAGGAAAAGGAATGGATCAGGAAAAGGAGTGGACAGGCCTGGAATCTTACCTGTTGAAAATCTAAGAGAATTATTTTTATTTTTCTTAATTTCTCATCAACTTAATTTCCTTGCTTATTTATATCTTTATAATCTATTTCTGCTATCTGTTTTACAATAGACCCTGTGTTTAACTTGCTGTATATCTGGAGATCCTTACCCAGAAATCACTTGGTTCAAAAATGAGAAGGTTATCGTCTTTAAAGATCGTTACAAAATGGATGTGAAGGGGTCAGTTGTCACAATTACCATAGAGAAAGTCTGCAATGAAGACACAGGAAAATACAGCATCTATGTCAAGAATAAGTATGGTTCTGAAACTGGGCAGGTTACTATCAGTGTCTATAAACATGGAGAGATACCAATAGGAGTGGAAGAAGAGTAAGTCCCAGGTGGGATTATAATGAAAAAGCCTAAATTAATTAGTCAATTATGTCTCATTGTATTTAAAAGGAATTTAACTCCTTCAGATTCCTTATAGTGTCTCTGCTTTAAAATTCAGGCTCATGTCTCTATTTTTATTTTAGTAATATTTTAGTATTTTTATTTTGGTAGTTGTTAGAAAACAATTCTCGTGTGTGTGTGTGTGTGTGTGTGTGTGTGTGTGCACGCATGCGCATGCATGTGTACACATGCATGTTCACCTTACAGAGAAACTCTTTCCTAGTAAATCTGTGTGGGAAATACCAGAGGATTCACATATGAGAACCAGGTTTTCAGTGGAGGTTTTTTTGTAGTAGGTCACTATGTGTTACTGATTATCTTGTAGCTGACATATGCTTGTGTGTGTGTGTTATTAAACTTACACCCTTGGTGACACCTCAGCACTGTTGTGAAGTGCATCCATCTTGAAATCGGGGATGGGGGAAGTTAGGAATTTTCCTAAGTACCGTGCTGAATCACAGCCTTGAAGTATGGACCTTTACAAACCTAAGCCACATGGGAAGAAAACAAGGCAGTGACACTTTCAAAGCTTGGCCCTTTACAGAGGAACAAATTCAGTGTCTATATATACTGACATGCAGTAATACATTTACACAAAAGGGTTGAGTGAATGTTTACAGAGGTGGACCCAGATCCTTCCGTCCTACTGAACAGCTATTTTCCTTAGCATTGAAGAAGTTTTTAGGTTTACTAGTTATGTTACATTATTTTGGACGTAGAAAAAAGTGTGGCCTCTCAACTTCTACCACTAACACCGTGTCAGTGTGAGATAAAAAAGTGATTGTATTTCTAATACTGCCATCCAGCTAAATGCATTTATTCAGCAAAATAGCATCTCGCCTTACTCCACAAACTAGTATAAACTGTCCTCACAGTAGCCATATTTTTCCTGGTTATTTGAGGGACACTGCTGTTCCAGTGTCAACATAAATGAGCACAGCAATCCTGTACAGGATTGACAATCATTTGACCAAAGGCAGTTACATTTCAGACATCACTTAAAATTAAATTAAATGCATGTAATTCATATTATTAAATTTAATAATGTTAAAAAGTGAGAGCTTAGATAACTGTCTAGATTCATCTTACAGTGAATGAAGAAAAGCAGGCCCTTCTGATGGCATCATTGACATTACTCCATGGTAAAACAGATGAATCATGTCCTAGAATAACTCCAATATAAACATGTACCTTTATAGCCATGTGCGTTACACCCCACACATAAATACGGCCTTATTCATTATCAGTACCTCATCCTTGCTACTCAGGTATTAGCATATGCAAATGTAATTACAAAACTGGCTTTTTGTGTGTGGATTTTCTTTAAAATTACATAGTGCAAAAAAAAAGTTGTGAATTTATAAGAAAAAGTTCAGCACTGGTTTTCTATTTAAATAGAAGAATTACTGACCAGTATGGAGTGATAAAAGTTAACTTAGAAAGGTCACCTACCCCTGGGATACAGGCTCTATTTGAATTAAGCAATATAACTGCAAGACACATAATCTAATGAATGTCTTCCAAAATCAACAGTCGTGCTTGCACGGACAGCAAGGAGTATCACTCAACAGCTATAACGAGTGAGGAATTCTTGATGCAGATGGTGAGAAGAAAAATAATACATCCCATTTCCTTGTTTCATTTCAGTCTCCAAGCAATGTTGCATGCTTTATATTACCTTTAATCGTCTACGTATGCAGTGATTATCAAAAAAAACCAAAACAACAAACTGAATTTAATACAGATTTAGATGCACATTACTGACATCTACTGGATAAAGTCATAACTGACTCTCCCACTCCAACGCAACTTTCCCTGTCCTCAAGCAATTGGAGGCCCACAATTTTGGAAGAAATCGCTGCGGATTTTATTCCCACCATTTAAGGTCCAAGTCCCCATAGTAGATAATATTGTGATAATTGGGAAGTTCCTGCTGTACGACAGTAATTATCTTGCATGTCATTTTATGTGAAGAATTCTATCCAAAACACAGAAAATTTATTAAACATAGAAGATGTGAACAAAAAGGAAAAAAATTAATCCATGCAACTCTTTACAACAATTATGAATAATTACCTGAGTTCAGTAACCCACAATAAACATAACATCCCAAACCAGCTGGTCAAGGTAAGACTTTCTACAAAGCAGAACGAACTAGAGGTTATGATCATTAAGAACAAATAAATGATTAATAATTGTTACTTCACAGTTAATAATTAGCCAGTCATCTCACAATTTGGGCTGGCCTTTCCCTTTCCATAAATAGCATCTGAATGACCAGGGACAGCCCTCACTTTCCTGCTAGCATCACTGCCCTAAACAGCATTGTAACATCCATAATGGCATTCAATGGAACCTGGCAGGTCTATGCTCAAGAGAACTATGAAGAGTTTCTGAAAGCTCTTGGTAAGTGTCTGGTTACTTTTGAAATCATTTGCTCTGATTGCAACACACATTTTGCATCACATCTTTTATTACTGTATTTCTACGTTTTTTTTCTTTTGTTTGTAAGACAAACTACCCCCTGCCAGGTAAGTCTGCTATGTCTAATTCGGAAACAAAAAGCCAAAAATCGTAGCAATTGATGTAGAAAGGTTACGGATAACCCCCAAATCCCTATCTTAACGTAAGGTGAGACCCTCATGAAAGAAGAGGTATATCAGAAATTAACACATAACTTTATAAATACATTTAACTAGAAACATGTTGTCAATGACATATACAGATTTCCAATGTGCTATTAGTAGTGCAGGCACTTTCTACAGCACTAGTGATTAATATATGTTATACCTGTTTAGTAATCTGTAAGGAAAAGACTTAGCAGGTGCCTACATTAATAAAAATGCATTTACCCTCTTCACAATCATGGCAAAACATTCACATTGAGATTTTTAAACGTATGTAAGAGATGTTCAGTAGAATAAAACTCAGTTACAGTTGAAAAGCCTCATCCTACAGGATGATGCCCAAACTAATCCCTCTGCTGCTAAAGATGATGCTCTCAAATCATGCGAGACACCCTGATAAGGCAGTTTGAGGCTACTTGCACTGTTGCAGCTCTGACTGGACAGATAACCCCCGCCCCAATCTCCCTGGGAAGAGGTGAGGGAAACAAAATAATACACACATGGTTTTCTTCATGAAGAAATGTTATCACATGGCAAGCTGTTACTGAAAGAAACAATACATATTCTGACACAAGATTAACAAATATAGTATCAAAATCTATACAGGCTAGATGGAATGCAACAGTATGCCCATAGAGAAGTGAGGAATCCAAAACAGAATTTGTCTTTCAACTTGGACATCACATTCTATTACTGGTTTGTATCTTTTGCACCTTTATCAGAAAAGAGAATTTGTTATTTCATATCAACACGCTATTTCATAATACAAGAAGTCCTTTTCTGACTTTTTTACAGCATTGTCAGATGACATTATCAAAGCCGCCAAAGATATTAAGCCTATTGTTGAAATACAACAAAAAGGAGATGACTTTGTTGTGACATCAAAAACACCCAAGAAATCTGTAACTAACACATTTACGCTTGGAAAAGAGGCTGACATTACCACTATGGATGGCAGAAAGATAAAGGTACTCTATTTCACGAATGGGTGCATCTCTTTATTCATCCTTATACTTCAGTTTCTGTGTAGGAGTGAAAATTGTTTGTACCATTGCCATTAACATACATTTCTATCACTTCAACAAACAGAAATGTTTCTTCTAAAACTCTTAGTAAAATGCTGCGGTCTCCAGTTCAAATTAGCAGATGTGATGAAGCATCAGTAGCATTTATTATTTCCTCTTTATGTAGTCCCCTACTTATTCTAATTAAATTCCAAAACCTAAAATTTTTTATCAATTTTAAATCTGCTTCAACAGTGTACTGTGAACATGGTAAACGGGAAGCTTGTGTGCAAATCAGATAAATTCTCTCATGAGCAAGAAATTAAAGGAAGTGAAATGGTGGAGGTAAGTGTTAGAAAATACTGGCATATTAAAAAAGCCGAAGGAAAAAAAATGTTCTGAGTTGATCAGCTCTTAGTGTAGGCTCAATACCTTAAACGAATCCTGGCCCCAAAATTACTGCATTACATGCAGAATTCCTTACAGGTGCTTAAATCTGCAGACACAGAATTTTAGTATTTCAAAATAACCACAATGGAAAATATTATTAGTATCCTTTATTATTCCTGTTTCTTATTAAAACCAATTGCCTTAGATGACTCTCCCATATATTTAATGCATCCTGCTCAACAAATCTTCCTATTAATTACTACTCTGGTGTCAATTCTGGGCACTGAAGTGTGCATGGCTTTGGCTGCTGAGCACGTTGCAGGAAGACTCCTTATAAATTCCTCTAGAACACTATAGCAGTGTTTCCACCCTTAGATTTATCTACAGCATTGGCTCTGAAAAGAAAGTAAAGGCTGAGTCAAACCTGAAAATTTACAATAGACTTGTTCCACCTACAATTCTTCAAAGTTCTTTAGTTAGTTCTTTAGTTAGTTCTAAATTGTTCAGTGCTGACAAAGAGCTTTGCTCTATAAACTCATTAGGCTTCTAAGAAGTGTCCACTTGGGTAAAGACTACTACAAGAATGACAGCTAACTAACACTAAAGTTATATGTTCTGGACATAAAATCTCCTAAGATAATTTTGAGTTATCTCAAACTACAGAAAATTCTAGCCACTAAGCTATAAATAGATTTCCTAAAGTCTAAATGGAAAACAAGTTATGCATATTTGTTTTCTACAGACCATGACTTATTCTGGAGTAACACTTGTCAGAAGAAGCAAGAGAATTTAAAGACAGACCTTATTTGTGACATCTTTACATACCTAAAATAAAGTGCAGTTTCCACAAGGTGTGATCTTTGTTATCTGAAAAAACAGTACAGAAAATAATTATGATTTCTACTCCTCTTTCACACACACATTACTTCCCATTATGACAAGACTGTGTTCTCCCTGAGCACATTTACAGATCCCTTCTACACTTAAAGTCAGAGAAATCTGCCTCCCAGACAAACAAACCTAGACATCAACTGGAACACTATGATTTATCATAATAATCCTTGGAGCGGGCAAAAGCTGATACAAATGCTTCTTGATTTCTTACATACTTTGTGAGCATATTCAGCTTTAGTTCCTTTGTCTAATAAAGTTTAGTCTTCTACTAAAACCCTTTCTCTATAATCTAACCAGCAAAGAACAATTAGACATTTGTTTAGCTGATCTGCACCACGTGTCTGTAACAGGAATAGAAACTGTAGTATTTTAAAAGCTATGAAGTATTTAACAGTCATAAACAATTACAAAGTATCACAGGAATGACTGCTCTTAAACTGAAGTACACAAGAGTACAATTAAACAAAAATGAGGCACTACAAGAGCAACTACAGTTTGCAACATACTCCCAATGTCTGCTTGTCACAGTTCAAGTTTGCAAGCTTGAGTAAACTAGACCACTTATGTTCAGATTATGTGTCTCTACCGAAGTATAAAATGTCCAGGATCCACGCCTATAACGATTTCTCTATTCACTGATTAGATCCTACTATTGTATTAGCAGTCCTATTTCATACTTAAGCCACCGCAGATTTGTTAGCATTGGTCTTGGGTGTGTGAGACCTCCATAAAAAAAAGATGCTGGACAAGTTATGCCATTTAAAATCCTCATGGGGACATTTTATTCCAATGAAGAGTGCTGAGTCTACATCTTCCTATGCCAGGAGATGAGCAGTTTGTGAGGGGGGAGGTTGTGTTTTACTTAATAACACTTGCAACATGATATAAGCAATCTGGGAAGTGTATTCTTATTCTGGGATAAGGCTGTCTTCATGAGCAGTTTTACTGGCATAACCCTGCAAGTATCATTGTGTTCATTTTGTTTCCTGGGCAGTTCTAATGCTACATATACTTTTGCAGACTAAATTAAATTCCATGTGAGTTACACATAAATAAGATCAACGGAACAGAAATCAAGACACTGATAAAACTCAGGGAGGAAGCTGCTTTAAAGCATCCGTACTGCAAAAAGCCATATAAGAGCTTGAAACACTTCTGTTTGGAAGTTGCTGGGTAACTGCTGCTAACTACACAGTGAAACACTACAAAACAGAGCGCAGTTTTCCAACAGTAAATTTGCAGAACACTGTAAGTCTTCAATGACCAAATGACATATCACTACGTTGTAGGATACAATCTAAACTAATGCAGAGATCATTCATTGCTCTGAACACTACACTTTTAAAGCCTGCTACAAAACAATTATTTGCTTTCATACATTATGATGTAAAATGGGAATGATGTTAAAGCAAAATGCTTTTAAAAGAAACATGAAGGTCTTATTTTGGTTCAATAACTACCCAAATATTCCCAGCTCACTTCACACAATCCGCCTGGAAAACTTGCTTCTTCCCTATTCAACCCCTTGTCAAAATTCAAGCTCAATACATGACAACTGCTATATAAAGGCAGTTTAAATTACAGACTGCAAATACTACATACTAAAACCACACTAATCCTATATAGAACTTAAAGTGATGCTAAACCATCTTAATTTGAAAGCACTAAAAATTCTTAAAAGAATACTTCACCTTTCTTACTTCACAACTGTGGTGATTCAGTAGTTCCAACAAGCGTGCCAATCTTTTCAATCCAATGGCAATGTTCTTCTGCCACTGGACATCTCAGATTCAGGTGAAATATTCAGTGCAGTTCCTCACGTAAAGTCAAAACCTGAATGATTTTGATCAGACTGCAAACCTTGCCCCATTGCCCAAAGTAATCCATCATTTCTGGGTAGCAAACTCTTACAGGTTCGGATGATAGCACTGATTCGCAAAACTAGGTGAATTTTTCTGCAAAGAACCTCATGAGAGTATTTATAATCTCATTTGGATCTTATTCAAAACTGTTCATTTCCAATTTGAAAAGCTCTGAAAGGGTAATCCTGGCAGCAACTATTTCTACCCATCACTAAACTCCACTCTTCATCGATTCCATTGTTTTTCAGAATGTCTACAGAAGGAATTTTTTCTGCTCAGTGTCATGCACTCCTACCATAATTTCAGTCTCTAATGTGCTTTCTTGGCTTGGTTTTCATGTTCTTTTGATGACTTGTATAAGCAGATCTGTGTATATATTGCACGAGGTAACTCAACCTGCTGCCAGCATACTTAGTACAGAATAATGTTAACTGTAAATATTAAATGCAGAAAACATTGTCAGAGACCCCCATCTCTTTTCTGCAGTCCTGAACACTGACCACTGAGCATAAAACCACCATCATTTTCCTTTTTTCAGAAGAGCAGCATATGTAGCTGACATACACCTCCTGTATCAAGTCATCGAACTGCATCTTGTCATTCAAAACCTGTAGAAATGCCAGGCAATTCTGAGTGTGAGGTTGCCAGGATATGAAACAGCAGTGTCCACCCACCAGAGTTTTCATTCATATTCAGCCATTAAGAAGTACACTAGTGACAGACATCAGGACTGCATAGACTTTCTCTCCCATCCGCAGTTCACTGAAAATTCCTCATGCCAGCAAAGACGCAGACACGCTGCTTTATTGAACCTTTCATCAAATCCCCTGTGATCGTTCAGTCACAGATCTGCCACGTATCTGCTGGCAAGTCACACATTAAGGTGTTAAGAAATAATCTCTCTAGTCGCCTACTTAATTGTTCTCATCACATCTGCTGGCTTTATTAAAAAAGGTCCGGTCCTTTGCAAATAGCACTGCTCTACCACTGTCCGATGAAAACTCCTGGTGATGTGCGGAAACAGACTCCACAATCTGTAAGACTGTAAAGTCGGTATGTTTATTCAGCGCTGGGCAGCATGGGGGGTAGTCCCACCGAAGTCGTGCGCACCTCCACGCGGCAGCTTGCCCTGTTTATATGTAGCAAAGTGTAACATATACACAAAGTTTCCCAGTACGCCTATACATAGGCATAACCTGTCCCTGCTTCGTATTAAAATTAGTTTCAAGAGGTCATTTCCATAAATCCCTCCCGACTGTGCATGCTCAGTGATTTTGAGTCGGTGGTCTTCAGGGGTGGTTTACTTCATCCACTCCTCTTCTTCACCTTGTCCTTTTGGTGAACTCCAGCTTCTACCCCCCTTATTCCACTGTCAAACAACACAGCCGGTACCAACCGGCTCCCCATCCTTGGCTATCCTCATATCGACAAAGTGCTGGTCGCTTTGTTCTCCTACAGGCCTTCCAAGGCCTGTAACAAAGATGGGCCATTTCCTACTCATCTCTCCTCTTCCACATTCCCTACAGTGTTAGGTTTTTATCTATAGTTTACTCCATATGATTAGTAAGTTAACCTAAAACACAATGCTAGCAATTAAAGATGGATCTACAGTTGGCTTGACAAAGGTCCTTTTGTTAACCCTTTTGCGTCCCTTCACTGCGGCACAACGCTGTCGGCAACGGGGGTCACAGAACAGCGATCCCCCAAGCCACAGGAAAAGGCCTCGCGCAGGCAGCCCGACACCACAACCTGCTGCTGTGCCAGTTGGTTATGCCGGCCGACCTCAGAGGAGCGAGCCTTGGCGCCAAGAGGTAACTGCGTGAGGCAGGAGGCACCCCCTCTCCTCACAGCGAGAGCCTGGCCTCCATCTTGCCCCCGCGAGGCGCACAACTCGCGCGCGCTTCTCCCTCTTTCGGCGGGAAAAGCGAGC
>NW_009258666.1:1362306-1366245 GCF_000687185.1 Egretta garzetta
AGCGAGCGAAGGGAAGGGGGAGAGGCCGGCTTGCTCCCTTCTTCTGCTGTACCTTTCCCCTGCCTTCCCTTCCGTGCCCTTCTCCATTTTCCTCTCCCTCCTCGCGATGCTGTATTTCCCTCCTCTCCACGCGGATCGGTTTCAAAACAACGTCCAGAAAGAACAAAGCTGGGCCGGAAGAAAGTGAAACTCTGGTACCCGCGTTTGAGTTTATCCAGCGGGAGCCGAAGGCGGGATTTGCATGCCCGCTGCGGGACAGCCGCCTGTGCCCCTCAGCAACGCTCAGCGGGCGTGAGGGCTCTTCTGGAACACAGCGGTTGTTAACTGGAAGGGAGAAACCAGCGCGTTTGCTCTGGGTGTCCCCAAAATTCTTGGCGTAGTTGGTTCCGTTAGTATGATAATTGCTGCCAGTTCGGGTGGAATGTTATTGCATTAATTGTTATGTACCGTGGCCTCATATGGCAATCACTATAAACTGGGGGGAAAACCAATGCTTTTTCTCCCTAATAATTGTACTGTAGCGAAATTCCGTAAGTACTAAATATGCGCAGCAACTTAGTGAAATAAGTTTTCGTAGTGAATTGAAATAATTAATCAGCGTGTATTGCACAGGTTCTTATTTATTGCTTGGATTTTTTTAGTAAACTAGACTTCTCCTTTTCTGTTTTGGAGTTTATCGTGTCCCTTTTGGGTTTATCAGCTGTGAAACCTTTATAAAGCATATTAATGTAGAACTAGTATGTGAGTTAGAGCACTGTTACGTTGTTAATTATTATAGAATTTGCATGGAAGTCCCTGTAAAGTCTAGTTGTATAAAATGCAAGCATGGGTTTTCAAACTTGCTGTCTGGGCAGCTTGCACCAAAGTTGTTCAGCAAATAACGGTACCATGGGCACGATGGAATGAATTAGGAACCTTATTGTGGTCAAAAGCGTAAATACCTTCAAATGAATTTTTTTTTAAAGTTAATTTTCTTTCCTCTTTTGGTTAGTTTATTTTACTCTTAGAACAGTCAGGGAAGACTGTTGCTTCCAAACTTTTTAAAATAACGTTGAGGCTTTCACCGTAAATCTGTGATCAGACGGTACGTTCTTCTTAGAGGTGGTTTCATTGTGAGATCTTGATGTTGGTTGTCGTAGTTGCCTTCTGCTGTCACTGACTATATGCACTGCAGATTCTTTCCCAACGGATGAGAAAGAGAAATGAATAGTAGTAACTCTTTCGTACCACATAAATATGGTATTACATCAGTCTTTCTCGTACAGGTTATTGTCCTCAAATGACACAAAAATAAAGAAGCTGATGTGATTAAGAAACCTCTCTGTTGAGGAGTCAGTAGTTGTTCCCAGTATAGTTACAGATCTGTTCAACAATTTTGCGCTCAGCTCTCTTAAAGCCACCTCTTTGGAAAAGCTATCCTAAGGGCATGAATGGTTGCTCACTCGAGTTTGTTCTATTTGATGTGGTTGTAAGTATTGATTATTCTATGGAAATGAGTTTGTGTGACTGGTTTATTCTCGTACTGTTTCTTTGGATCTTACGGTTGATATTTGCATGTTGCAAAAGCGTTGTCAAGAGTTACATGAGGTGCTTGAATAACAATAATTCTTAGATAACTTCATTTTCTGCCCACCTTTGCTAGTACATCCTGCATTGAATTGACTAATACGCATCACTTCTCCATTTACACTTCTATGAGTTATGCTGAACACTGGTTTCAAAATGCCGGGGTGTATCTTAAGCACCCCAAGTCTTGAGTATTTTGGAAAAGCCTAGTGTGTCGCTTAACAATGAACTGCTCAAACACTTTCTTCCCCAAAAATGTTTTGCTACGTGCATCATCTACCAGCTGCTTCCAAAAAGATGGGTGGTCATATTGATTGTAGATTTTTAATGTATTATTATTGTTTTTTGTTTGCTGGATGTTTCGTAACACCTTAGGGGAAAAAAACATATAAGATATTTGTGGTATTTTAGGTCTGAAGACTTGCGCCGTGAATTTGGTCGTTATGGGCCTATAGTTGATGTATACGTTCCGCTTGACTTCTACACTCGTCGTCCCAGAGGATTTGCTTATGTTCAATATCCTTTCTTCAGATGGCTGATTAGTGAGGGGTGTTGAAGTTTGAAATTCAAGTTTGTGTAAGAGGTAACAAATCTAAATGAAAAAGCAGTTTACTTTTGTGTTGTATCTAATAAGTGTCTTACTTATATTGTGGTGTTTCGTTATTTTTGAAGATTAACTTCTCTCAATTGTTCTTTGCCTTTTCGCAAAACTTAAATCAAGTCCAGTAATATAAAAGCTTGCTTATGTCACTTAAATTAATACGATATAATTTAAATGAAAATTTATCACTGACTCAAAATTGTCTAGCACGTTTTTATTATCACTAGTATATAAGTAAACTTGTGCTTAGCAAACTGTGGCTGGTATTCATTGTTAATTTAACAAATGGAAACTGGAATCACTTGATCAAAATCAAATTGTATAAAAAATGAGGTGAACTTCTTTCTTTAATATTGTCCCCTAATTTACTGTCCTCTGTTGTTGCCTCAGAATGTAAAGCTGTACAGTAATGGCGACCCCAAAGAGAAAGCATGAAAGAACCTTTAGAGTAGAGTTCAACAATTAAGGCAAGTAGACAAGCCAAAGACCTCTTAAGGATCAGGCTTGAAGAGAAGGGAGAGTTTGGGAAAAGAAAAAATAAAGAAAAGCTGGAAGAAGGACAAGCCATAATGGGAGACAAAGCTTCGCTTTATCTACAAAAGGGGGAAAAGGTTGTTTTTCAAAGTAAAAGATAAAGCCATCTGTCATTTTTGGCCAAGCATCTCATGACAAGTCCTTCTGACAAGCACTTAAAGAGTTAAAGGTCAAGATGAAGTTGAATGGTGGCCAAGATTAAAGGAGTCATACCTGATGTATCCTACAGAATAACAGTTTTTCTTCTGTTTGTCATGTAAGCAGTAATTTGATGAATGATTCTGGTTTAGTCCATTGACAAAACCTGTAATATTTTTCTCGTGAGTGCTATTGTAACTGTGGTCTTGAATGAAAGTGCATTCGTTCTTGGTTTATCAAGATATATACCTACAATGTGATAGTTTAGTTTCTGCAGAGGTGATGCTGCTGATGAACTGAGTTGCTACAAGGAGAAAAGCAATTCGTTCTTTCAGGTCACATAGCTGGAAGAAGGTTTCTGAATTACAGTAGCGGTCAATCTCATGGATTAAAATTAGTAATATCTGTGTTGCTGAACGTCTGACTTGACTGCTGGTGTGGGGGTTTTAGTGATGCTTTTATCTCAGACTGTTGAAGGTCTGTATAAGTGTTCGTGGCATTAGATAATTTAAACTTAAAATCAGTCGGTGAAAAAAAGGAAAGCTTTATCCCAATTCTAAAATTAATAGACATGTATTCATTTTTGCTGTTGGTATACCCAACATAATTTAAGAACTAGGGTTTAATTTTAGTAAAGTCAATGTAGTGGAGAGAAAGGAATGACCATTAGCAGATGTATTTTGAAAAGGATACCTTTTTTTTTCCTTGCATAAGTACAAGTGGGAGAAGAAAGAAGTTAGAGTATTGCATAGCAACTGCTTGCTGATGGACAAGTTCATGGTCATATTACGATATTTTAATTTTATTATAGGAGTTCTCAGCTAGCTGGTGGTTAATTGAAAAATATAAATTTGCTAGTGTATACTCTAGCATGACCAAAAGACCTTAAAAAAAAAAACCAAAAAAACCAAACCTGTAAAATTAGAAAATAACTGATTCTTTTTTTCTATTTTAAATACCAAATCTGTAAACTACTCAAATTCCCAAGTACCTTAACACTCACCACATTTGAAGATGTCCGTGATGCAGAAGATGCTCTCCATAATTTGGATCGAAAGTGGATTTGTGGTCGGCAAATAGAAATCCAGTTTGCACAAGGG
>NW_009258666.1:1366273-1378036 GCF_000687185.1 Egretta garzetta
ACTATGATTTTAGCATTAATGTTTAGTGCCACGCAACATTACATGTGTTATTAATTGTTGTGATATGTTCTTATTTGTATATAAACAGTGTGTGGATGCTTTGCTTTTTATCCAGTAGCTATTAATGACTCGGTTAAAAACAGATAACTAAGTATAATGGTCACTTACCACAATCTGGTTCTTGTTGTTAGCTGAAAATTCTTAAGAGCTTTCTGTGCAGCTCTACCAAGCTTTCTTTGCAGAAACACGCTGTTCAGAATTCTCCCTGTCAAAACAAGTAGCCCAGTTTTAATGTATTGCAATGTTTATGTTGTGTTGAAGCTATTAGTGATTCTGTGTTGACGTTTCCCAGTGCAGTCCAATTTCCAGGATTGAGGTAATGTCTTCATTTTCATTTGGCTTCAGGATAACAGTAAATTTCAAGGTAACTCACTTCAATGTGGAGCAGAAGTCTTATTTTCTGAACAGATAATTGTAAAGAGCACTTACATCTCTTCCATCTGTTATTATCGGTTACATATTCTTCATATATAGATAGATACAGGTATTATTTAAAAATAAAATGTTATTGGTAAACCTAACACATGCTTACTGATCTAAAACAGGACTGTAATACTCGTGTGCAGCTTGGGAATAAAAGCGCCTTAAAGATCTTTCAGCTAAAGCTATCAAAGAAACAGTTTAACTGTCCAGGTTTCCCTCAAATGTGCACACTGAACTTTTATTGAAGTCAATGGAAATTATATGCTCTGAGGGACAAGCTTCTGTCCTCTATATAAACATAGGAATTTCTTCTAAGATTCTGAACAAAAATTAAGTAAATTTACCTTAACATTGTAAACAGCAGCACTTAAAACATCAAAACTGTAGCCATTAAGTACAGATAGTATTCATTACAGCATGGTAGTTTAAAATACTTTGAGCGTGGTCTTTGGGTTTGAATGAGAATGGGATTTAATACAAAGGAAAGATAGCTGTGCTGCTTAGGGAGAATACAACAGAACACTGATAAGTTTATTCATTCTTAATTATTTTAATAACTAAGCTACAGAGCGAATGTGCATTGTTGTACTGGCAGGGGGGGTGTTTTTAGAATCAAACTTCTCTGTTGTGGCATCCATTGCTGTTTCTGTATAAGCTGTCTTTTAATCATTAAAGACAACTGTGGATCAGGTGTAATGCGTGGTGCTGTGTAGTCAAGAAAATGGATGTTTAATTAATTCCCTGTTAGCTTTCACTTTTTGGGTAAATTCAGGAATGTCGGAATGTTTCAGTCATGGGTCTGGCCTGCCATACCAGTTTCCAGGTGACCTGAAATCACCTTAGCCAGTTCTGTGGTTTATGAAGCATTAGTTCTTTCTTACTTTTTTTGGGGAGTTGTTGGGTTTGGTTTTTTTTTTTTTTCTCCTAGATTTATAATGCCCACAAGGCTACATTAATTTTTGTTTGGTGGTTAAAGCGGCAAAAAGCAAATGGTGTACAGCAATCTCTCATCTGTCCTTTTCATAAACATGTCTGCTAGAAGCATGAATTAGGCTTTCTGCTAAGTACCAAACATATGGATTAGTAGTGTCACTAAAGGGAAAGTAGGGCATCTTTTTTTAACTTAAAATGTTAAATATTGCTATTTTTCACAGCACCAAATCAAATGAAAGCCAAGGAAGGGAGAAACCTATACAGTTCTTCTCGTTACGATGACTATGACAGATATAGGCGATCTAGAAGCCGGAGTTACGAAAGGAGACGGTCTAGAAGTCGTTCTTTTGATTACAGCTATAGAAGATCGTATAGTCCCAGAAAGTAAGTGTAGTGTGTGTTTGGCTTCAACTGCACAGCAATCTGTTGCAGGAGAAACACCACGTTGGCTATTTAATTGTTAAAATTTTGAGTAATCTTTTTCTAGCCTTACTTTGTGATTACTTGTGGGAGTTACGAGTCTTGCATGCTACATCAAATGGGAAATACTGAATGAAATGATTCTGTGCTTCATTGAAGAATAACTAAAAGCAAATGCAGCACTTGAAAAATAATTTATTAAGCATTTGTATACAAACAGGAATTTGTCACCGTTTACTTTTTCTGATGTACCTTTTTAGCAGTAGACCTACTGGAAGACCTCGTCGTAGCAGAAGCCATTCGGACAATGATAGGTAAAATCCTTTTTCACCCTTTAAATCGAGAACTAGATCACTGTATTCCTTTAACTATAGGTTTAAAAAAAAGTTTCTCCTGCAAAAAACGGTAAACAATTTTTAATGTACTAGATGTGTAAGAATAGTGTTTTTACATTCAAATCTCCTCTCTCCCCTTTATTCTGATAGGTTCAAACACCGCAATCGATCTTTTTCAAGATCTAAGTCCAATTCAAGATCACGATCCAAGTCACAGCCCAAGAAAGAAATGAAGGCTAAATCACGGTCTAGGTCTGCATCTCACACCAAATCTAGAGGCACCTCTAAAACAGATTCTAAAACACACTATAAGTCCAGCTCAAGATATGAAAAGGAGTCGAGAAAAAAAGAACCAGCTAGATCCAAATCACAGTCAAGATCACATTCTAGATCTAGGTCAAAATCCAGATCAAGGTCATGGACTAGTCCCAAGTCCAGTGGCCACTAACAGTGTGTCCATGTTGGTTTTAGGCATGTAAGATTCATTTACACACAGTTCAGTTTACTTAAATTATCAGGAATATGATGTTGCAACAGTGCTAAAAAATATTTTCTTTGTCAGTTTTCCCTGTAGCCGACAATGGTTAAAATTAAAACAGTGTTGAGAAGCCACTGAGAGAGAGCGAGAAAGAGAGAGAGGGAGAGAGAGAATGTCCATTTGGTTAAATGTCATGGGCAGCTACTGATTGGTTGTGGTGTCTCTATGTATATTTTTGTAAAGATTTGCATTTTTAATGCTTAGATATTGGTGATGACTTGATCGTAATTTGCAACGTTGTCCTACTAAAAATGTCATACCCGTAGAGAAATTGGTACCGGTTTGTGCTGAACAGTTAAACCAAGTGTTTAACTTGTTCCTTAATGCTAAACTTTGTGATAAAACAGAAAACTGGACGGCTGTAGTGCAACACTGACTGCTGTGAAATGCAGACTGGGAATTTTACGTTTCCATTGTTCAAAGGCAGGTTTCTGTGTTCTCCATGCCCACTGACGCAAGTAGGTTGGTAAATGGAGCTCTGTGGAGAGATATTTTTGAGATTTCTCTTTATCCCTGCCATCTGGAGAGATGGTACTAACATTGCATGTACTACATGGGGAGAGAGTTGGTCTTGGAAGCTCGTTCAGAGATTGTGCAGTGTCGTGACTTGTCAGGATAGAGGCTGCACTGCTTTTGACCTGGCTGCTAGCACTAAATGTGTGAGGAGAGAAAACACCTTGAAATGAAAAATTAAATTCAGATTTCAGCAAATGGCAGAGCAATTAAATATTAGGTTGTGTGTACATTTTATGCAGTTTTTGTATCTATTCTAAATTTTAGTGAGCAGTTAACCATAAAATTGCTTAGTTTTCCTGCTGTTAGATACAAGTAGATTGTTTCGAGTTGTGTGTGTACAGTATATAAGAACTAAACTTTAATGCCAATGACTCCTGTGGTTAGTTGGTGTATTCATAGGTATAAAACTGTAGCCATCTCTCTTCCTGAGTAACAAAGGCTTGCTTTTACACATCAAAAAGTATTTGGGCAAGCAAGTCTGAATCACTTCTTCCTCAGAATGGATAGTGGTTTGGTTACAAGATTTCATTTTACTTAAGAACAAATGTTTGAAGTTGGATGTGAACAAGAGCTGCATCTCTAGCTATTTAGTTTGTCACTAATACAGTATATTTAGTAAATTGAATGTGAAAAATAACAAAACCAGTGTGTAATCTTACCAGTATTTCTCTAGAAGGCAAGATACTTTGTTATGAAAATGGCTTTTGGCATTGGGTTTTTTTTTTCTATTTACCTTCAAAAGCCAGCATCAAACACCTAGTGTTCCTTGCTGTCTTATGTAGTAGCATATAAAGACGTTGATTTCAAAAAGTTCCTTTTTAGAGAAATGTTTAGGTTTGGGTTTTGGCGTTTTCAGCAGGGCCTTTGAAGAAACGCAGATGGCTTTTAAATATTGGCAGTGGAACGTGCTTAGGGGGTTGATTCTAGAATCTTTGTACATTTGATAGTATTTCTAACTTTTTCTTTACTGTTTGCAGTTAATGTTCATGTTCTGCTATGCAATCATTTATATGCACGTTCCTTTAATTTTGTAGACTTTCCTGGATGTATAGTTTAAAAACAGCAAAAAGTCTATTTAAAACTGTAGCAGTAGCGTGCAGCTCTAGCAGAGGAAAGTTGTGGGGTTAAACTTTGTATTTCCTTTCTTATAGAGGCTTCTAAAAAGGTATTTTTATATGTTCTTTTTAACAAATATTGTGTACGACCTTTAAAACATCAATGTTTTGATCAAAATAACTAAAGACCCAGCTTATTTTCTGCTTGCTGTAAATTTAGCAAACATGCTGTAATAAAAAAATGAAGGAAATACTGATCCACTGGAATTATTGTAGCTTTAGAATTTGACTCCAGAGCATGGTTAGGAGTAGAGCTATGCATCCCTTATGGAGTAAAATCCTTACTATGGTATTTCAGTAAAGTCAGGAATTTATTGTTTAATGTCCGAATAAACATAATTTCACATTTTTAAAGGGGTATTAGACAAAATAAGAATGATAAGCATACGTTTTAGTCTAATGTATTGAAATGTCTTTTCCGTTAACTTCCGTTATTGCTGGATGGTCTGCCCTATGGTTATAATTCAGATGTTATTAGCCAGGTGATGAACTAATTAAAGTCAGCAATGGAAGATTCATTGAGAACCAAATTTCTAGTATCGCCTTATCGATTTATATTTGCCATATCAAAACTTGCGCCAGCAGTGGTTCTCTAGAAGGTGGTAAAACTTTGCTGATGACGTTTAAAATTCAAGCTGCCTCCTGGCACTTGTGGTATTTACAACTGATTCTTCTTATGCCACCGAATGAAAACAACACTGAAGAGCGCTTAATTGCTCTGATAAACCCACTCTTACACTTCGTTGAGCTGTGATTTATCTTGTAGCTGTCCATAAACATGGCTTGTAACAGCAGAAAACCCCACCCTTTTTCTGCTTTTTTTAAATGAGTGTCGTCTTCAGGACTAAAATCCCACTTACAAGTGGTCCACCTGACCGTGCGGTGGGGAAGTGTGGTTGTGTTCTTGTCGGCAGCCTGCAAGGGGTTGCTGTGATTGATGTTTGCGGTAGTCCAGCCAGACTTACAGCTGGATCAGTGGGGAGGAGGGAGGAGAACATCTTTGTGTCCAGGCTGAGGTTCTAATTTCAGACTGCAGAGTAACAGTAACTATACCTTAACTATTTTGTCAGCATGTCCTTATATTGTGTGCCTCAAGATTTATGTATAGCACAGTTTAAATTTTTTGTTTTGAAAATCCAATTCATTGCAAGTATAATGTAGTATCTGACAGTTCTGATGGTTCTTTCTTTCTCTCCCAGAGGTAGGACTAAACTTTGACTTGACTTGTGTATATGAACAAGCCAGAAAAGCCGAACACAAACCCACGATGTTTCAAGAGTGCATGAATAAAGATGTTGTCCTAGTTCTTGCTCCCATGGAAAAATTGTGAAGAAGCTGTTCTGTGGGCCTTTCAGTTGGGGACGAGTTAGCAGGATGTGGCCAAAAGGGCAGGGAATGTTTACGCATTCACGCAAGTCAAGCCACAGCCCATCTAGATAACATCTCCCTTCCTTGATGCAGGTATCCCAGTCCTGCTCTAAAAAAAAAATTAAAAAAAAATAAAAAAAATTAAAAAATAAAAAAAAAAAAAAAAAAAAAAGCAGTAGCCTGTCTTGTGCAAGCTACCTGCAGGTTATGCACAGCTGGAATGCAAGAACATGCGCAGGCTACAAAAGATCATGTATAGGCATCTTTCTTTTGGAGTCTCAAGAACGGTGGGAATTTGTTTTTCTGTGGTAAACTAGATTTTGTCATTCCTGCAAAATTTGTAGAATTGAAGTAGTATTTGTAAAAAAAGGGAAAAAAAAAAAAAAAGAAAAAAATTCTGCTGAAAGTTAATGGCTGTGCTCCAAAATATCTGCAGCGTATTGATCTATCTCAGCAGTAATAGAAGGCTCTATTGGAACTTCTTTTTCACCAAAAGTCCATGCACCCAACTGATAATTAAAAATCTTAAATTTAGTGGTTAAGTAGCTGGGTGTTTAAATTAGGGACTATAATAGACTGGTCTCTGAAAGCTACATGTTATCCTTTCTATGTCTTTTAAAGATGTTTAACTGTACAGTATAATGGCTTTATTCAAAGTGGAAGTTTTCAATTTCGATGTTATTTTGAGCTCTCTTCTTGGAAAGAGCTGCCTTTTTTTTTTTTTTCTTACTGTTTAGTCTGGGGTAACAGCTTGAATTCTGTTCAGAGAAGGGCAATTGGATTGATCTACATCACAGCACTGCTACTTGATTTTTTGGCAGGGATGTTGCCGATTAACATTTTGGAAGTACAAAGGGATAAATTTACACATTTTTAGGACATAATCACCCATTAATAATTGCTGGTTTTCTCAATTTATCTTGTAACTTGCTTAAAAAGTCTGTAGTCCATTGCTATAATATTTGTCTGAAGATGCTCTTACTGATGAGACTATTCTAGGAAGGGAAGACTATGTACCCTGTAGTGTGTTTGATCAAAAGATGCTAATGTTTTATTCATACACATCCTTTCTTCTTGAGTTTTGTGTTCCATCTGTGCAAATAACCCTGTGAATTGGGAATAAAATGTACAAGTTTTGACTATAACTTGAGAGCACCTTCTGACTTAATTAATCCAGCCGTAGCCTCTTGGAGATGGATCACCAAGCGCTGAATCCCCCCCCAGTTCCCTCCAGCCCCCAGCACTGAGCATGATCCAACACTACCCCGCTAGGCTTAAGCTCTATCTACTCAGCCTAGCAAGTCAAGCTTTCCTGGGCAGAGCCTGACACCCCTTTAGCAGGCTCTGGTTTCTCTTGGTGAGGTTAGTGTTTGTTTTTAAGAAGTGCCATGGTCACAAGTCACTGGCGAGGTGCGAGCGGGAGGGCTGTAGCTCTGACCGCTGTCAGGGGGAAGTGATTCCCAGCTTCTCCCACCTCCCCCCCGGCCTTAAGAGGCAGGCGGAGCAGGCGCCTGGGGCGCTCAGGCTGCCTGCTCTGCACTCAGGGTGCCCACTCTTACCAGGCAAAGGTAAGGGCAAAGAGTTCCTTGCGAGTTGAGGGGGCTTTTAAACACGAGTCGCTATTCCGAAGTGTCGGAGCTTTACAGAACAACTTGAGCTGCCAAAGTGATGTGATCCCACTTTTCCATTACCACCTTAAAATAAACAGATGCTTTTAGGGGGTGAAAAGTTTATTTAATTTTTTGTTGTATCCAATTCGTACATATACCATTATTAATGACAATTTGGAGTATACACAATTGTAACTGGGATACAGCTCATTCCCTGGTGAAGGGCCAGGTCACAAGACATTAAGTTTAAAGACCGCCAATTCCATCTTATTTGGAGCAATAGATGTGTAAACATTCAACCAGCTGCCAATGCATTTTTAATGTACCGAAAGCCATCTCCAAGAACAGTTCACAATCCGCAAAAATCCCTTTTGAGTTAAAGCACTTTTTTAGTAATTACTGTATTTCTAAATAACCTTGGATTCTGCTACTGCAGTTCAGTTGTTTCTATGACAGGATCAGTTGATGGTGACAGCACTGACTGGCACCTGCCCTGTCCCTGGTCTGAAGTTGACAGATTTTGGCAAATATTGGGACAAAATAATGTTGTAGCATTGATTCATTTTAGAAACACTGTTACAATACTTCAGTTTCATCAAGCACCCAAACTCAGCCATTTGCACTTCTTGTGAAACATCCGATTTTTAACACCTTGGTGCGTTTGCATCATTTAATCCACATTCTCCCATACATTCAGAACTTGAGTATCTTGAACTTAAGCTTTTTTTTTTTTTAGTTTTTTGTTTTATTAAAAAATTCTAAATAAGCCTCTTTTGCACCGAGTTTACTTTAAAAATGAGCTCACAACCAAGTAAAACGTGCATATTCACTGCATGTTTAAGTGCAAGGGCACAGCCACAAGTGTCCTTTTTTTTTTTTTTTTAAAAAAAACAAAATATTTTTTTTTAAATCAGGCCATGTACTCAACATGGTCATCTTACATTCAGCAGATTTGTACTAAAAATACTTCTGTGCAGGAAAGCCCAGCGTAAATTTACATATGCTACAAAGTTTTACACTTATTTACATGGCTCTGTCTTCCCTACGAAAACATCTTAATACCTGCCACAAGCTACTGGAACTTAATTATTACAGGGTAACTAATTTAAAATCAGTCTAAGTTACTACTCCACCTTTTTCATCATTTTAAAAAATAATATAAAAAATGTATTTTGGAACTCATCAGTGCAATTGGAACACAAAAGGATTTTTTAGCATTTTTTTTTTGGCAGTCATCTGGCACTGCGGTGTCACCGGTTGGCACAGTCTGACGAGATTGCAATGAAGCGTTGCTAGAGCTGGCGGGAGACAACTCCAGCTCCCCCCCGACGCGTTCTTCCATCCTCTCAAGAACACACACCAATTACGATTCCTAGATCCGAGTTTTAGTCACAGGCTTGAAATGCTTGTCCACCAATTCAAAAGTGCCAAATAAAGCTCACAGGTGTGAACAAGAGAATAATCTGCGCTGTACCTCGTGCCTCAATGGAGATCTCTGCTCGGCAAATTGCTCTGCAGAGTTTTTCTTTCATTAGCAAATTTTACGCCAGTTTGAAGAGCAGCAGAGTACCTGACTAAAGCTTTCAGTGCATTTTTTTCCAGTTAACGCTGCATTAAAGTTAGGGAAAAGCTGGTTTTCTAACACCGCATCATAAAGTCAAAATTCCAATTTAGGGAGACAGTCCCATTTACTCTTACAATAAATACAATAAATGGTGACTGTTCAGGATTTGATTAGACTCGATTATAGAGAAAATACCTACTTCACAGTGAAGTGAACACAGCACACAACTTTTGAGGTAAAACATTAGGGGAATGTAAGCTCCCACCTGCTTCTCTTCCAGGTGACCAACTACATGCAGCAAGAACCTCTAGTTCTGTCCACCTGTGCGTCTGGAGTTAGGAATAACAATGCTCAAATTTGAAACCCTATAAATTTAAATAATGTTAGAAATATGAAAAGGTACATCTCAAGCCTGGACTTTAAGTAACGTTTTAAGCTGAAATGTCATGATTTCTTTATCAGAAGGTTTAAAAGAAACAGGTACCCAGTGACTTGGTGGCTTAGGAAGAACACTTGGTGAGGGTGGCTCACTAAATTTTGCTCCAGCATAGTTCTGATTGGTCTGAGGTGTGAAAAACAGGTTGTGATTCGATAAAGTAGGATTCCAATTTTGATTACTGGGGAAATGAACATTGTTCTTTCCCCCTTTTTGCATGGCCTGCCATGCACCAGACGATGAGTTGCATCCATGTCCTCTTTCTTTCTTCATATAGGTCTTCATCTGTGAATTCTGGTCTTTATTCTTCTTCCTGTTTTTTAGTTGTTGATGGTTCTTGGTGGTATTTCTAGACTGGGGAACTGGAATGTTGAATCTTTCTCCACCGCCCATCTTCAACTTAAATGTCACCTGTAAAAACAGGGGAAAAAAAGTCAGTGGAGTTTGCATTACTACTGTTTATTTTTAAAACAGAAAATATTTCAGAGCATTTTTAGATTCAAAGCAAGGAGACTGAAATCAATCTAACCAAAACTTGTATCAACTGAAAGTAGTGGGTTTTCTCCTTTACTGGACGCCACTTTAATAACACCCAAGAACTTAGCTGAATTATAATGCAGCATATCATCTTCCGAGTGGGAGATTAGACTCTGCAAGAGCTTAACAATTCTGCTGCCGCTGGCTGACCAGCACATCGTACACCAACCCATCCTTCAGGAACTGTACCCCAGTCCCCTTATCAACAATCACAGCTTTGTCTACCTAGCAGTGAAAATGCTGGTCCCTCTCCAGGCAGCCCAGCTACAAAATATGCCACTTATTTTCTCCTCAGCAAAAGGTGTTAATTGGAAGAATGTGAAAAGACATGTTCCTTGCAAAATATGTTGCCAAATTTAAGGTGTTAGCATTTAATCCTGAAGACATTTAAAGCCAAGCTTATTACAACCTAAAGATCTGGGCAAAGTTTGCAGTGATAAAGCCACCCTCCTGTCTTCCTGGTAAGTTCTCTGAAAATTACTCTGATAAACCCAAAGTGAACTGAAAACAGCCTCAAATAGAAAGCAGCCATTTGTAACAGAACTTCAAAAGTAGGCAGCCAGATACTATCACAGGGTACTTGGCACCTTCAGGCTGACTCCCCTACAGCATACCATTCCTCTCCCACCCCCATTTACCTTTCAGTTGTTTTCTCCGATTCCACACTCTCCAACTCTTGCCCCCTTTCTTGCTTCCAAGCCTGAAAGAGTAAGTGCTGCCTTTTGCTGGACTCCTTCCTTTGGCTGGGAATAGAAGTTTTCATGGGCTGATCCGCTGTATTCAGCCAGGTAGCCGAGCCCAACATCGGATTCTCGGCACAGAAGCTCCAAGGGAGAAGTCCCACTGCATAAATGAAAATGAAGTTTGAATTCAGGTTAAGGAAACAATTGTTTCCCGTTAAAAGAAAAAAAAAAAAAAAAGCTGAAATAATTCAGAGTATTCATAAAGTCAGTTGTATCTCTTCCTTGTTAAAGATAACAATGTAATATAAACGTCACCATCATACTTAGCTTTTCACAAAGAACACCATTTTTATCATGCTCTCTTATGTGTAAGTATTTTAATAGGCAGGCAAAAGCCTTTTTTTTTTTTTTAAGGGGGAGGGGGGGAACTCAAATATAATGGAAAACACTTTGGGATGAACTCTTAGGGAACTAGCACTTCAATACATCACTCCTAAGCACAAAGAAACCCTCCCTGAACACTACCCCTTGAGAACCCACCCGCCTAACTGTGGGACCACAACAGGAAAACACCGCCCAGAATTACAGCGCACAGAAACCGGTCCCGACACTTCCCACGAAACCCCAAACTCTCCTCCAGCCATTGCAAGAGCTCCATTTCTAACCTGTCAGCTGTTTTTTTCCACTTTAGTTAACAAAGTAATTCCTTATTAACCCTTAAAATAATTTCCTGGTTAGCCCATGGCTCATCCTCTCCCGAAATCTGTTCTAGCGTTTGAATCTTAAGGCACTCCAACCTATTCACCTCCCCTAATCGATGTGTCACTCTTCAGACTCATCAGCACCCCCAGCCCACCCCTCCTCTCCCCAAAGGCTCCAGGAAGAGCCGCCCATCTTCGTCGCCAGCTTTCGCCTTGGCGTGACTACAGCTAAGGGCCGAGGGAACGTCATTAGCACAAACCAAGCTGCCGTTTGCTCCCACCAGAGCGGCCCTCACAGGCTCGGCGCTTCAAAGAGCTCCGTCTGTTCGTCTCCACACTTTTCTCTCTTCCTATGTTGCCTACGCCCCCCGGTCCCTCGTCCCGCGGGGAGCCGGGAACCCCCGTCCCCACTTCCCCAACAATGGAGCAGCCCGGCGAGCACAACATGGCGGCGACAGCGCCCGGCCCTTCCCGCACCGCTCCTCCCTTACCGACTTCTGTCCGTCTCGTTCTCCCACAAGCAC
>NW_009258666.1:1378241-1380727 GCF_000687185.1 Egretta garzetta
GGCGGCATCCGCGGCCCGGCCCGGGGGTCCCCGGGCTGCGCTCCCCACCTCCCCGCCCGGGAATTAGCACAACAAAAGGTGTGTGGGGGGGGTGATCGCGCCAGCTGCCGCTTGGGGCTTGAAAGAGGTAAAATAATTAACAACAATAAAGACGACCGTAACCCTCGGGCTGTAAGAGGGCCCCTGGGAGCGGGGATTCGCCGAACAGCGAACAAAGAGCAAAATCCAGCCCCGCAGAGACACCCCCCCCCTGCGCCGCTTTCAGATCGCCAAATGGCTCGTCTCCGAGTAAGGGGTTCGCCGGGCCCATACCCCGCACCTGCCTTTATTTAAATAATTATACATTTCTAAGAACAACTCTGAGGGATTTTCACTGTCAAAAAGGAAATGCGTGTAAGAAAAAGCTTGCTCAGTTTTAAGCCACGGTTGTGGGAAGGGACTCGAAAGTGCCGAGCCCCTGGCAGCAGCCGGGCCGCGTTTCCCTTCTCGTACTCTGGATCTGCCTCGAGGGATCGTTTACACCGAAACCCGCGAGATTGGGCATTCACCGTGTACAAACTGAGTGAAAAAAATCACATCAACAGAGGAAGCCTGCCCGCTCTGAAGAGAGCTCCGTCTGCCTGCCTGCTACCGGGGGGCCAGCCAAGCATTAAGGACCAAAAAAAGAAATCTTGGAAGAAAAAGGGAAAGCAACTATTTCAGTTTAACCAATACCGGGGGGAAAAGTCCTTAAAACCAACACATGACCATTCAGAGTTTTTATTTTGAGGTACAGATGGACACCTTGAAAAGTTCATTGAGGCACCCTGCATTTTTAGCTACAGAATGGAAAAATGACTCTTTCCTCCTCTATCCGTAAACCATCTAAAGCAGAGCTGGTTTCTTACTGACCTGGTTTTACAGGGCTCTGCCCCATCATAGGGTCTTCAGGCACTAACAGGACCAAGGCAAGTACTCCAAAGAGAAGCTGCACCTTTAAGAAGTTTGCATTTCAATTATGCAGCATTATTGAAAGAAAACACACTATGTTTTAATATACAAAATGTGTTGACATAACCAAGCCCAAACCTTTGTTCATGTTCCTTATTGTATGTTTGCACAAACCAAGCTGGGATTAATTTTGTTTGCCTCCCTTTGCTCTGTATTTCTTGGCACAATGTTATGGCTAAGATCCTTTTAGCAGCTTTCATTTAGATAGAAGGCAACAGTATCTGCTGTAACCAAACACCTTTAAGCCTTGAAATTCCACTAATTATCTCAAACAACTCTCCTATAATGCACACCAGATTTTTGCTTTGGTTCTATCTTTAGTATGCTTATGTCTACTTAAAACATCATCTCAGCATGTAGATGTTTTTCAGTCAGGACATGTCACTGAGATTGTGAAACAGCATTTTACTGGCTGCAAATCATCTCTCTTGTCTGGGGAGCAGAACAGCCATGTACTTTCAGTTCAGATCAGGGATGACACAAGTCTGGAGGTTTTCCGCAGCATCTTAGATATTTCAAAAAAAAAAAAACATCTTTCAGAATTGGTTTTGGGGTCAGACTGACATTTAACCAGAAAGGGAGCAGGAAACGTCAGTAGTAAACTAGTCCTGTACTTGTGCAGAAACTGTTTCACTGAAACACACCAGGAAACCAGTTAACTACCACAGTAAATTGTGTAATTCAGTGTTCAAGCAGGAACACAAGGGGAATTTTTTTAAATCAAAAGGGCAGGCAGCCCAGAATATCCAAAACACCACAATGCCCAACTTGCAAGCAAAGAGAAAGTTACCCACGCTTCACACTTCAGCTGCTAGAGCCTTGGGCAGGTTTCCTCTCCTGCAGCAGAAAAGGAGATATTCCAGAGTAATATACCCAGATGTTCCCTAGGTAACCCTGGCACATACAGAAACACCCAAGTGCCTGCCATGTCCCAGGCTGTGTGTCCTGAAGACACAGCACAGACCCAGTCCCAGGGTTTGGTCTTGATCCTTTATCATCAAGATCCGAGATCCCTTCAAGAGAAGCTACCTCACTCCCTCACATCATTGTTTTTAAACCTTCTTTCTTTTTTTCCAAGGACCTCAACACAAGACTTGTTCCAAAGCCCATGGTACTATATTCACCTCAGTTACTCATGGGCAGACTGGGCTGCAGGGAGATGTGAGCTGCCTGCAGGAGCAGCCTGTGCCCACCCTTCATGCTGGGCAGCCCTCCCTCTGCTAAAGACAGGGTCCAAGGGCCAGTGCCCTCAGACACACTGCTTGCGCAGGACAGTACCTCCAAACCTGAGTTTGCTGCACATTGCCATGTGGCAACACAGACTCAATGATCTCAGCTCTGTTACACCTTTGTTACATGTTCCTATAACCTATTGTACATGTTTTCTATTGTGCAAGTACCAGCTCGGTCTGGATTATTCTGCTTCCTTCAAGTAATCCAAGGCTGACTGCAATAGCTATAGTTTCCTCATGTTCCCAGGGAGCCAGTTTCTTCAG
>NW_009258666.1:1381050-1382348 GCF_000687185.1 Egretta garzetta
CAGCAGGATCTACATTACTCAAATCCTTCTCTCGACCCTCCACCATACTTCTGCCACAGTGACAACAGCTCAAGGTTTTCCCTAGCCACTGTTATTTTTCACTTGGCATCTCCATTCCCTCTCAAAGCAAGTGTTAATACCAGCCCAGGGAAGCAGCTCCATCTGTGCTGGCATTGCAACAACTAGCAATTTGCACAGAAGTTCTAGTGAAGACAAAGTCCCCAGAGCTTCATTAGCCCCAAACCAAAATGCTTCCAGCTGTGATTGAGATGGATCTAACCACGCACGTATTCATGCCAGAGCATTTCAGTGGAACTACCCACTGATGGATGCTGCAGGAAGTAAGCAGCACAGATGAATCATTTGTTAAGTCAATAGTGAACCATTGCCCCATTTTTATTCCACAGGTGACAAGCTTCTGGTGGTACATAATTTTTAGAGCCATAAAAAGTAAACACCTTGGGGTTACTAAGCGTCCCGTGACACACTTGAAACTAGTTAGATGTTTCCATCCGAGCCAAACATTAACAGGGTAACAATCTACCTAAGTTTTCCTCATGTGGGAAATGTGTTGAATTCGTATTTTCTTAAAAAAATCTACATGAAAGTATTGAGTATACAGTAACATTTAGAATATTCTTTATTCTGTTTGGCAGAGGCGCCCTGTTTCTCAATCAAATAAAACAGGAAATCCACAGCAGCGATCTGCAGGAGCTGGGTGGATATTTGGATCTCTCCAGAGTAAATGGAGAAGAGGTAGGAGGCAAGCACCCCAACAATTCAAAAAAACTATGTACTTCAATTCCTTAAAGCTCCTTATAAGTTTAATAAAACAGAGGCAGGATACCTAAAGATACTTCCTATATAACCTGTAGCAACAAATCATAGTCAGCATTCACCAGTACCAGAGTTGCATCATCTCTAGAATAAGAGTTTTTTTCTGCACTGCTGAAACCAGTTACATGCTTGGGAGTGTCTCAGAGTATATCTCCTTTGCATGACTCCATCATGCACATTTGGAGATATACACATACACACAGAACACAACAAATAAAACCACCATGTACACACACAGATTGAAGATCAGTTATCCAAGCCCTGAGCCTTATGGCCCAGGGGGGTTTAAAGGGCTTGTGCTGAAACAGCTTCATTGCAGCTGATGGCCAAACTTTGTAAATAGAAGCACATCCAGGCATGGCTCCCAAGTCACACCCTGTAGGGTTTTTTTTTCTCAACAGCTCCCTGTTGAAATCCACACCAGCACTGAGTCACAAAAGCCTGCAGGAGCCTTCACCAAA
>NW_009258666.1:1382399-1392914 GCF_000687185.1 Egretta garzetta
ACAAGAGGTGGTTCTCCAGCAGGACAGCTCACCCAGGGCACAGGCACAGCCTTACAGGCACAGAGGGCAAGCTCATCAGACAAGCCCTGCTTTGCTCACACAAGCTATGCTATACAAGAGAATAAGCCTGTTTTTTTCCAAGCATTTCCTTTAAGAGCACAGTGTAAACTCACACAGGCTCTCTGATTCACTGCTTATCAGCATGAGCAGTGCCTCCACCCTGTCCAGGCCACTCAGTTTTCAGCCACAGCAAACACCAAAGTCAGAGAAATAGAAGCAAGTCACTGTCCTCCCACAAAGCACAGCCACACTTTCTGCAAGCACTAGTGACTAAGTGCCCATCACATGAGCTGTGTCCTAACAGCAGCCCCAGGGGTTGTTCCCTACTGTTCTGGAGACAGACACACCACTCTTGAGCAAGACCAAGATCATGAACTCTTTTCCCCATCACCTGCACAATTTTTCTTAGAGCCTTCCCTCCAGCACCCTGCAGGACCAGAACCAGCAGCTCACCAAGACACAGCCTCAGCCTCTCCTGCACCCCAGCAAGCCAGGGTGCCCACCAGCTAGATGATACCTACAGCAACAAACATCCCTCCCAAGGTCATCTAACCCACTTGCTGGTTCTGCTCAGCCTCACTCACTTGGAGAGAGCTGGTACAGCAACCATCAGCAAGACAAGACACTCAAACTGCTGCCAAGACTACCCTGAAGAGCCCAACAAAATTCCACACCACCATCTACATAACCTGATTGTGCTTCTGGCTTAAATACCACAAAATCAGGTGCACTGAGTTCAGGCAATCCCACCCAGTTGAGAGCAAGGCCATTTAAAGCCCACCTGGCCAAAGCACCCCCTTAGAGCCCTCCTTCAGCAATTGTTCCTTCAGTTCCTAGGAGTTATGAGTTGACTGTACTTCTGCTCAGTACCAGCAGGCAAAAAGACAAAAGCAGAATGTGACCTTTGCGAGGATGTAAAGCTGTTCATTGACCCTGGGTATGGGGGGTTTCCCAAAGCAGGGCTGCTCACAGCTGTGTTCGCTGCAGCTGATGCTAAGGGAAAAAAATCCAAGCTAGAGAGGAACAAAAAGCCCTTACGTTACCAAAGCCATCCATTAATGGTTTTATTTTACTTGGGCAGGATAAGTTTTGCTATAAAAGAGAGCCCAGAAACCAAATTACAAGCTTCTAGCTATGCTGCAGTAATAATGTTTCTTTCTTGTAGCCCGCGCTCCTTTGGCAGAACATCTCTCTTTGCAGATACAGGAGACTTGGGTCTACAATTCACAGGACCCTGATGGATGTGAAGTTGTGACAGAGCAGGGAACAGTGTGGGGCTGAGTGCTGCTTTTCTAACTCAGGACCAGTATAAAGTATCTTTCTGCTTTTCACTAGCTCTTTTGCAGTCTTGTATTTGTTCTTGTAAAGGAAAATTTGTCAGTTTGTGGGAACTGAAATGGAAGCTGTTGTTTTTTGACACGGAGCTGATATCCTGCCTCTTCTCCTTTGCTTATACAATAGTCCACAAAGATTTTCATCTTTATTGTGGCTTTCAAAACCGCCCAGCCCTGAGCAGCATCTAAAGGGTCAGACAGGCCCCAGCCATGCCTGGGCACCCCAGCAAGCAGCGGAACCCCCTTTTCCCAGCCAGGGGCCAAGAGGAAGCACTGGGTTCCCAATTCTGCCTCTTTCTCAAGCAACTGCAGGCCGATGTCCCCGTGAGTGCTGCGAGCTCCCCTGGAGAGGGCAGCCAAGCATTGCTGAGCGCGGGCACATGGCTGAGCTCCAGCAGCTGCTGGGAAACTTCCGAGCCACAAATAATGGCAGAGGGGAGATATGTGAAGCAAAGATTTGGAGAGCAGGCAATGTAACTGCTCTTCAAAACCATAACGAAATCACCGAATGGGGGCAACTGGCATCCAAGCAAGAGGAAAGGTTGGGTTTCTGCTTTGGAGAAGACAGGTTGATGGTGCTGGGATCGGGCTGTGGGAGGAGGTTGCAGTTGCTCTGTAGGGTGTCAGAGTGGGACCTGCGGTGGGGCAGGATGCATCCAGGGGCTAAGGAGAACCGTCTTTCCTTTGCAGCCAGCTCAGCGTGTGATCCCCACTACAGGTTGGTTGGTCTTTACCCAACCATAATGTAGCCAGTTCTTTTGGGATTTGGGGCAAACCTGCCTCTACCCATGGACACAGAGCCTCAAGTAACAGGCGATATTCTCTCTGGTGTCACCCGGCAGCTTCCCTGCTTTCCAGCAGCAGCAGCAGCACAACCTGCAAATAGCCAGCTACAGCTGCTCAGCTGAGGGGGAGAAGTGGTTTGCTGCAAGGAAGTACGGCCAAGAGCAGGTAGATCAGAGACCTCAGGCTCTTGCAGCCCAGGGTCCATCATGACCACAGGGGTATGATTGTGTAACTTAAGACCTTAAGCCATTTCCTTTCTCTTCCATTTGCAAAGAGAAAATCATCTTGCTCTTCTGGCATTAGCAGCTCTTGTACAGGGAAGTGGCTTGCCCGCTTTCTGGGGCACAGAGAGGTGGGATTCTTGCTGTTAATGGGGCTGGCAAACACACAGATGGCAGATTTCTGAGCTTGCCCTTAGACCTGCTCACAGCTAGCTATATCCAGATTTTTCCCTGTCTCCTCCTAGCTCTTTTCCTTCCCCTCCTCTTCCACTTCCCCAGAGGAATCAGGAAAAGACCCTGAATGTCTCTTGCCTCAAATACTGCAGGCACATGGTGGAATCGGGGGGACTGAGCAAATTATTTCAGTGAGTTGGAGGGTTAGGGTAGTTGTGAGATGTGGCACTAGCAGGCAGAAGCAGAACACAAGACCCAAAGAGGAAGTGGGGAGGGAAAGAAAACCTGACACACATTCACCAAAAGAATGCAAAAGAGAGCAAGAAACCAGAGGAAGGATTTGCACTGATGGATTTCCAGCCCAGGGGAATAAACCAGAATGGTATGAGAAACCCAGATGAAACCAGAAGTGATGTGAAAGGAGAGGGAAGCAGGCGCCGTCTGCAGCTGCACAACCTGCCCTGAGAGCTGGAGGGATGGGAAGCCCCCAAGCATCCTCAGCCTGCGACATGAGCGAGAGGAGGTGAGTGGTTTGTGTTTGCTAACCCCCAGGGAGATCCTGCAGCCAAGGATCCCTTTGCTCACAGTAAAACGCATCGTGCCTTTGAGCCCACAGCGCTGACATGCACGCACGCAGACTGGGGAGACTCCGCTGCGCAGGGTTTGTCACGGGGAGATTCCTGGTGTTACTCAGGATAAACTGCAATGCAATGTGTAGCAAAGGGTGGCAAAATTGTTTTTTAGGATGAACTCTTTCTTAACGAGAACATGAAAGGTAAGTGTTTAAATAGCAGACTGTGGACTAACCCTTTACAGCTGGTTTTAGGGAATATTAACGTTGGGTATGTCAGAGGTATTTCCAAATGTCTCGCAAACACAGGGATGGTACTGAGCTCTCAGGTTGAGCATTCTGCACGAGTTAGTGTTTATCATGACTCCGCGTGTGGGGGTTTTGGTGGAGTTAGAGAAGCTCTGTTTTGCCATGCTTTGTACCCGAACTGGCATTCGCAGTGCTGCTCTGCACCCCCACACCTGTGTGCTTTGAATGCCGTCACCCCGAGCAGTCACACATGGACAGAACTGGACTCTGAAAAGAAATAAAGCATTATAATCTTCAGCGTGGCATTTGTGCCAGGCAGTTCCTACATCAGGGAGGTAATTCCATTATTCAATATGGTCGGAGGGATAAACCGGGATGAACAGATATTTCCAAAATAATGGCAAAACTTCTGCAACTAAAACAAGAAATCGTATACAAACTAAAACATTTGTAAAGCAAAAGATATTTTTCTTTTTCAGCAAGTGAAACGTCCAAGCATTAATGTCAATTTGTGCATAAATAACTTCATATCAGATGATCACTTAAGATATTTTATCTTACTGTAAAGATCAAATCTCTCAGAAATTCTGGTGAGGAAACATTCAAGGCCAGAGCTTTCAGAGTGCTGCAGGCACGTCGCGCTGGCTGATTGCAGCAGAAAAATTTAATTTAACATTATCTAAGCAACCGGTAGGTTAACTTATTCATCTCAAGGATTCTGAGATATCTCTGTAAATGAAGAAACCATCCCAAGTGATATCAGAAACTGTGCTGCTGCGTGCAAGGCGGTGTAAGTCTGACGGCTGAAATCAATCGCAGCAATACAGTGAAAAGGAAAAGGACTTTTTCACTTGTAGATTTAATTTCCACCCAAGACAGAGGAGTTATTAGGCTGGAGTGAGTGGGCTCACAAGCAGATCTAATGAGGGGAAGGCTTCTCTGCTGCTTCTGGGCAGCCTTTGCAGTCAGTGAGGCTATATCAGATATATATTCCATGCCCAAATGTCTTATCTTCATTTTGTTCCTAATAGCTGGGCTGCTTCTTCATTCAGTGTGTTGCCTTCATTTGCTGCCTCCTGGGGCTCTGCTATTGTTATTGGCACTGTCTGGGGGTTTTTTCATTGCAAGAGATGAGGTTTCCATTGCTTTATTTTGGCAGAATATTCCCCACCCTGGGAGATCCTGCTGGCAGGAGACACTTTGCTGTGCTGAGAGGAGAACTAATCCTGCGCAGAGGGCCAGGAAATCCTCTCTTGGCTCCTGGGTCCCAGGGACCCAGTCCCTCTGTGCCACAGCCTCCTGGCTCTAAAGGAGTGTGAGAAGCCCCTTCACTCTTTCTTGCTGAGCTGAAATGTCAGCTCGGCGGGTAGGGGCTCTGGGCTTGTTGGGCTGGTTATGGTGGGGATGCAGAGCCGTGCCCAGGGCTGTAATTCCCAGGGAGGTGGAGATGCTGCCCCTCGGCAGGGGGTTGCCACTCTGGAACTGGGACTTGCCCCATAGAGGATGCTACAGATCAGCTCTCCCCCAGGATCCAGATACGGGGTGGCTTGTTTCCCAGGAGCTGAAGCATGCAGGAGGCAGTGGGCATGAACAAACGAACGGTTGAATCCAGAAGCCCATCTGGCAAGAGAAAAATGTCCCCTGGGCAAGAAAAAGAAGCCTTATGGCCAAAAAAAGAGGAACAGGCAGAACAAGGAGAGGGGCTCTTGGCACTGCCCATGTTTTCATGCTTTGGAGCCTCTGCAGAAGAGACCTTGTGCTGGAGCAAAGCCTTGTGCTTTCCCTCACAGACACGGGAGCTAGAAGGAGGATTTGGAGGAGCTCAGCCAAAACTGCAAAGAGATTCGTCCTTGTCATTCAGCCTGGGACACAACAGATGTGGGAAGAGAAGGTCTGGGCTGGCAGGCTGATTGCTACGAGCCCAGCACAGTATTTTGAACCTGAGGGCTTATCTGAATTATGTCAGCTCAATGGAGAGAGCTGTACCAGAACAGTCAGTGCAGGGGTTATTTTGCCATTATAACCAAATCCTGTCCACAAGCAACGTAACATGAGGGATAGGATTTTGCTGGCCTTCAAGTCTCTTGCCTAATGTTCAGTACGGTTTCCAAGCTCCTAAGTATATTGGACATTGAACAACTGCAGATACTGAGAATTTAAGATGGTCCTGGCAATGCTGGCTGCAAGTAATAGATGTCAAAATGATGCTGGCCTCTGCTTAATGAAGAGATGCCTTGGTTGGGATGCTGGAGTTTTGGCTGGGGAGTTTTGGATACTCGAGGAGGCAGTTGCTGCCCTGGTGGCCCCTGGTGAGCCCTGAGATATGTCAAAGTCCATCTGCCCGCTAAATCCTCTCTCTCTGGAGGGAAAGATGCTGTCAGGTTTAATAACAGCAGTTAGTAATTACTGCTGCCCTTGTAGTGTTTATGTGAAGAGCTGCAGGAAACAAGAGTGCTGAGATTAGAGTGCAACACCTCCGGTCCTGCCTGATTACCCCATGCCAGAGCCTGGTGTAAGAGGGAAGAGTCTTGCTGCAATGCTGCAAGACATTTCAGCCCAAAGTCCAGGACTCCTCCGGTCTGATATGCCAAGAAATGCAAATCAGGGTTGAACTGCTCTGGCTGTAATGTGCACCTGCAACCACCGATGTTCAAGCCTCGACAGGCAGGCAGGAGCGAAGTGCTGCGGCTCAGGCTCTTCTCCACGAGCTCCTGGACAGCATCTGAAATGCTCTGGGGTATTTTGCAACTACTGCAAAACACAGAAACAGCGATGGGTGCCCAGGGGACGGGTGAATCAGCAGGGAAGGAAATAACAAAGACAGGTATTAAGTACCTGTCACTGCTAAGATGTTGCGGACCGAGGTTTCTAGCCTGTTGGTCGCTGCTGGCTATTGTCACCTCTAAAGACAGCCGTTGCCTTTGCTGAATTTCAAAAAGCAGACAGAAAAACTGCAGATGGTCAGCTACAGGTGCCTGGAGCCCAGCAGCGCAACAGCCCGGCCCCTGCACCGCCCAGGCGCTGGCTCCGCTCCCCGGGTAGCTGTAATCATCACACATCCCATCTGCTGCGGCTTGCGCATTTTGGACATTTCCGCTTTCGCAAGAGAGCTGAGGGCAGGGAGAGATGGTGGCTTGTTTGTTCTGAGGGAAAGGCAATGTTGCCAGCTCTGTGCTTTCCTCCAGCAGCGGGATGTCGTGGTCCCATTGCCTGGATGTGGGGTCCTGGATACTCGAAGCCAGGTGGATGCTTTTGGGAAGAGGGGTCCTGTCCCATGGGCTTTTGCAGCAGGGTGGTACAACCTGCCGGAGCATGGCACTGGGGACACAGCATCCCTCTGCTAATACGGCAGCTTTTGTGTATCCGACAACCGCCTCTTCATCTGCTCTCTGTAACCCAGTCCAGGATGACCTTGTTCCCCCTGTTACATGAGGGAACACAAGGCAGCTGAGCCCTCAATGAAAGTGCTTTTGGTTTAAAGCACGAATATAATCAAGAGGAAGAATGGGAGAAAAATAAGATCTGAAGGACAAGCTCATCAGTGTAATGAAGAAGAAGGGATTTAATTGCATTAAGTTGCAGAAGTGTAGAGAAAAACACGACTTCGCTGCCACAGAGTGTGCCGAGCAGCTCAACATCTGCCTAGGGGAAAATAAGTCATTTCCCTCCATCACATCTCTGCTGCAGCTAAAAATATTGATAACATTAACCTAATCGTGGGCATGGACAGGGCTTCTTAGGTTCAGGTGGCCTAACTCCTGCATGTCCCCATTTTTATGTCCAGCCTGCACTCTGATATTGATGTTAAACAATAACTTTTAATCACTTTGACCATGGGACAGACTGACTCACGACACAGGGATTATGGGGGGGGGAAGGGGGGGGGGAATGCAACTTTAATGAGGCTGAGCTTTATAAAACTGCAATGGGCAAGCTTAATTATAAAAGCAGTTTTGTCATTTTATGTGCTCAAACAGCCCTGGTGAAGAGTAAACGCTTCAAAGTGCACTTTGTGTTCCCAGATGAGCCGCACCGAGTACCTGGCAGTACAATATCCCTCGTCCTTCTCCATCCCAGCCATCTCCTGGGGTAGCTTCACTCGGACAGGCCACAGTCTCCGGCCACAGGACAGTGTCACCATGAGCTGTCCCTTCCACCGCTGCTGGCCCTGAGCAGTGAATCCTGGAGGACTGGTAAGAGCTGGCCCAGGATTTGTACAATTCTCAGCGTTGCTGGTTCCCTCTTGTGGTCAGGAAACATCCCGAGAAACAGATGAGGTTTAGTACCTCATGGGCTGCGATAGACAGGTCTCAGCCACATCACTGGTGGGACTAGGCTTGGACCTCCGCTGGGAAAGGGTGGAAGCTGGCTCCAGCATTTGGGCTGTAGACCTGAAAGTAGGTGTCCCTGGGCTTTTTTCCTTTTGCTTACCTCCCTCTAAAGGGAGAGATGTGTTTGAGTGGCTTGAATTTATTGCTCATTGTGCTCCTGTAAGTCCTCTTCACCTCTGTCTTTTTCAGAGCATCCGAAGAAGTGCAGAAGGAAGCAGAAAGGCTCTCTGCAAGCTCCTAGCTCCAGGTAATTACAATGGATATCTGTAAGATACATGAAAACGCCTCCAAATGCAGTGTGAATGCTATGGAGTGCTTCATGGTCCTCAGCACTCAAGCGCAGAAGGTAAGCATTGCCACGCTGTGCGGCCTCTTTGGGACACTGTGCATTTTCGAGAACTCTTTGGTGCTGTACTTGATCTTCTCCTCCCCCCGGACCAGGAGAAAGCCCTCCTACCTCTTTATCAGCAGCCTGGCCTTGGCTGACATTCTGGCCAGCATCATCTTTGTCTGCAGTTTTGTTAACTTCCATGTCTTTAATAAAACTGATTTCTCTAAAGAAACGTTCCTGCTGCAGCTGGGAGGGGTGAACACATCCTTCTCTGCCTCCGTGAGCAGTTTGCTGCTGACAGCCCTGGACCGTTACATCTCCATCAGCCGGCCCTCTGAATACAAGCTCCTCATGACAAGGAAGAGAGCGTGGATAGCCCTGGGGGTACTTTGGGTGACATGTGCAACCATTGCTTCCCTGCCTCTCCTGGGCTGGAACTGCTGCACGCTCAATTCGACCTGCTCCGAGCTGTTCCCATTTGTGGACCACAAATATCTGTCGAGCTGGATCTGCTTCATCGTGGCCCTGTTGGGGTGTATTGTCTACGCCTACGCGCATGTGCTATGGAGGGCTCACCAGCACGTGGCCTACATGGAGAAGAACCAAGTGCAGGTGGGAAAACAAAATGCCAGGATGAGGATGGACGTCATGCTGGCCAAGACCCTTGTCATGGTGCTGACTGTCCTCGTGCTGTGCTGGTCTCCAGTCCTCATTCTCATGATCTACAGCATCTTTGCCAGGCTGAGCAATCACCTGCGCAAGGTGTTTGCCTTCTGCAGCACCCTCTGCCTGCTCAATTCCATGGTGAACCCCATTATTTATGCCCTGAGGAGCAAGGAGCTATATTCCTCCCTAAGGATGATCTTTTCTCGGTTCAGGAGGCAGCTGAAGGCCTCTGAGGAAAGCCCAGAAGCAGAGAGCACCCACAAGTCCTCCATAGTAGAGACTGTCTGTGAGGACATGCGCGTAACGTAGGGAGGCAGCCATGGAAAGTCTGTGCTCAGGCTGGCAGAAACATCCTGGATCACTTTTTCTTTTTTCTTATGGGGGTCCTGGGAGATGAGGGATCAGATGCCTGTCATGGTGCCAGCTCCCACTGATGTTATTCTTAGACGCTGGGACATCAAGTCCATGGACTTACACAGGCAGCCGGTGCCCAAGCTGCAGAAATACCAGTGCCAGGTCAGTGTGCCAGCCATGAGGCAGCCATGCCCCAGCACAGCAGATCCTAATATTTTATGACAACTCCTGCCTGGCCTCCTGCCTGTCCACCAGTAACCTCCTAACCCATTTTTCTTACATTCAATGGTGTCTTCTTCCTTACACTCAATAAAATATAGCTAACCTCAAGTAAAACGTTCCACAGACCTTCAGGTTCTCTAGAAATCCCCAGATATCACACAACTCTCTCTAAACCCCTTAACTGTGCAGGGGCAGGGTTGTTGGGCACCATCAACAAAACGTTAATAGCCCATCGCTACGTAGCAGAGGTGCATCTACTTATACCAGACTTCAATGCTGTCCCGGGGTGTTGTGTATTAGCAACACGGTGACAAAAGATCTTCAGGTCCTGGAAAAGGCGGCAGAGAACAACGCCGAGTCGTGACGAGCTCCCACCGGCTGCCTCGCTGCATCGCGCGGGAGCAGGACTGGCAGCAGCAGAAGGTACCTCAGCCCTTGCTGGGAAAGGTGCAGGTGGCTTCTCTTGACTCGTTTGCAGACGGTCCCGGCTAATCATGTCTCACCGCATTTAGGATCGGGTTGATTTTAGCGTCTAATTCTTTATGGAAAACTGAAATGCTCTCACTGTGGCTTATGGGCTCTGGCATAGTTGAGGATTTCAAGGCAGACAGGACTCTGCAGGCAGCATGTTTCTTTCAGCAAATTTAAGAAAATCTGACATGTGCCACGAAGGCATTTGTTGGATGTTATGTGATTAAACATTAAAGCCATTTTCCAGCCTTTTCCTCCATTAACCTCTGGGGCACAAACTTCTCCAGGGGACAGGTTTAAGCCCACGCTGGGGCAGATACTCTGAGCACAAGGAACTCGACAAATTTTTTTTTTTTTTGCAAACTACACAAAAGCGGCACCTTTAGCTGCAAAACCTTTGCAGGAGAGCAAAGAGGCAGGGGGCCCTTCGCCAGGGCCCCGGCGAGCAGCAGGGCTCCTGCTGGCTCCCGAAACACCTCCGACAGGGACAAGCCTGGCTGGGCGCACGGCCCCGAGGCCCTTGGACTCTGCCCTGTTTCCCCAGAGGAGGCACCTGGCCCTCAAGTGTGGGTTTTGGAGCCAGGCCCTGGGCCTGCTCTGGCTGCATGGGAGGGCCAGGGGGAGAGGGGTCCCATGGAGGCTGAGCTGCCACAGAGCCAACCCCCCGGGCTCTCTCCTGGCTCCTCATGGGACACACACAGAGGCTCAAGCCGCAGGAGGGGGCACGCAGGCGGCTACAGTGGGG
>NW_009258666.1:1393193-1399770 GCF_000687185.1 Egretta garzetta
CTTCGCGCCCCGCTTTACTGCCCACGACTTCCAGCCCCGCGAGTGGGCCCAGCTCTTCCAGCGGGCTGGTGCCAGGTCAGTGTTGGGTGCCATCCGGGGTGGCTGGGGTCCCTGAGGGGATGGGGGGTGGGTCTGGGGGTCCCAGAGGGGACAGCGGGGCCCTGAGGGGATGAGTGCCGTGCCTGGGGGCCCCTGAGGGGATGGGGGAGCCACTTCTGTGGATCTGTGAGGGGATGGGGGTCCCTGGTCGCTGAGCAGGGCCCTGAGGGGATGAGTGCCATGTCTGGGGTCCCTGAGGGGATGGGGGAGCCATTTCTGTGGATCTGTGAGGGGATGGGGGTGCCTCATTGCTGAGCAGCTGGGGGAGCCATGTCTGGGGTCCCTGAGGGGATCGAAAGGATGGGGGAGGCTGTGCCTGGGGTCCCCAGGGGGATACAGGGGTCCCTGAGGGGTTGGAAGGGCCAAATCTGGGGATCCCTGAGGGATCAGGGGTCCCTGAGCAGTGCTGGAGATCCCCGAGGGGTCATGCCCAGGGTGCTGAGGAGATGATGGGTCTTGCTACTTACTCTTGATTGTTCATTCCTTTCCAGCATTAAAATCCATTAATCCCCTCTATTATTCTTGTAGTTGCTTCTAAATGTAAAGGGTAATGAAAAAGGGCTCCTCACGGCGTGGTTATTCAGTCCCTTATGGTTTTAGTGACTGGGTTTGCCAGTGAGGCTGGGGAGTATCTTAGGTAGTTCCTTTGTCATCCTGATCGAGTACTTTTTTTCCCCTCAGGTACGTGGTACTGACCACGAAGCATCATGAAGGCTTCACCAACTGGGGGTCGCCTGTGTCCTGGAACTGGAATTCCCTGGATATGGGGCCCCACCGAGATCTTGTGGGAGAGCTGGGACAAGCCCTCAGGGAGAGGTATGACACTGCCAAACTGTGCTGTTCCTTTCATCTGTGTGCATTGAATTCTCCTGGCTGTTCTTGACAAACAGCTGAAAACAATGAGTTTAATATGAAAAAAGTGCTGCTTGCAAAGTCATGAAATCTGTGAAATAATGATGCCAGTAATCTAATCTGCCACGGGTTTATAATCCCTACTGCCAGCCTAACTCTTTCCTCTGTGTTTTCTGTCCTTCAGTAACATACGCTATGGACTGTATCACTCTCTGTTAGAATGGTTTAATCCACTCTATCTAGCTGACAAAGAAAGTGGCTTCAAGACCCAGAACTTCGTTTTAAAGAAGACCATGCCGGAACTTTATGATCTCGTCGTAAAGTAAGAGCTGCAACCGGTTAGGAATCAAGAGCCTTTCCAGGTTTCAATGCTGTGCAGAAAGATGCATAGTGGATGCAGAGGAGAGAGGTGACCAATATTTTTGCCAAGGCAAATCTGTTTACTTACCGGTAATGATTTGCGGTAATTAGAAAAGGGGTTCACATTTGCCCTGTGGACAGTCTAATTTGTAGAATAAGATAGGGACAAATTTTTCATGCAAGAGCAATCCCCTTTTGTGCAGGGTGGCTTTGAAAGTGGAGCAAGCTGCTTAGTACTTAGTAGAGTAGAAGAGCGATTTCAGTGTGAATTTACACCCTTGCCTTGCTTCCCCTTGTTGACAGAAATATGAGGCTTGGACACATGTTGCTCAGCATGGCTGTTGTCCCAGGCCAAGAATGTGCCTGATAATTGCCTTTCAGATGCAAACTCCTGTTTTTTGCAAGAATTGCATCCTCTCTTGAGCCGTGGTCATCAACACATCATTCTTTGCTGCTGCAAGAACTTCACTTAAAGCTTTGAAGCAGAAAGTGAAAGCATAAACCTCCCGGAAATGTCAGGCAATAGGAAGAGGAAGCTAGACTCCAGACGCAAGAAACGCAGTGCTTCCTTTGTGGTAGGAGAAAATAAGCCATTTTGAAATAACATTCATCTCTCTGTTAGATATAAACCAGATCTGATTTGGTCGGATGGAGACTGGGAAGCTCCGGAGTCGTACTGGAATTCTACCTCTTTCCTTGCCTGGCTTTATAACGATAGTCCTGTCAAGGTATCACTTTCAGCTATCCCTCATGGCTGCTAGCATGTTATGGGTATGGAAGGTCTGGCAGCAGTGAGATATGAATGTGATCGAATAAGAAACCCGCTTGACAGATGCCAGATGTGCTTTATTCTTTCACAAAAAATAAGCAGCTCACACTGTGCTCCTATGAGAAGACTCTGGTGTCCTTTACAGCACACACGTGGGAGGCTCAGAGCCAGGAACTTTCTTGCTTCAACTTGTACCTGAGCAAATAGAGGTTGTCCCAGAGAGGGATTCAGCTTTCTCTGCAGGATCCTCTCTCTCTTTCCATTGATTACACAGGGGGTTTTAGGTGCTCACCTCCTAACTTAGGTGCTTACCTCTGAACTTAGATGCCTTTGCTAACTTAGGAGGGATGAATGCAAGCTGAAAAGCAAAAACATTCTCCGTACTGAGCTTTGTCTCTTCTTTCAGGACACTGTTGTTGTTAATGATCGTTGGTGCAGTAACTGCTCTTGCCATCATGGAGGCTACTACAATTGCGCTGACAAATACAAGCCAGGGACCCTGCCAACTCACAAGTGGGAGATGTGCTCCTCCATTGACAAACTTTCATGGGGCTATCGAAGCAACATGAACATTGCTGAGTTAATGGATGAAGCAAGTATCATTGAGGTAAGAAATCCAAAATCAAAATAACAGGCATGCAGGAGTTACTGAGAATGAGACATTTCCTTCATCATCCTACTTGCAGAAAGAGTTGTCATCTGTTTCATACAGTCAGGCTGGTGTTAAAGGAGCAGCTGATGAGAGCAAAGCCCTCCTCAGTTTTTTTTATTGTCAGAAGCAAAGATAATGCAGTTTGTTACCTTGGTTTGTCTGTTACAGGAGCTAGTGCAGACTGTGAGTTTTGGAGGCAACTACCTTCTCAATGTGGGACCTACAAAAGAAGGGGTGATCGTTCCCATCTTCCAAGAAAGACTTCTGGCCCTTGGGAGGTGGCTGGACACTAATGGGGAGGCAATTTATGAATCGAAGCCATGGAGAGTACAGATGGAGAACAGCACAGACACGGTCTGGTAAGGACTCCGTTGCTTATTCCAGAGCTGACGTTTCTGTCTTATTTGTTCTTAAATTTGGTATCCACTGAAGTGTCACCGTCAGGCAACGCAGGTGGCGTTTAGGTAACATCCTACTATTGGAGTGCTCAGTTACTGCCCCAGGGTGTTATCTAGGGAATATCTTGCTTAAAAGAAGAGAAAAAAAATCAGGATTTCATCTGTCTTGCTTGATTTGGAACAAAAGAACTCTTCCTTTAAAAAAAAGTCCATGCTGCTGCTGTCAGGACTGTTTAAGTAGTGGTCCTGGTGAGTTTGAGTTGCACAAACGTAGTTCATCTGAATGCATACAGATTGTAAATGTAGTGATGTTTGCTTTTAAGCTGTCATATAATAGTACTAAACGCTTACCCAACTGTTAGATTTATACTGACTGAGAAGGGCATAGTGAGTCAAGAGCCAGAAATTGCTACAAAATGGCGTTACTTTCTTTCCTTGAGTGTGCCCAAGTGTGTTCAGCCTAGAAATGCAGAGCAATGATCAGGATAAGGCAGCGTGTCCACTCTGTTGACTGCAAGCTGAGGCAAGGACAGGTCGGCAGATGACATTTGCTTTTAGGAAGCACGCACGGACTTTGTTTGGGTTTCATCAGCCAGTGCTGCCTGGCTAAGTGGTGGGTCCAAAGTGACAGATTTTGGAATGAGGGGAAAGTAGGTGACCCCTGTGTGGTGACAGCAGGCAAGCTGGTGTTCTCGTGCTGTCTGGAAAGGTCAAGCTGGTGTCTGGTTCTCTCTCTTATGAGGCTTTTCACCTTGCTGAACTCTTGCTCTCTTAGGTACACTTCTAAGGGACCAGTTGTCTATGCCATCTTTCTGATCTGGCCTCGAGACAACGTTTTGGAGCTGTCCTCGCCCCTTCCATCCCCAGCCACACAAGTAAGGAACTTGGGCACATGTGGGCTGGGAAGGTCTAACCCGACTTCATTTGGAAACTGGGGAGAATGTGGAATTTGTCATCCCCTACTCCTTGTTCTGGGGTGCTCTGGCCTCCCTGTGGATCCTTGCAGCATCCCAGGTGATTCTCCAGGCTTTAGCTCACTGTTAACACAGAACATTGGATAGGACTTGCTGGGACAGGCTCGTAGTCTGCCATAGAATAGGCAGAGACACTTCTCCCCAGACTCTTGCAATCCTATTGACACAGGGATGTGGGGTACATAATGAGCCTCACACATAGAAGGGATCACTGGCATTGCATCTCAAATTCAAATCAGGTATGCTGACCTGCTAGTTGTAAATGTAATTGTAAGTGACGCAAATGCTAGAGTGCCCTTTGCTCTAAACAAACAGAGGTAAAGCCTAATCAGTAAAAAAAAAAAAAAAAAAACCAAAACAAACAAGCTACAGTCAAATGTTTGGCCCCGAAATAGTCCATGCGTTACCTTTTGTGCACTGTGAGTGATGGGTGGAAATGTGCAGAACTGCTCTGAATGTGTGGGAGATGCCGTATGGAGGTGGCAAATGTGTTTTGGGTGTCCTGGGGTGTTCAAATGGGAAGCACCTGCGTGAGCTACAACTGAGTATTTCCCCTGCCCTCCTCTGCAGGTGACGATGCTGGGTTTTGCAGGGACTCTGAAGTGGCAGAAGTCCCCGGCTGAAGGACTGCTCATAACTTTGCCCTACATGCTGCCATCTCCTCTGCCTCCTCAGTCTGGCTGGGCTGTCAAGCTCGAGGGTGTGAAGTGACGGCTGCGGGATGAGAGCAGCAGTCTCCCTCTGCCTTTCTTTTAAATTGAGTCTAAGAGGATTTTTCATTTATTGTTGAATAAATTGTTTTTCTCTGAAGAGAATTTATCTTCTAATCTCTTTTGGCTGTGAGTGATCTGTGTATCAGTGGACTTTGTTTGGCGGCAAAGGCCTGACCTCGCAGCTTGGCAGTGGGAAGTTGGGATGTCCTTTGCAGTATTCTGCTGCGATGTGACAGCCCAGGACATCTGCTCTTGGAACAAGGGTTTTTGATGTAAAGCTGGGCTTCTTGGAGGATGTTACTGCTTCAGAGCTGTGATTATAGGTGATGATGTTGGACAGACTCAGAGTTGGTGGGACACTGAGCAGAGTTAGTACAGGGCAGTTAAGAGGACCTGCTTTGGGGTGTCAGGCTGGGCCACGTAGCACCTGGGTATTAGTGCGTGAAGCTGACAGATCACACATCAAAGAGGAGATGCTTGTGTTAACAGCAAGAGGATTTGGGCTGCTGGAGCCAATCCCAGGACGCGGAGCAGCAGGAGCTGTGTCCATGTTCATGTGTACAGCCAGCGCTGGTGAGCCAGGCTACACACAGCAGCCGGGTCCGCGCCTCCCAGGGAGGAGCAGGCTCTGCCGCTTCCCTGGCTTAATTACTCATTGAAATTAATTTTGCTAATCAATGCTAACTCTTACATGTGGAATCATGAAGCCTCACATGTGACAGGCATGATGAACACCAACCACTGCGCTGTCACAGATTCCTGCATGTGATGTACTTGCATACAAATACTCGATAAGAAGCGTTGGATTACTTTGGTATTGATTGAAACAATTATGGTCACATACTTCCATCACAAATAAATATAATGGGAGCTCGTTGGGTCTAGAAGAAATTGGCGATAGAAAATCATAATCTAATACATATCCACTAACAAACTTCTATTTATATTCTGGTGGAGACAGCCATAAGCAGAAGAGTTTCTGTTCTTACGTGAATTTAACAGAGAAGCCACCATTCCGAGCTGAACCTGACTCTCTCAGTGAAGTAAGATTTCCTACGTTGATGCTGAACTCCTCTAAAAAGGGTTGAACAGTACACACGTAAATTATGAAACTCCTCATGATAGCGTGTGTTTCTGCAGCTCGGTTGTTGTGAAGGCCCCACAACATTGCGTACGGGCTTCGTTGCGGTATGAGGTGGTGCAAGCAAAAGTTGCCAGAACACCGGGAGTTTAGCGCAAGGCAAGTGCCACGCGCTGAGCTGGTGGTGTAGGGGCCGTTACTCAATTGACAAATAATGAGCTGTACTGATGAATCTGCGTGGACTTCAGAGAAGTGGCACTGACTGCCAGAGACCCGCGTACTCACAGGAGCGTCACCCTGGCCCTGGTGGTGACGCCATTACGAACACAGAGTGGGGCAAAAAAAAAAAAAGAAAAAAGGACAACAGAGCAACGGCCTTTTTGTCTCCCTGCCCCATCACGCTGGTAACCTCTGGTGCGGGCAGGGGGCCCGTCCAAAACAAACACGCCGTGTTTATTTAGCGGCACGAGCCAGCGGAAAAGCCATGGTATAAGTGAGCGGCTGCCGAGCGGCTGCACAGTGCCGGTGTCCGGGGGGAAAGATGCCGCAGTGTGCTACTGGGTCGCTGTCGCGGGACGGCCCGCGGGGTCAGGTACGAACCGGGGCTCTGTCGCTCCCCCGATGGCGACTCGGGGCCGGGCAGCGAGGGGGCGGCGGAGCAGGGGCGGCTGCGGGGCCG
>NW_009258666.1:1400054-1404451 GCF_000687185.1 Egretta garzetta
GCGTCGCCCTCAGCACCTCGTCGGGGGTCCCACTAACCAAATACCCGTAAGGTGCCGTTGTGCCCCTCCCACGGGTTGTTCTGTTTTTTAAAAATGCCGCTTTTCGATATTGAAAGATGAGGGGGGGTTGCAGTGGTGAAAAAGTTTGTTGCGAAAATAGTAACTTCAGGTCGTTTCTCTTTTCTTCTTCTTCTTCTACTTCTTCTTAGAATGTTGTACCGACACCGGTGAAAATCAGTTTAATCAATATGCTGTCAGAGACGGGGCTTCAGGTTATAGAGGCCACCAGCTTTGTTTCCCCCAAATGGGTCCCTCAGGTCAGTGTTCAAACGGGATTTACAATTGTGTGTTATAAAAATACCTAATAATGGATGGTAATCCAATGAAACAATTCCGCTTGCTCCAAAATCCTTGTTAGTGTGACTTGTAACTGGGGGAGAAGCAGCAAAGCCAAATAAAAGAGCTTGCAATATCCCAGGCCTTCCCTTTGGACCCTGCGAAAGAGCAAATGCACAGCTCAAATACAAACAGGCAGCTGTGCACATGTTGGCGCTGGCTTGGCTGGGCGACTGAACTATGATCCTTCACAGGGTGCAATGCTGTTTGCTCTTTAGAGGCCCATTTCTCTTACCCCTAAATATTGCTGTCCCAATTTGTAAAAATAAATATAAAAAAATTTCTTTATAATTTGCAGAAGTGGCTGTTGTCACCCTTAGAAACCTTTCTTTGTTTACTTTGCAGATGGCTGACCATACTGAAGTCATGCAAGGAATTAATAAGTTACCCGGTATTAGTTATCCTGTGCTGACCCCAAACCTGAAAGGATTTCAAGCAGCGGTAAGAGGTGGCAGCGTCTGTTTGTTCTCGGTGCCCCACGTGCCGGGCTGCCTAGGAAGGGACATTTCAGCTGTGGTTCAGGGTGGGAAATGCATCTTTCATTCTGGCAGGCAGCGGTCTCGTAGTTCCTTCACAAGGGATTATTTTGCTGGGGAAATAGAAACCTGTTGTTTATAATAGAAAATATCTTGATACATTTTCTATTATTAAAAAAAAAAAAAATCTATTTTAATTGACAGTGATGCTTTCAGTCTTATCTGCATGTCCCACAGCTCTCCTGACTGCATCCAGCAGATGTAGCTTTCCTGCTGCATCTGTAACTTTGAAGACAAACTTGGCTTTGTCATTATGTTTTTGTTGTGGAATGAACTGCGGAAGGAATTGGGTTATTGGAGAAAGAATTGGGGGGGAAAAAAAAAATTATAAAACGAGAGAACTGTAGTCATGGTTGTGCTTGTCATTTCCCTTGCAAGAGAGATCAGCTCGCTTTAATTTATGCTTCTATTGGCAGGTGGCGGCAGGGGCCAAAGAAGTGTCCATCTTTGGGGCAGCATCTGAACTCTTCACTAAGAAGAACATCAACTGTTCCATAGAGGAGAGTTTGGAGAGGTTCGATGAAGTGATGACTGCAGCGAGAGCATCCAGCATTCCTGTCCGGGGGTAAGGAGCTCCTGCTGCGAACTTAGCATCGAGCAGGTCGTGTGGGGAGATGTGACTGCTTGGATTTATCCCATTAGACTCCAGCCCGTGCAGCAGCGGGGAGTGGGATTTCTTTTAAACTTTACTTTTTTTCTGGGGTGTGTGTTTCTACCTGGATGGGTGCAAGCAGATGTGAGCTCAGTGCATTGAGAAGCATTAATTTGGAAACACTAGCACACTGACACGCTTTCAGATGCTGGCTTGGTGCAAAGCCTGTACCCCTCATGACAGTTTACACTCTTCCAGGTGGATTCACCCTTTGTGTAATTATTCTGTCTTCAGCTTTACCAAATGATCCAGAATGGAAGTGTGTAGACCCACAAACCTAACAGTCCTGTGTACTCTTGTCTTGGCAAATTTTTCATGTCTGTGGAAGAAGGAGTTGTTAAATAATTAATTATGTAAGCTTTGTCCACTGGACTGATTTTTAGAATATGAAATTAATTCTTCCATTGTAAAGAGCACGCAAGATGCTGCACAAGTCCTGACTAACTTGGCCAGTGTAGTCTTACTTCAGTTCTCTAGCTAAAAGTGTGTATTTTTTTTTAACCATAGATATGTTTCCTGTGTCCTTGGATGTCCCTATGAAGGGAAGATTTCTGCAGCTAAGGTTGCAGAGGTGAGTTCGTCATAAATATAACTGGAATTTCTGAGACGTTTTTGGCTCCCTTTTATGGATGTGAATTGAGCACTGGGGGCTGGAGGATGTGTCAAACTATTTAACTGAAGACTGAGGGAAGACTGGGGAAGATTACAGCTAGCTCCTGCCACAGGGAGGGGGAGGCTGGATCTAGCCGAAATGGATGGGGGATTCAGGGAGAAGTCTCCTGGCTGTTGTACCCATGGCTGTTGTGCTCCGGGGCAGCAGGCTCCGATTCCTCTGTACAGCAGGTCTCCAATTCTGGGGAAGGGAATGACAAAGCTGCCTTTTCAAGTAAGCAATCCTGGCTTTTGGACAGGTCTCAAAGAAGATGTACTCGATGGGATGCTACGAGATTTCCCTCGGTGACACCATTGGCATTGGGACCCCAGGGAGCATGAAGGAGATGCTGACAGCAGTCATGAAAGAGGTGCCAGTTGGGGCTCTTGCTGTTCACTGCCATGACACCTATGGGCAAGCTCTTGCCAACATCTTGGTAGCGCTTCAGGTAGGATTCTTGCTTTGCAGGATAGCGTCCTTCCTCAAGGTTTTATTGTACTTGCTTGTGAACCGTAGATTTGAGGAGCAGGACCACGGTTTGTCCTTTAAGAGGAGTTTACCGATAGTGGGTTTGTTTGCAGATGGGTGTGAGCGTGGTTGATGCTTCCGTCGCTGGCCTTGGAGGCTGCCCCTATGCCCAGGGAGCTTCAGGAAACGTTGCTACGGAGGACTTGGTGTACATGCTGAACGGCCTGGGGATCCACACGGTAAGCACGAGCGGCCTTTGCAGCAGCTGAGCCTCTCGCACGATGGCTCTGTTCAGGCTTCAGCAGGGGGTTCAAAACTTGGCCCCGGAGAGAGCCTGAGCACGGCTGCAGGGGTTGCCCCGGCTCTGCCGTGCAGGTCAGCCAGGCTGTGCCCAAGGACCTTGCCAAGCCAATCCCACCCCCGGCATCTGGGAGCATGTCCTCCTCTCCCTTTTCAGCGCTCTGTGATTTAACACTCGCTATCAGAATCACGCTAGTGAGCAGCAGGCACTCAGCGCCTCATTAAAGTACCCTTCAGGCTCCCTCACCCCCTGCTAGTCTCTTCCAGTTGATGCCACTTGTTACTGGGCAGCTTTACGTGGCAGAACCGGTACCAATGCGTGTCTATCTTTTTTCACATGAAGGGTGTGGATCTGCAGAAGCTGATGGACACGGGCACATTTATTTGCAATGCTCTCAACCGACGAACCAATTCCAAAGTGTCCCAGGCATCTTGCAGACTGTGATACTGAATCGAGTTTCTCCTTGGATCGAGAAGAAATCAAGGATCTGGCGTTGGCCGGGTTTCCCTTCGTTCTGCTGCCTCTGATCTTCAGCGCTCCTTCCAGGCTCAATGCTTGACAGGAAATGCATAATCCACCAGAATCGATGAAGAAATGGAAAAAAAAAAAAAAACACTATATTCAACCACAAAGACGTTAGCCATTCGCCTTAGAGAAGGGAGGTTGCAGATGGGCTGAGGGAGAAGGAGCGGACGCACCCCTTGCCTTCTCGCAGAGAGCCGCGGTCTCCGGCACCGGCTCAGAACAATGTCCGGTAGCTTCTACCTCGAGAGTGCGTTGCCATAAACTACCAGCAAAGGATAAAGCAGAGCTTTTCCAGTTAGAGCACTTCTCCAGGTCAGGCTCGACCCCTTCTTCCCTTCTCTCTCCTCACTACAAACGTTAAGACCGAAATCAGAGGGCTCCCCTGCGTCATTCGCGTGCCAAGGGGCAGCCTTGGACCTTCTGTCTTAGCACTTAGGAATTGTAATAAAGGACTGTATCTGTTGTAAGATACTTCTAAATACTAGGGGTAATAAACACATTATTTAATGTTCTAAACTATAAGAAATTTGGGTTAACTAAACTAGCTAAAGAGCTGCTTTTGCTGCTGGTTTGGTTCCAAGTGCCTCTTCTACCAGCCCTTAACGTGGAAAAGCGGCATCCTTGTGGGCTTATTCTGTACTCCTCACGGTAGACAGGTCCTAGGGAAGTGTCCCCTTATCTCCTATTTAAAATAATTTATTTAATGGTTTATTCGTGAGGCTCGAGACGAACGCAGAATCCTCGTCTTTCCGTGGGGTGGGCCTGGTTTGTAGCTGCGCCTTTCTCCGATTGACGCAGCGTGCTGCCTACGGGACCGTCCCTCCGCGCCGCTCGACATCACTTAACTAAGCTGTAACAATTAAATAA
>NW_009258666.1:1405057-1409771 GCF_000687185.1 Egretta garzetta
AGGCTGGCTGCTAGAGCAGCCCTGGGGCCGATAACAGGGCAGTTCAGGGGCTTCCGTTTGGTTTTCAGCCTGAGATGCAGCTCTGAGAGTGACTAAAGCCACCCAGGGTAGAAACTTTTCCCTGCGCTGCCTCTGCATGCCTTGGCGATAAAGTGGATTCTCCCTCCTACCCACTGGGTGGGAGCTGCTGCTCGGTTCTGAGGGACAGGCGCTTTCCTGCAGGTTAGCGTCCAGCTTTCCGCTCTGTGTGTGCCAGCAAAGGCCCCTGTAGTCTGCAGTGATCTGATGCCCACCTTCCTGGGAAGCAGGCGTGGAACGGGGCCAGCACTGGGCAAGGGAAGGGAGGCTGGAGAGAGCACTGGGGCTGTCTTAGAGAGGGGATTTCAGAGCTGCGGAAATAAATGGGGAATGGGGGGAAGAAGGCAGAGCTGATTCCCCCTGAAGGAGGCCACCCAAGTTAATACCGTTAGATGACTCCCTGCCCTTGTGCTTAGGGGTGAATTAGCCTGCGGGATTTGGGCTGTAGGATACAGGAGGCACCAGGATCTTAACTGGATTTACCAGGAAGAACAAGGGTTTTTCCCTGGTATGTGGCAAGTGTCAGATAAACCCTCCCTGTCCGGGAGGTGTGAGCCATGTCAGCAGGGTGTGCTACAACCTGCCCAGCCTGTTCCTCTCCAGATGTCGGTGCTGGCCAGGCCAAGCACAGGGAGTGCCTAGGGGCAGAGCTGATGTGACAGTATCCAAGTCCTGCCTGCCCCTTCCCTCCTAGGGCCCCCGGCTGTTGTGCCCACCCTAGACTGCCTTGCACTGTGCGCTGTGCTGAAGGGCCTTTCCTCCCCCAGGGAACCATGGCAGAGAAGATCCTGGTGACCGGCGGAGCTGGCTACATCGGCAGTCACTGTGTGCTGGAGCTGGTGGAGGCTGGCTACATCCCCGTGGTCATAGACAACTTTCACAATGCCATCCGAGGTATGGAGAGCCTTCATCCCTCCCCATACAAGGGGCTCAGCCACTCTCAGCCTGTGCCAGGACATCCTGCTATCCCAGTGCCTCATCCCCTTCCATCTCCCCAGGGGCAGATGCACTCCCTGAGAGCCTCCGGCGCGTGCAGCAGATTGTGCGCCAGCCCATCCTCTTCCAGGAGCTGGATATCACTGACAAGGAAGCACTGCAGGAGCTCTTCAGTAAGGTGAGAGCAAGAGCTGCAGTGCCCCAAGGTGGCCTCCTGGGCTCTGAGGGTATGAGAGGGGTTCATGCTGGGGGTGGGAGCCAGGCGGGAGATGTGGACTGGGCAGGAGCTGAGCGGGAAGGACAGTGCTGAGGAAATACTGTGACCAGCAAATATTTGTTCCTCTGGGCCATGGAGACCACATGGGCTGGCGCTGAGGAAATACTGTGACCAGCAAATGTTCCTCTGGGCCATGGAGACCACATGGGCTGGCTAAGTGAAACTGCTGGGGAGGCTTCTGACTGGTTTCTGCCTGGAGCCTCTATCTCCTATTGCTGTGATGCTAACGCCAAGCTTTTTCTCCCCCTGCAGCACCATTTTTCAGCCGTGATGCACTTTGCGGGGCTGAAGGCAGTGGGAGAGTCTGTGCAGAAGCCCCTGGAGTACTACAGGGTGAACCTTACTGGGACCATCTGCCTGCTGGAGGTGAGTGGAGCCAGGAGGCAGCATGTGGTGCTCGGGGCTGCATGGGAGCTGGGTGACTGGTGCTGGGTGTGATCCTGCTCTGGGGTGGCTATGCTGGCTGGCAGCCTAGTCTCTACGGTGCTCCCCATGCCCAGGCCCTGTCCTGGGGTGTAATGGTGCCTGCATGGTGGGAGCTGCCGCCTGCAGAGAGCTGAGCCGCGCAGCTGAGCTGGAGGGCACGGAGCTTGCTGTCTCAGTGGCGGCTGGTCCCTGCTCCCCAGACCATGAAAGCCCACAGCGTGAGGAACATCGTGTTCAGCAGCTCTGCCACTGTCTACGGAGACCCCAAGTACCTGCCCCTGGATGAGAACCACCCTGTTGGAGGCTGCACCAACCCCTATGGCAAATCCAAGTACTTCATTGAGGAGATGATTCAAGATCTCTGCAAAGCAGAGAGGGTGAGGAGCTGCCCCAAGGCATGCAAGGCTGGGAACCGAGGTCTTTTCCCGCTGGAGTGTGCTGGGGGGACCAGGCAGCACTGCACTGCACCCTCCCCAGGCAGCCACATTTGTGTGTCTCCCCAGGACTGGAACGCCGTTCTCCTGCGTTATTTCAACCCCATTGGTGCCCATGAATCAGGCATGATCGGAGAAGATCCTCAGGGGATCCCAAACAACCTCATGCCCTATGTGGCGCAGGTACTGCCCTGCTGCAGCCCCAGGCTCATGGTGCCTGTGTGGGGCACAGGCTGACGGGGCTCTCACGGGCTTCTCCCTCTGTGCAGGTGGCAGTGGGGCGCCGGGAATTCCTGAATGTGTTTGGGAATGACTATGGGACAGACGATGGAACAGGTACGTTGTAGAATGGCTGCAGCAGAGACACCCTGTCCCCCCAGGCAGCCATTACAGCTCCCCAGCCCAGCTGTGCCCCAAGCAAGAAGGCTTTGCACTCACCTTCTGTGTCCCTGCAGGTGTCAGGGATTACATCCATGTCGTGGATTTGGCCAAGGGCCATATCGCTGCTTTGAAGAAGCTCAAGGAGAACTGCGGCTGCAAGGTACCAAGAGGGCTGTCTGTCTGGGGTGGGGTCAGGGCTATGGGGCTGGACCAGGGCCAGGCTCTTGCAGCCCTGGGGAAGCTAAAGAGGGCCTGGCCCTTCTTCCCCTGCAAAAGAAGCTGACCCATGTCCCTTATCCTCCTCCCAGATCTACAATCTGGGCACAGGCACCGGCTACTCTGTCCTGCAGATGGTCCGGGCCATGGAGAAAGCCTCAGGGAGGGAGGTAAGGTCTGATCCGCAGCCTGCAGGGCCATGGGCACAGAGCCAGCTGCTCCCACAGCCCCCCACCTCGCCACCCCAAGCCACCAGGACCATGGCAGCCCTTGTGCCACTGGCACTGCTCCCTCAGCTCCCGGGTCTCAGATGAGTCCCCTCTGCTGAGAGCCAGGAGCCCCCAGACCCCATGGTGCTGCTTTCCCTGCAGATCAAGTACAAGATCACAGGCCGGCGGGAGGGGGACGTGGCCTCCTGCTACGCCAACCCAGCGCTGGCCGAGCGTGAGCTGGGCTGGAAAGCTGCATTTGGCCTGGACAAGATGTGTAAGATCATCCCCCCGCCCCCATCCCCGGCAGGCCATGTGCTGCCAGCTGCCCCTCTTCTGGCCCACCCCTCACCGCCACTCTCTCCCCGTGGCCCTAGCCAGGCTGCGCTCATCCTGGGTGCAGTTCCAGCTCTCTCGCCTGCCTCTTGCATGGGGTAGGAAGGCAGGAGCTTCCCCAGCCTCTCCACTCCTCATCCCGCCCCAGGTCTTTTGCATCTCCTAGAGCAGAAACAAGGAAGAACAGAGCCAGGGCCCGGCTTTAGCACCCAGGGCACAAAAATCCCCTCCTGGGCTGGTGCCAGCCCCAGCAGGGAGAAGGCTGGGCCCTGTGGCCCCTCCTGGAGCTGCTCCTGGGGAAGTGGCCACATCCAGCACTTAACAGGACTCACATGTTTGAGCCCAAACTGCAGAGGAAACCACCCCCCTTCCCTGCTGCATCCGGCCCCCAAGCCGGGGGATGGGGAGTTGGGAGCTGTTGGGAGCTGGGGATGTTCCTAGTCTCAGGGCGGAAGCCGGGGCCCCCACTGCACCCCTGCTCAGGGCCAGGAGAGGGCTGCTGAGCACCTACCTCCCCAGGAATCCCCAGGCCCCAAGAATCTCCAGGCTCCCCACTCCCACTGGGACCAGTCACATCCCAAGGCCACCATGGCTCAGCTTCCCTGAGGAGAAGGTGCTGAGTGCCAGGGGCTGTCCCCTTTGTTTTCCCTTGCCCCGCAGTGTGGTTTTGAGGACCAAGCCTCATCTCCCCATGTGCTCCTGCCGAGCCTGAGGAGCCCCTGCCCATGGCTGGGACTGCCCTGGCCCAGCCAGCCTCACCTGGCTGCACGCCGCGTCCCTGTTCTTGTTAAGATTTGTCTGGTGCCTGGTTTTGCTTCCGTGTTGCCTGTGGCAGCCACTTCCATAATCACATTGCCAAAGGCTGCCCAGGAGAAGGTTCTGCTCAGCTGTCAAATACTGGTCCTATTTATTACTGGCAGCTCTAACGGCTTCGTTAGGCAGCGATGACGCAGTCAGCCTGGTTTGCTGTCAGCTGGATTAATAACTTATGCTACTAAATTATGAATTGAGCTTTTGATTTGTTTTTAAATAAACTTTCTTACTTTCTCACAGTGGCAGCTCTGTTCTGCTTCCCCTCAGCTGGAGCTGCAGCCCCCAGAAATGGCACCCTGGGGCCTCCTGCTAATCCACTCCCCCCGCCCCCCTCCCCACCCCCCAAGCCTCTGTTACAGAGGTGCTGACGGTGCTTCCTGCCCAGCCATGAATGACACCAGCTCAGCTCTGGGAGAGGTTTACGATTTATTTAACCTTTTATCTGATTCTGTGGAACACACACACAAAAACCCCCAAACATTTACAAGGAAGACAAAAGAGAGAGAAGAAGAAGAAAGAAAAAAAAAAAGCTGTATTGAGGAATGGAGAGAAGCCGTTCTCCCTCCCGGGTCCTCAGCACGGCCCCAGCCAGGCGCGTGCTGCTCAGG
>NW_009258666.1:1409855-1411179 GCF_000687185.1 Egretta garzetta
CGCACACGGTTCCAGTTCACAGTCAAGTAGGTCAGTCTGTCCATCCGCCAGCCCTCAGGTAACCTGCAGGGCGCTGCGTTCCCATCCCAGCCAGCCCCTCTTGCCTCCCCACCTGCCGAGCGCAGGGGAGGACACAGCAGCTTTAAAACAGACAAAGTAGAAGAAACAGCAGGGCTGAACCCCAAGGAAGGGGAAGAGCCAGGCTCCCCCCCGTGCCACCAGCCGGTTTGCTGGTTTAAGACTTCCTAAAGGGAGGGGGAAGCAAAAACCCCAAGCCCCAACCACCCAAAACAACCCAAGGTTGAGCCTGACAGATCCAACTCTCCGGAGAGCGGGTTATTGCTTTACGCATCCCAGGCAGGGAGGGCATGGCTGGAGCAGAGGTGCTGGCGCCGTGCCCCCCCCCACCTGCCCCCCAGAGCAGCCCTCGCCTTTGGGGAGGTGCCAGCCCTGGCACAGCGAGCCCGGCTGGCCACGGGGCACCGAGCGGAGGCTCCGCAGCGCAAGGGCATTGACCCACACAGAGCTGGAGCACGCGGGAGGGAGCGACAGCCCTTAGGCTAGGTGGGTTTTGTGGTGGTCTGGTTTTTGTTTTTTTAAAAGACAGACATGTACAGCTCCAGCCCAGAAGGGCCCAACAGTGCTGTGGGCTCAGCCCATGGAGGAGAGGTGAGGAGAGGGGCAGCGCTGCTCAACAGCAAGTGCCCTCGGCCCTGCGGGAGGGGAGGGGGCAGCCAGGAGCCCACCCACGCAGGAGACATTCGGGGCCTGGGGAGCTACGCTGCTGGCGGGGATGGTCCTGGCCCCACGCCCCAGCCAGCCACGGCCACCGGCACAGCCAGGCCATCGCTCAAGAGAGGACAAGCTTTGGCTACAGCCTCCAGCCAGTCGGGCAAGGGCCCCCGGGGAAACCAGTGATTGTAGACGGAAAGGCCAACAGAGCCCACAGCCCTCGCCCTGGGGACCACCGAGCCCCCCACGCTGCCCCACAGGATGGGGCGCAGCGGCACCCAGGCATTAGATGCTGGTGAGATGATGGCTGGGAGCAAACCTGCTTCCTCCAGCTGTGCCAGGAGCCATCCCCGGGGGGCCAGGGGCCTCTCCTCTCCTCTCCCTCCCTGAGCCAGCCCGAGTCCAAAGGGAAGGAGAAGTAGCAGCAAGAGAGACGTTAAGGACCGGGCCAGCGCCGGGCGGGCTCCATGGCAAAGCCGTTCGGACGCCAGCTGTAAACGGCAGGGCTTTGGGGCTCTGAGTGCGCAAAGAGAACCTCTGGGACCCCCCGCTGGGCTGAGGAGGAGATTGTAAAAGCAACAAGAGGAGGAGG
>NW_009258666.1:1411247-1417877 GCF_000687185.1 Egretta garzetta
GACCCTGGGAGATGGGGCAGCCTTTGGCGGTACCAGCCCAGAGAAGGGCTTCTCCCTGGGCTTTGAGGCATTTGTTGCAGGAGAGTCCCGGGTTCCTGAGCTCTGACTGAAAACCCGTGAGTCGCCTGAGCAGAGGCCGAGAGCAGCCACAGAGAGGATGGGCCGAAGGCAGAGGAGGAGCACGGGCTGCTCTGAGCCACAGAGGGCTCCGGAGAGTGCCCCAGCCCTGCCCTGTGCCCACACCGCCCCTCCCGCCGCACAGGGGCACGTCTCACCCCTAATACTGTTACAAAAAAAACGAAAGCTAACAAAAAAACCTCGCCCGTGCCATGCCAGACCCACACACTGCGGTGCCTGAACGGGGAGTTGAGGGGATGGTGACCCCCACAGGAACCGCTCGGAGCAAGAGGAGAGAAAAGGCCACTCGAAGACTCGCCTTAGACAGCTCCAATCTCAGCTCCGAGGGCAGCAGGGAGAGATGGGGCAACCCCAGCCGGAGAGGACACGGTGCGAGGAGACGGCGAGAGGCGGGGGCCAGGGATGCAGCGGGAGGTGCGGTGGGGTGCCATGGCTTCCATTTGCAGCAGACGGGTCACGGGGGAAAGATCAGCGGCTGTGACCTCGGCGTCCTTCCCTGCAACAGTCTCGATTGGCTCCACTTAGATCCGGGGCAGCAGCTTCTCAATGAACTCCTTCACCGCCATCATCTCCTGCAGAGAGCACAGAGCCCGTCACTCCGGGGCTCCTCACGGGCCGTGCGTTGTGCCAAGCGTGGAGGCACGAGGGCTGCGCAGCCCCCCCGGAGTGAATCAGGGAATAAACACATCCCGTGTGTTTCAGTCTCAGCAAATTCCCTGCCCTGCCTGACCCACCATGCTGGGGTCAGTCCCAAAAGCGAGACCAGCCGCTGACAGCCCCGTCCCCTCTCTCCGCCCTGAGGCACTGACCTGAGGACAGGAACTGTGCATCACGCCAGGGTAGGTTTTGAACTGGACCTTGGTGGGAGTGACGACAGATTTCAGCTTCTCAGCAGTGAGGGCCCCGAAGCGGACGGGGATCATGGGGTCCATCTCCCCATGGCACTGCAGGATGGCGATGTCCTTGTTCACGCCGTTATTTGCCGCCTGCAGCGAGGAAGGAAGCGCTCAGGGGTGCCCAGGAGAGAGGATCCCCAGTGGGGAACGGGGCGGGTGCTTTATCTGCATCCCCACACACATCGCCTGGCAGCTCCCCTGCTCAGGAGGGACACGGGAGAGCAGCTCACTGCTGCCCTGCCACCAAACGCCTCCTCCCACGCTGCCCCCAGGACCGAGCTGCTGCCCCGTGGGCATGAAGAGGCTTGGGGAGCAGATCGACTGGCAGATGCCCACACCAGATCAGAGGCAGAGCCTTGATTTCTCCTTTGCCCTCACCTGCCCCAGGAGCAGGGGGCGTGGGATTAAGCCCCCACCACAGGCACCCTGTGCCTCCAGCAGCCCCAGGCTCACACTGCAGCAAACTCCCGATGGGAAAATCCCCCCCGCACCGACCCTCCCTGTGGACGCGCGGGGCGGCAGCAGCGCAGGGTACCTGTGGGAAGGCCTTGTGCAGCGGGAGCCAGCAGCTGAGCGCCACGATGCCGGCCAGTTGGTGCTGGCAGGTAAGAGCCGTGTACAGCGACAAGGCACCGCCCTGCAGCAGATGAGGAAGGTCTGTCAGTGCCATGGGGGAATCCACAGCCCTGGAGCACCCCCCTGTCAGGGACACTCCCTTTGAGGGGTGTCTTTGGAGGAGGAAGAGGGAACCCAACCCTCAGTCTGCTCCGCCTCAGCTCTGCTCACCTGCGAGAAGCCCCCCAGGATGATGCGGTTGGGTGGGATCCCGTTCTTCATCTCATGCTCGATAATTGCTTTAACTGGAAGAAGACAGAGAAATGGATCAGTGAAAGGTGGGGGAGCTGAAGGGCAGCATCTGAGGCCTGGGGGTGCACGCAGGACACTCAGCACGTCAGGGAGAGGCAGGAGCCAGAGGTCCCAGGAACCGAACGCCCTTGGCTTCAGCCAGGGAGAGAAGGTGGGCTGGGATCACAGGAGAGCAGAAAGGAAGGAGAGGTGGAAGGAAGACATCTGCTCCTGTCCCAGTGAGGGAGAGGCGCCCAGGAGCTCAGCGCTTCCCTCTCCCCAAAGCTTCTTACTGTTTTCTGCGGCTTTCTTGATCCCAGCTTCATCCTCAGGTGCATCCGGAGTCAATCCCATCAGGTCAAACCTGGGAGAAGAAGCAGGGTCAGCCCCAAACCCAGGGTGTGGGGAGGTGGGAGCTGGATGTGCTCTGCCCTTCCCCCGACTCCTACAGGGCAGTGGATTTTGGCTCTTCTTCCCCCCATCCCTCTCACTCCCTCAAAGGGGTCCCACCCACCCCTGCCACCCAAAGCACTGACCAGGAGGGCATAACCATCTTCATGTTGAGGGTCACTGGGATCCGGGGCCTGCAGAGAAAACAGTTTGGGTGTTTTAGTTCAATGCAAGAGAAGAAAATCCGAGCCAAAGGGAGCGGAGTGACCGTCCCTCCCGCCCACAGCTGCAGGACACCTCTCCCAAGGGACAGCAGTAGGTTGGTGCCACCAGACCCAGCCTGGGAGCTGCAAGGTGACCCCAGGGATCACCCGTGAGCTCCGAGCAGATCCCGGCTGAGCTGGCAGCTCCAGGGCGTTGCCAAGTGGCCCGCCTGGGGAGAAGAGCACCCGCGTCCCTCTCCTGTTTGCTGCTGCCAAGCCAGGAGATGCTGATGGAGCGGCTGCCTCTGCTGCCGAGACGGACATGGGGAAGCCGAGGCCCTGCTCCCGGGGACACCCCTGCGGCGGAGCTCTGCCAGCCTGGTGAGTGCCCCCCTGCATGGACTGCTATCGGCGCCAGGGATGCACCGGGGAGTGTTCCCTTCCCTTTCTGCTGAGCCCCCTCCTGCCTGACCCGGGGGGACAGGGAAGGAGCTCCAGTGCTTTTGGCTTCCACTGCAGCCATCGGGGAGAGGCAGAGGACAGGACAGGGGAGAAAAGAGACTCAGAGCAGCAGCTCCTGCACTTCTCAGCTCTGTGGGGAACCACTCTGCCTTGCAGGCAGAAAATGTCAGGGCTGGGGCCCTGAACGAAGCAGCCACAGCAGGACAGCAAGCCTGGCTGCACAGCCCCGCAGGTAGGTCAGGGCACAGGCCACCGTCTGCCTCCCCGAACAGCCTCGCAGCGGGCACCAGCGTCACAGCCCACCCAGGCCCCCCGAAGCCCTTCCCGAAGCAAGGACAGCACTTACGCGTGAGGGCAAATATATTTCACGTAGGGGAGGCGGATGGAGGAGAGAGCATCAGCCCAGCTGTGCCTGGGGAGAGAGGAGAGGAGAGGAGAGGAGGGAGTTCACAGCTTGCCTTAGCATTTTGGAGGATGCCGGCGAAGGTGAGATATTCATCCCCCCAAGGACAGGTTTTCTCCAAGGCTTCTGTCTCCCTGCCCCTGCTCCAACGTTATTTTACCAGGTCCCACCCACCCCAGCAGCCTGAATCCCCGGCACAGATCTCCTCTGCGGCAGGGCAAAGGCAGCACACAAAGCCCTGCAGCTGGGAGGCAGAGGAGCTGCTATCAGCAAGGGAGGAGGAAGAATCTCCTGTGCAGGGAGAAGCCTTTTGTTACGGCTGTATCTCGCCCTGTCCTCTAAGGTGGCCTTGCATGTTAGAGAGATGTGCTCGCACAGATACAACCCAACTCCCAAGGACTGGAAAAACCGCAGTGCTTATCTGCTTGCCTTAAAGAAAGCAGAAAATCAAACCCGCAGGAGGCGGGGGGCTGCCAGGCTGCCGGGATCATAAATATTCAAGTGCAGACAGCTGCTGGCTGGCGATTCCCTGTGAGGGTGACGCAGGCACGGCTCTCGGACCGAGCTCAAAGCCCCAGACAAATCTCAGAGCTTCCCCTGGGGAGAGCAGCACCGGCGCTCACAGCAAACGCCCGGGCCCGGGCCCACGTTCAGCAAACCACGCATCACAGCCAGAGCCAGCTCCAGGAATACTCACCCCGTGTCTCCAAGGCCATGTAAAAAAATGACCTGTTAATTTAAGCAGAAAAACAAAAGGAATTAGCTGGTGCGACAGCCGGTGCCCTGGGAGAGAGGCAGGGCTGGGCTCGCAGGGAAGGGACAAAAGGCCACTTAGTGACTAACGAGAGGAGACTCAAACAGGCAGAAATTAGCCGATGCTAATGACACGACTCTGCAGCTTTGAGCATGACGGATGGGTGGAAGAGGCACATCATCGTCATCGTGCCACGGAGCCTGCTGCCACGGCCAGGTTCGTGGGCGTCGTCAGCCCCTTGGCTGCCCAACACAGGAGAGGGCCAGGGAGCGAGGGGTCGTCCCGCCAGGCTGCACGGCACCACGCTGAGCACAGGCCGAGCTTGCCATGGACTCACAAAACCCATCTCGACAGGCTTTTCATCTAGGGCTTGAGCAGCCCCTAAGCAACAGGGAGCAGAGGGAGGGCAGCCCGTGGGGCCCCAGGGAAGGACAGAGGATTTTCTTTGGGGGATTTGCTTTCAAAAGCTTAAATAGCCAAACCAGAGCCAACTCCCACTGACTTCCCTGCGGGTCAAGCTTAGCTGTGAGGCTGTCGCTGTGCTTCTGCACTGGCCCAAGCACCAGTAACAAACAGCCCAGCCCAAAGGACAGCTACTTTTCCCCAGCAAGACAAGAACTCGCTGGTCCTGCCTCCCCTTTTGATGCACCCCGATGTACATCTGAAGAGCTGAGGCATTACGGGCTCAGCTCCTGGCCCCTCTCAACCCCACGGAAGCAGCTCCTCATCGTCAAGACAGCTAAAAGGGAAGAGGCAGGAGGGGTCCGGCCCTTACCGCGGCAGTCTCCCGCTCTGCCCCTGAGACAGTCACTGCATCAGCGAGGAGGGGGACAGACATGTTGTTACCACACATACACCGAGAGGGACTCAGACACTGGCACCTGCGGGACAGAGGGACAAAGGTAAGGTAGGAAAAGACTCCCCTTCTTCACCCCCGCCGCAACAATTTGCTCCAGAGGGACCAGGTATTTGGGGGAAAATTAAAGAGTACATGAAGGCTTTGATGTTTAAGCCCTTGGGACAGCCCTGCTCCATCCCTGGCCTGGCAACACCAGAGAGCCAGGAAGCAGAAAACGCTTCCCACGTCGCAGCACCAGATGCGTGCGAGTGGGGCTGCGCGCGTGGGGTGTTGGAAGCATTAAAATTAGCTCTTTCTGTTACACCTCAAAGCCAAAGTTATTTCTGTGACTGTAACGACGTGGGCAGAGGGCAGCCGGGCAGCACACAGCCTCAGCATCCCTTCCCGGCTGCCAGCGGAGCTGAGGAGCCTGACCCACATCTGCTCCGACAGGGAAGCAGGCAACACCGGCCTGTGGCACGCAGCAGGCAGCAGCACAGGCTTTACAGCACTAATAAAAGGTCCAGCCCTTTTTTATGGAGCCGGTTGGGGATAAACAAGAGCGTTTGGGCACTGGCCTGATGCCCAGCCCCATGCTCACTCCCAGAGCCTGCGCCCCCCCAGCGATGGCTTCCCTGTCCCTCCCCGCCAGGCAGCCGGCCAGGGCCACCGCCACTGTCCCCACCGCAACGGTCTCCTGCCAGTGCGAAGGGCTGCTTGTCACCTCCCGGATCCCAGTCACCTGCGGGGCCGATGTCCCTCCCTCCCAGGCAGCCGGCCAGGGCCACCGCCACTGTCCCCACCGCAACGGTCTCCTGCCAGTGCGAAGGGCTGCTTGTCACCTCCCGGATCCCAGTCACCTGCGGGGCCGATGGCTCCGGCGGAGCTAACAGCCCCCACAACACCGCCTTCAGACGCGACAGTCGAGGGCGTTTGTTCCCAATCCGGCGCAAATCACTAAAACTGCCGCACCTCACGCGACAGGCCCTAACCCCCTCTTACCGCCCAGGGCTAATTAGATCAGAGCCCATTTACAGCGCTGCCATCATCTCCCGGGAGCAAGATCAGCCTCCCGGCAACTGCCAGGAGCAAGAGCAGACCCCACCGGCTGCCCGAGTCTTCACGTCTCGCAGCCAGCACCATCCCCAGAGGGTTCCGGATGGCAAGGGACCACCCAAACCCCCCTCCCCACCCCAAAACTCCCAGTACCCCAGCAGCCAGCCTTACCCAACAGAAACAGCCGCCTCCTCTACCAGCCTGGGCCAAGACCTGCCCGACTCGTTTCACCAACTGTTCGTCAGCTCTTTCCCCGACTCAAATATAAAACACCGGGAACAACAAGCTCCTCGGGTCTGGCGAACCTCACAGACACACAGCCCACGTGCTCGTGTGTACTCCAGGGTCAAAACAACCAGCGAGGAAAAACAGCACCTGCCAAAAATCCTGGCAAGAAGAGCCATAAATAAAAGCATCTTCCATGACAGATGGAGACGCTGAAACGTGCTCCCTGAGCAGACACAGACTCACGCCTTTGCCTTATTCACAGAGGTTTCGGGGAAAGGAGGGGGCTTGAGGGTTAAGGCTGGCCGGGGCACCCCCCGGGCCACCCCAAAATCCCCGTGGGTGTCTCTGCCCCGCTCCCGGGGTAGCTCCAGGAGGCTCCGCGGCTGGCGCCCCACAGCTGGGGCCGCCCACGGGGC
>NW_009258666.1:1418817-1421558 GCF_000687185.1 Egretta garzetta
GCTGCAGCCGCTCGGTCACCCCCGCACCCGGCGGATCCCTGCGGGGACAGGAGGGCCGCTCCACGGACGGGCCGCGACCCCACGTTCAGGGACAGGGAGCCGGGTGACCCGGCCGCAGCTCTGCACCTCAGCGTTTTATTGGCAGTCAGAGAAGTAACCGGTACCAGACGCGAGCTCGCCTCCGCCTAAAGACCGCGTCTCCCGCTAGGCGAGCAGATCTGCTGCCTTCCCCAGGACCCAACGCCCCGCCGCCCTCAGCGGCTGCCTTCCTTTGCACGCTGGGCACTCTGCTTTCCACGGCAAAGACCAAAACATAAAGCTGATCCAACATTCTCCAGCGCTTCAGGAAGCCATTTCTCTCCAAGTCAGCCCCATCACGTCCATACCCTTGTACCACCACAGCCTTCGGGAGATTCCCGACAGCACTGTTAGGAGATGAAGTGAGTCTGTGGGGTGATCTGTTCCAACTTGTGATCAGCTGGGTTTGCTGATGCTTCGTAATTGCAGATGGTGACTTCGTGGCGATGAGCCTGAATTAAGATTAAACACATTAGTCCAGAGGAGAGCAGAATTCAAGTCCCTCCTAAAACACCTCACTGGCAAGAGCCAAGCAGGTCCCTATCCTACAGAGTTTTCATCGCAGACCTTACATCCCCACCCTCACACTCCCCTCACCGCCAGAGCTCACCTTTAAGCTCTGATTTAAAGCCCTTTTTACGTTATTAGCCCAGTCTTGCTCATCTCTGCTCTCACCTACCTCTGTCCACTCTCCTTTCAGGCCTATATAAAAAATCTTCGTTGTCTCCGCTCCAAAGTTCTTCGGGAAGTGGATGGAGAGGTGGTAAACATTGGAGAAACGGGCAATTCTGAAAAAAAATACATTCTGAAACCGGAGCTGTGGGTACAAGCTGCCGCTCTGCCACCTCCTCACAGCCCGGTGCCACAGCCCCGCACCGTGTGTAGCTCCTACCCTTAATCAGAGTCAGACTTGGGAGGAAACGACTTGAGGGTGCTGGAGAAGCAGCTTCCCTCACGTTTGTAGTGAGCAGGCCAGCAACAAGCTGTCGCTGGGGGGAGCAGGGCACATGACAGTGGGATGATTCTGCACCCCAAGAATTCCTGGGCCATGGGTGCAGGCACCCCCCTGGCTCTGGGAAGGAGGTTTTCAGACCAGAGCTCTCAGCTGACAAGGGCAGGATAGAGCCAGGGAGGCAAATTCTACTCTGGGCAGCCTTGAGATGCAAGGGAAGGAACTGCCCTCTGTGAATCCTTTCTGAAAATTCAGCAGCATGCCAGCAGGCTGGATAGAGTGCAGCTCCCGCACTTGGGAGGAGCACAAGGCCCCCTGGGCGCGTGGGCCTGCATCATACTTGGTAGAGTACTCCAGCTCTCCTGTCGGATCCCGGTTCAGGCTGAACATCTGGTCTGGTTCCCTGGCTGCGTCATCAAAGGACATGTGAGGAATGTTCTTGAACCTGGGAAGAGAGGGAGGACACCCAGGAAGTTATTAACACGCAGGTCAGCTAATTGGTTTCTTCCCCATCCATTATCGCTATTGTCAAGATTCTTCTTGACAATAAGAAACTGGATTTGCTTTGTCTTCTAAGGGAGAAAACACTCATGCCACCACAAAGCATCATCACCTTCCAGAATACCCAAGACCCCGAAGAAATCACAAAGAAGAGCGAGGAACAAAGCTGGGCAGGTACAGATCTCAGCACGCTTGGGTAATGAAAAAACCCAGACCCCAGTACACTGCAGTCCAAGGAAAAGAGGGGCTCAAAAAAGGTGCAGATCCTTCCCCATGAGCAAGAACTGCAGAGCACTGAACACCCTTTCCAGTTTTTAAAAAAAAGCAGTGTTAGGAAGGATATCTCTCCCTTCAGGAGCTAATTAACAGGCCACGTGGCTCAGCACAGCCGGACCACTGCCAAGAGCGTTACCGACCTCACCTGGCTGCAGGACGCTCCGTCACTTGTGTCCCTCCCTCCCTCCCAGGCCCCAGAGTTTCCCCAAGAAGCGTAACCCCCCTCACCCCTTTGATCCTTCTGCTGCCTGCTGAGCCAGCAGCAGGTTGGTTTCTTCACAGCGCAGCCAGTGTCTCAACTGAACGTTCTCTTCTAATTAAAATCAGCGCCACATTTCTCTAGAGAAAAGGCAGCAAGCAGCCACGCTCGCCTCCGTACAAGTTATGGTTTCTTTTTCCTCCCGGGGCCCTGGGATGACAGAGGTGCTGGAGAGCAACGCTGCCCTCTCCCGCACTGCGCACCCTCGCTGGGCGCTTGGGCGCCCGACGGCGTGCAAATTGCTGTTCTCGTTAGCTACGAGTCAGTCAGTTCGGTTTAGGCTCCAGCCAAGTCAACGCTTAATTTACTTACAGTCTCATCTCTGCTGGATGCGTATCGTCATCTTCTCCCATCACGATCACGCCTTTTAATTTCACGTTGCCCGTAAACCTGCCGAGAGACACAGAAGCGGCGTTTTCCCCTCCGCTCCCTCCACATCAGCCCCGGCTGCAGCTGCACGCAGAGGTGCTGTGCTCCCAGGAACAGAACGGCGAGGAACAAACCCTGCCAGCAACCAGAACGATGCCGAAGGGGCTGGGGGGGGATGAACTTACGGGATGTTAAACAGAAGCTCCTCATCATCGTCGCTTTCCACGAACTGCGGGGAGGAGAGGAGCGGGTCAGGCGGGCCCCAGCTGCGCAGGTAGGCGGGCACCGCCCCGGGGCTGGGGAACA
>NW_009258666.1:1422097-1426490 GCF_000687185.1 Egretta garzetta
TGTCCCGGCCGGGGGAGGGAGGGAGCGGCCCCGACCGCTCCGGGGCCCGCCGGGCAGCAGCCCTCCTCCTTTTCCTAATGCTGTATTTAACATTCATTGCTCAGAGAGAGAAAAGAACAAGGAGACACGGTCCAGTGTTTGGCTTTTATTGAGACATGATTTTCTTCTTTTCATATAACTTATCTAATTAAAATATTCATCTTAGTTACCACAAAAAAAAAAATAAAACCATAGAAAATTGTATATACACAGTTAGGGACCAAAATACAAATGCAAAGTCAAGGTCACTCCCCCTCCTGCCCACGTTACTCATCCCACCACCAGCGGGGCAGCGAAGGGGGAAGAGGCAGCTCTGCTCCGTTCCTTCGTGTGTAGTGTAGCACAGAAAAATTGCACAAGCGTTAACACCCCGGGCCCCGAGAGACTGGGAACGGAGCAAGCGCTTTTATCCTAGACTTTGCTTAGTCTGTGTCGCACAGAAGTAACCCTCCTCTCTAGTAATCCACCTCTTCCAGCTGTGCTGGTTTAGGAATTGAAGGGAAAGCGGGGAGCATGGGTCCCGGTAGCAGTGGGACCAGCTCAGCACAGACACAGCGTCGCATCTGATCCTCTCTGCCACCCCCCCATCCCTGCAATCCAGCTAAGCTAAGATACAGACACAGCTGGCAAAGCCTAGAGCAAAGAGGCTGCTCGGAGAGGGAAGGTACATCAGCCCGTAACAGCAAGGCTTTGGGCAATACCCACATGTGAGGATCCAGCTGTAGTATTAATTAAGTGGCAGTTCAGCAGTGCCCAAGGCCTGAACGCCATGCCAGACTCCGCTTCCCTCCCCTCTGCCCCTACCCCAAGTACAGAGGAGAAATAAATGGTAGCACAACGGTCAGCAGAAGATAATATATTGTTATCTAATTAAAAATACAGCAAAATTAAATACAGCAAAAATGCAAGAGTAAGGAGCCATTATTTTACAGCACAACACACACTGAAATGCTGCACGGTAACATTAAAGCATCTGGGACTGTAACAAACTTACAGCACATGAGAGTCTGAGAACATTTTTCCAAGACCTTCAACATAAGAGAAGAACAGACCAAATAAACAAGAGACAGGTGTTCAGAATGGTTTAAAATAAAGGGGGGGGGAAAGGAGAAAAAGAAAGAAAGAAATCAACAGAAACCAGAAGCATACATGGATTTTTCCAGAGCTCTCCAGGGAGGGCTCCTCACAGCAAGGTTGCACGCACAGACAACTCCACCGGTTCAGGATTTGGCAGCCACAGAAAGCCAGCAGCAGAGCTTCTCAAAAGCTGCTAACAACAGCCTCCACTACCAGCACCTTTTCCAACCTAGACAGCAAAGTCTTAGGGCAGCAAATATGGCTTGAAACTCCCCCCTTTCCGATCCAGTCAGACCCCTAAGCGCTAACGGAGGCCATCTCCATCGCCACATGGCCTGGGTCTAACCAGCTCCATCCTCTGCCTGCACCACCTCTGGGCAAGTTTGCTTTCGAGGCAGACACGTTCATCACAGTAAGGCTTCACATTTAATAGCGAGTGCCTAGTTCTGTCCCGGCTCCCCACTCTCTGCTGCATCCTCAGCGAGTCCACCTGAAATCACCCCCCTCATGCAACACTCGGGGCTCCCCCAATTCCCTGGAGAAGCTGTGCTCCAGGGCACCTCCTCATACTTCCACCAATCCCAGCGTCTGGGTCACATCGCACACCCTTTCCTTCCAGAGTTCCAGTTCCTCAGACATCAAGTACAACCAAGCTTTTCAAACTCCCGCTCTGAAGTATGCACACATTAAAAACAAACCACATTCCATTATTCACTTGCCTCCAACCCCAGTCAAGTGGTTTCAGGTTCAAAGAATAAAATCCTTGCTTTTTCCAAAAAAGGGGCAGAGGAAAACATACAGCAAAGACAGGATTTAAGCACCAGCTTCCAAACTGGAAATAAATCCTTCTCAATTCCACACAGAAAACAAGATAAAAAAGTATTCCTTCTTTCCACTAAAAGAGGCAAACCGATGCCTTCTCTGATATTTAAAAACTGGTTTTAATTTCAGAGGCAGACAAAGTCCCCTCTCTCACAAAAAAAAAAAGAAAAAGTTAAAATCTGACTTGGTGCACAATAAAATTTCTCCCAAAACCCCTCATAGTTTTATTCCCAGTAGCCAGCAGAAGACAACAGCAGCAGAGAAAAGAAAAAAAAAAGTCTCCAATGGCTCTTGGCATCCCTGCACAACAACGTAAGCATCTGTACAAGATCTACAGTAAGAGCAGAGAGAAGGTCGAGAGCGAAGATTTTATTAACATACACGAGCAGAGAGCAAAGCCTCAGGACTTGATGCGCTTGCCAAAGAATGGATAAGCAGATGGGGCCACCGGTCCTAACTGTCCCAGAGAGTCCAGGTGGGACTTTGGGCCCAGCAGGTACCAGATCACGAGGAAAGACTCCCGTGACACCCAGTGTCCACTCAGACAGATGGATTCCTGCCAGCTCGAGTCAGAGAGGCTGGCCCTTGTACTGGATTGAGAGGGGGGAAGACTACTGGGAGCAACATAAATAATCTCAGCGGGATAGAAGGGCAAAATATTAATTAAAACCATTTTATAATTTATTAAGAGGTTAAATAGTAAATAGTCTCTGGATCTTCCACTCTCAGCAGGTGCCAAGACTTCACATTTTCTCGTGTCGGGAGATTCTTTTGACGGATGACAAAGCCAGAAACGGGATGTTAAGGGCAGGGGAAAAAGAGGAGGACTTGACACTGAGAAAGGGACCAGAATAAAAGATAAAATACTGTGCTGTCGTCTTGTGCAGATCGAAGCTTCTCCCAGCAGCTGCAGGCTCCAAAGAGTTCAAAGAAAAGGGCTGTTTGGGTACCTTCTCCCCCTTCAGTGCCACTCCCCCACAAGAGGGAAAGTCCCAGATCTGCACTGCAAACTTATCTCCGAGAGAACCTGTTTTTGAAAGCTTTGATAGTCTTTGCCATCATGGGTGCAATTTCTGCAAAGGAAAGAAAAAAAAAAAAAACAAAACCACAAATCAAACAAAAACTCCATACATTAAAGCATCAGTCACAGACTAGGAGAGCAGAGAGCAATTCAAAGCTGCAGCCCTGGCAAAGCAGATGCAAGACAAGTGTAAGTGTGTGCGCTCTCTGACCACAGCCTATATTTTCAGGTCACAGACAGAGGAGAGCCCGCTCTGCAAGAACACAGATCTCTGATTAAACCCTCCCTGCTTCCTTCCCAAGGGAGCTGCGCTACAACTGCATTGTTCCAAACAGCTGGACAGACAGAAGGACAGCAAGAGGGAAAAGGCAGGGTTTCTGCCTCACTGCTATCATTAGGACAGGCTGATGCAGTCAGCACTGAGCAGGGCAGGTGAATCGGATGCTTCCTTATGGTTTTTCTTGTGCAAGAAGTTTGGACAGCCTTTACCCTCTCTTTAGGGAGAGAACAGAGGCCACCAGCATCAACCCTCCTGCACAGCCTGGATTTCCCTTACAACAGAAGCAGCAGATTCATGCTTTTGTAAAGGAGGAGCTCTAGGAGACCACACAGACGTTCTGCAGTTTATACTTACTCTTCACGGGTGGTTTCCTGGGGTCATAGGAGGAGAAGGTGCTACCTGAAGATGGGACAGAATGGGCACTGCTGGTGCTGGGCCCGTCATAGGACTGCTCCTCACTCACACGAGTGTGGCTTTTGCTAGATGTGTACAGGACTGGTTTTATTCTGAAATAGAGATGGGACAGACATTTCAGTAAAGGAGTCACTGTGGTTTGATGCAATTATTCAGACACAAGCCGCATTTGTTAACAGCGGCATGGCTGATACTGCGTGGAACCAGCGGTGACCAGGATCTTCACACTTCCCAGCAAGAAAGCAGCTATTATAGTTACAAGGTTCACAGCAAAAAGACCTCCTGGGGACACAGTAGTACTCTCCTGCCAGGACAGAAAGCTTCAGGGGGAAGCTGGCAGGACTCCACAGGAAAAAAGAGGCCCCGAACAGCGGGTGCTACTGAGAAACACTCACTTGGTCTTCTCTGGCAGAAGAGGTCCTCCAGTTCCAAACTTCTCTTGTCTCCTTCGTACATCCCGAGGGGGCTTCGCTGCAGAGTTCACAAATGCCATTTTGGCCACTCTACCTGTAGGATGCCAGAGGGAAACATTGCTTAGCTCCAGCTTATTATAAAGGAGGCTCCTCCATGCTTCTCTTCTTACAGCAAGCTCCAACCACATCTCCCCAGTCCATCTATTTCAAAGCTCAGGCAACAGCCTCTTCCCTAAGGTCTGAACCTCCTGCAGTCACAACACAGGCTGTGAGAAATCAGACTGATCAGGTCAGTAGTTCTCATTATGTTCACCAAAAGAGCAGGAA
>NW_009258666.1:1426725-1437812 GCF_000687185.1 Egretta garzetta
GTCCCCCCCCCCTGGTATTCTCCACCCCCTGCATGCAGAAGCCACTCTAGAAGAACAGGACGTGCCTCTGCAGACCTACATGTTCTTGCTATAAAATATTGCTCTGTCTAGTCCATGTCAGCAACACTATGGATGAAATCTAGAGCCTGCTAAGCCATTAAGCAAAGGCCACAACAGAGAGTTACACTCCTAAATTGGCCTAGATTTAAACCAGCGACTCTGAAAGACCTTCCCCCCACAAAGATATCCCCCAGGCAGCACTTCCAGACCCCTCTCTGATCATTCAGCCCTACTTTACCTTTGGGTTTGTTGGCATGAGCAGAGCCGATGTTCCGTGCTAACATGAGTAGCCGCTGCTCTCGTGCGTCATGAAGTCGAAGGTACATCTCCCGCCAAGACTCAAACTCTTCTGGCTTCTCATTCTTGAAGTCTCGGAGGCAGTGATTGTGCCACAGCTGATCCGTATCCTCAATGAGGACCTGAAACAAACCCACCTGTAAGCTGGGATCCCTCCCAACACCTTCACTCCCCTCTACCTTAGTACCAGCTAGCGCCAGCCTCACTGGAATACCACAGGACAGCTTAGGGGCCAGCTGGCAGCAAAAGATGGGCAGATGGAAAATCCATGAATGGTGGACTAGCAAAAGCCACCTCTTGTTATAAAGAGCACTGTTCCTTACTATTCTGCTACTGCAGATGAGGACAGAACATCACTCCCACATGTCACCATCCCTTCCCCAGGCCAAAGCACTCACATGATTGCATTCCTCAATGCGATACAGCTGCTCTGGGGTGCATCTCTCCAATACTGGCTCCAGCACTGAGAAAGGGACACCACCCACTTCATAGATTGCTAGAGAGAAGCAAGAGAGAATATATTTATCCTGCTCCTTCTTCCTTACCAAAAGGAAAGGGCTTGACACCTGGAAGTGGCAGTGGAAAAACCAGCAGTGCTGCACACTGCTATACAATACAAGGGGAAGGAGAAAGGAACCGCAGGTGCAATAGCTCTAGCGGGTCATCAGGCACCAGTATCTTCAAGTTAAGAAGTGCCTGCACAAGGCTCTGTTTACCACTATTTCCAGTGTTTTAGCACTCCTTGAAATCATGCTGAGTGCTGATTCCTGCAGCACCCGAGCTTTCAGTGAGATCTGTCCCATATTAGCTTGCCTTGTGACACGGGGCAACTAACTGTTCCCATGCTCCAAGCCAGATGCTGCTGAGATATATATAAATGAGTTACCAAGACTTCAAAGTCATGTTGCCATGCAGCTAAGACTAAGACAGATGAGGAAAGGTACTTACAGTCAATGTTGTTACTGAGGACTCTGATGCATTGTTGGTAGAGGGACACCATCTTTGGGAGGTAGGCAGTTTTAGAGCCTGAATACACTTGCATCTTTGAATTCAACCGGCGACCTGTAAAACCCGCTTCGCTCTCTTCAACCGGCGAGGACACTGCTGTAAAGAGAAAGACTTGAAGTGAGAAGGGAACAGAGGAAGGAAGAGCCCACCCTGATGAATGGCACAGGAGACACAAACCAGAGTCACCCAGAAGCAACCTACAGGGCCAAGTCTTCTCTAAGAGACCTGCAACCTAGTTCAGGAAGGGCAAGTCCGAAGCCCAAGCCTCAAGAAAGGTCAGCAAAGGATCTTCTTCATTTTTGCTACAGCACATGGGAAAGAAGCCACCTTTTTCCAAAGCCTGGGCTCTGGCCATCAGAGGCAGGACACCAGACCCCAACAGAAAGACTTGAACCCAGCCAGCATCCACTTCCTCCCACAAACAATGGCTGCAGCCCATTTCAGACCCATTTTCCTGCCCCAACATACCTTTCCTTTTTGTCTGAGAGCAGGTGATGGACTCGATCGAAGGAAGAGGGCGGTAGTTGGCCTGAATCGGCGGCAGTGGGATGTCTGGTAACGTTGGTACCACATCTAAAAGTATCTGGAAGGAGAGGATGTACATGCAAGTAAGATGAGAATAAGGAGAATGCTATACCCTGCCAGTGTACAAACAGCACTGAACTGCATTTTCTTTGATATTTTGAATAAGACATTCAATGCTGATCAGCTTGCACCAGGAAATAGCCTCAGAGGGAGCCTGCACTTCTGCCATGTTACTGTGGCTCTGTCTAGGCTCTCATTACAAAGAAGCCAAAATTCAGGATCTGAATCACTCAGCACCCTCCAGTAAAAGCCATCCACATCCACTAGATTCAGTGCTAAAGGCCTCTGGCAAGAACCCGAGTCAGATTAACAATGGAAAGAACTAGAGAAAAAACAGAAGAGAAAGCTGGCAGAAACATTTCCCTGATCTCAAACACTCAATTACCTGTTCTGTCTCTTCTACTCCTCTCCCTCTCCTGCAAAAAGAACTCCACAGAGGTGGAGAGGGGAACCTCACAGACTGGGGGACATCTAAAACTTTGATATGAGCACTTATTAGAATGGCAAAGCAGGATTTTAAAAGGCTGCCAAGATTACAAAAACACTTTTTAAAGAGCAAAGTGTTTTCAGTTCAGTAAAAAGATTAAGCAGTCGAGATTTTACACATTAGTCCCTTGTTTATATACACAACCCTGGCACCCATGTGGTAATGACTATAGACAGAAACATTGCTCATTTTTCATGCTTTCACTAAAGAAGGTCTGTCTCCTAGAATAAGCTGCATTGTAACACCCGTTCTCCCATTTCTGGAGACCAACAGATTTAGTTAACAAAACTGCAGTACTGATGAAGATTTAAAAAAAGGCCAATCTTAGAGAAGCGTAAATACTTGAGAGGCACGGGAACCTTGCTAGTAGGTGGAGATGCATTGCACATGAGGCTGGATTCTAAGTTGACTCACATCTAAAGATACTCTGCATGCTTAACAAATCTATCATGTCCAATATGTTTTCATACAATTATTTAGCTGAAGGTGTTTCCCTTTTACTCTCCCCATTTTTTAATAAAGAAGGCTTTGTCTATTGCATTTTTCCCTCTTCACCCACTTTTCCAGCAAAGCTTGACTCTAACAGCACAAAGCAATGCCTGCAGCATAGGGCACATGAAACAGAGGGTGTCTCCCAGCAGGAACCAGGAGTCACAGACCTAGATACCAAGGAGACACCCCAAGCACAGCCTGATGCAGAACACAGCCCAGCACCTCCAAAGCAAAAACTAATAAGCCCCAGACAGCAGAGGATCAAGACCAGCTGATCCCACCTTCTTTGTTCATTTTCAGATCTTCAAAACCTTACCCTCTTTGGTTTAGGAGGCTCTGGTAGTTTGTTCTCTGCCTTTTTCTCACTTGTTCGCTTGCGGCTTGGACTTTTCCGACTCGACCTGGAGCTGTTGGTACTGGCTTTGGATCCATTCTGTTTGCTGTGCCCTCGGTCTTTCTCCCCAGCTGACACAGAGGGTTTGACCACTTTCTTTTTCTTTTTCTGGGGCTGGTCATAGCTGAGGTATGACTCAAAGGACATTGTAGGTTGTTCAAATTCATCCTCCACTTCCCCCTCCCCAGAATTTGAGGAAAAGCCCATCGATTTTTTGTCCACATCAGAGACTTTGCGCTTCCCCTCTGAAGATTTTAAGCTCCCAGAAGTCCCCTTTTCTTTAACCCTATTTGACGAGTCACTCTCAGCTTTCCGTTTCTCCCGCTCTGTGTTAGAGGTCTCCAGGCTCAGCTTGGGCTTTTCCAATTTGCTTTTTTCAGAGTCCCGATGTTTTTGCTTCTTAACGTGGTTGTCCAAAGACTCTTCTAAGTGTGGCAACGTGTGCAACTTCTCCTTTCTGGACGTGCCGCTTTCTCGGTTCTTCTCCTTCTTGGTGCCATCTGACATCCGCTGCTTCTCCTTGCTGCCCCCTGCCACGGGGGCCTCTCGGAGCTGCTCTTTAAAAGGGGTCTTGTGCAATCTTTCTGGGCTGAAGGCAGAGGTCCTGTCCTCCCCTCTGCCATCAAGTCGCTGCTTCTTGTGAGAAGACTTGTGCTCTTTGCTTCGACTCATGTTCCCTTTGTCGCAGAACTCACTGGGGTTCCTCTCCCTGCCTCCCCCCAGCTTCTCCTGAAAGCTGTGGCCTTTATTGGCTTTCCGATGAAATACTGTCGGTTCTTCCTGCTCCTCAGAGGCATAAGGGTCTGTGTACATATCCTGGGGGCTCTCACTTGGCTCAGGTGACACAGCTTGCCCATAGTCCGAGTACTCCTGATCTGAAGAGAGCACTGGGGAAGATCTGCCCCAACCCTTCCCCTCGTGGCTGCTATAGCCATAAGTCTCGTGGGCTCTCTCAGGCCTAGGATACCTTTTGGACTTCTTTTCCCTATGATCTGGGCTATAGGACTGGCTGCAAGATGGCTGGAAGGGTTCTGAATACTCCTGGTCAGGTTCCTCATCCTCTCTGAGGGAGGGTTCTTGTTGTCTTTTGCTTGAGCTGCTCCTCTCGTAGTCACGGTCTTCAGAATCTAGGTTATTTCTGAAGGGATAAGAAAACAAAATAGTTAGATTAAAGCTTCCCAATATGAATTAAAAGAGCCACTCCCCATGTGGACAGGAACCTCTCTTACAGAAGAATAAGGTTGTATTTGGTAGTTTTGTGGCAAGAATATACCACTAATTCTCTCAGGCAGAGCAACATTCAGGGATTTAGAAACTGTGTTTCTAGTGCAGGACTTGATTAAGCATTTGTATTAGGACTAGAGACTTCACAGTTCACTGGGAAGTGGAGACAGATGTGTATAGAGGCTTCCCCATGCCTACACACTCCTGGCTGTGTGGTGCCTATGGGAAACATTAATCCCCCAGTTCGCCAGTTAAGCAGGCAGGGATACCACAGCCATCAAAATTATCACAAATAACTGGGTCTTTATCACCCACGTCTAAATGATCTCATTGCTGGGTTCAACACAGCTTTGTTACTACAACACTCTGGCTAGCATTAACTTTCAGTTTCCATAGGATTTTTTGCACATAAAAGCCTTCTTGCAAAGCAAGCCACTTCCTTTACTTGGGCCTAGAACTTCCTCTCTTTAGCATCATAAAGTGGGAAGCAAGCAGATTGCATCTCTTCCTTTATTAAAGGCACTTTCCTGGCCTCTACTGTTAATCTCTTCATCAAACTGCAAGTTCTTGAAAATTGGTCCCTACTTTCACGCAAAACCGCAGCTGTCAGCAACCCAATGCTTCGCAGCTAGCAGAGGCAGGAAGTTTATGCCAAAACAAGGCAAAAACCCCATGCAGAGTTAGCACACTCGTGTAGCAAGTTTTTCCAGAGCCTTCACTTCATTACCTCGGTCAGAGAAGTTTATAATCCCTACTGCAAAAAACAGAAGAAAGCTTATCCATCGAGATAACCAAACAGGTTCACTTACCTGTCTGCCTCTTGGGACACCGGCACTAGCTTCTTCCACCGGGCTACGAGGTTCTTCGCAAAGTCTCCTACAAGCTCGTGTTTCCGTAAACTGTTCACAGTCTTCCCAACACCCGTCTCCTTCACAAGAGAGGCAAGACACGAATTTGTCTTAGTAAAACAGTCGGCACTCTCACCTCTGCTAAACTTCCTACAAAGTGAATAAAGTTAACCTGCTACCTACCACTGCTAGGTAGAAATAAGCTTCCTTGATCTAACAGCAAAGATATCACGTATAATTATTATGTTTGCAGCGGCCATTATATCATTTACTACAGTTCTGTAAATCAAATATGACTTAACTCTGCCTTCAGTCAAACACTAATTATGTGTATTAATAAACCAAGTTAGTATTTACCATGACTGCTGGCAAGTTTGAAGACAGAAGTCACTAATAACTGTAAGGATTAGCGCTTCCTAATTTCATGCTGATTCAGTTATCATTAGCAACTGCTCCAACTCAATATCACCGTCAAGTGTTAAGCTTTTGGAAGAACTGAGGATGACAAACTATCCTCCATGGCTTCACACTTGCTCTGACATGCTCCTTCCCCGTGCCGGGAATCTCCAGAACCTCATCACAATCGTGCGTGTGACACCATAGAATCATAGAATCATTTAGGTTGGAAAAGACCTTTAAGATCATCAAGTCCAACCGTTAACCTAACACTGCCATCCCACCACTAAAGGCTGGAGCAGGTGGCCCAGGCAACACGCCCCGTTCCAGGGGAAGCAGCATTTCTGCGGCAAACAGTTATCCTGCGACTTGACAGACATGATGAAAGCGCGAGAGATTTCACAGCTCTTACCACAAGAATGTCAACTGTGATGGGCAACTCAGACAACCTCTTCAGACTTTTCAGCAGCTGCAGAGAGAAGAAGGAAAGTGTTCAGACTTGTCACACTGAACCACATACTGCGATTAGAAAGGAAGAAAATGCTGCACTGCATGAGAGCTTTTTAGAAAGATCCAAGGGGCAGGCAGCCGCTGTCTTGCTCCACATCAGGCTCCTGAGAAGCTGAACACGAGGGCCAACTGCTAAGAAATTATCGCCTCTGCCTATGAGGGCCCATCTGGGAATCTTAAAATGCACTCAAATATTAATGCTTTCTTCACACAGGACTGCAATTTATCTTTGGCTTAAAGCATCAGGAACAGAGACACACAACTCTGTTGCACAGCAAGTGGAGAAAAGGACTTGGAAACTTGTGACTCTCAGAAGGTGGTGCTGGGAATCACATCACTTGTTGAGAGGAGGGGGAAAAAAAAAAAAAAAAAAAAAAAAGCCACTATACATCATTTATCAGCAGTCCTGGTTAACAGGGGAGGTCCCAGATGACTGGAGCTTGGCAAATGTGATACCCATTTACAAGAAGGTGCAGACCCTCCACTCTGTCAGTGCTGCCGACAGCATCTCTCCTCTCAGCTCCAGCCTGTGCTAAAAAGGCAAGCGATCCCTTTCACAACCACTGCCTCTCACTCCACTCTTTTCCCTTCCCTTTGCCGTACGCCAGTGAAAAATGTTTTGCTCCACACACACGCTGCCAAGCAAGGCCCTGCCAGCACATACAGCTGCTCCACAGGCCAGGGAGGGAAGAGGAGCCCTCTCCGACTTGCACCCTGGCGAGGGGCTGCAGGTGAAGGGGATGTACTTGTACCCCTGCCACCCAGGTGGTCTGGGACATCGCTTCACTCATGCGTCTACCAACTTTTTAGTTACAGTACATGGCAGCACACATCTGACAGACCGCTGCCCCTCACATTATTTCCCGCAGCTCAGCTATAGCCACAGACCAGCCTCATCAGCGTTCCCATTATTATAGCCCCTATACAGCCCAGACTTTGTTCAGCGCTGCTGTGCTATATGCCATACAAAGGGCTGTCCCTGATCCAGATCTTCGCTTTAAAGCACTATGCTTATGCTCAAATTAGCACTGTTGGCCTAAGCTATTCCAGTCACCCCCACTTCCACCATGCAAGGATCAAAGAGGTTTAGAGGTTTCCTTCCTTTTGAAGGAAGTAAGTTCCTGTAACCTATTTGAAGAGTGCTATTACTTTCAGAGAGAAAATACTCCTCAACACAGAGATAAGGGTTCATCTAGCTTAAGCAGAACCACAGGACAGTTTCTGTTCACCAGAAACCATTGCCCCATCTCCATTAGATTTAGGACTTCACTCCCATGACCAAAGGTTTAGGTTTTCTTGTTTGTTTTAGAAGAGTGAAACAGTGATACCAACAGTATCAGCGTGTTTCAGCACTCGTGAGATGGGATGCTGAGGGAGATGCAATACTTCTAGCTGTGCTGTAACCACAGCTAACCAGGTCTTCAAGTCCTCTGTCCCTGCAACTCTGGGCTCACAGTAATGCAGTGTATCCCCCCAGGATTCACCGGATCTGGGGCAGGTAACGCACTCCACCACATGCCTATACTGATGGCAGGAGTGGGGAGAAGCAGCCAGTTGAGCTAAATATCCCAGCATCCTTTCAGTTTTCAGAACCGCTGTTACTTTGCCAGCACTGCAGCTTGACAAGCTCACTGGCAATGGAAGCCATCAAACCAGAAGCAACAGAAGTAGAGACACAGCCCAGCCCTGCTGCCTCCCCTCAAACTGCGGCGGCAAGGCTTGCCACAGTTCACGGGTCCGGATCCCGTCGGGGCGGCCAAGATCCTTCCGGCATGGATAACGCAGCGGTTTGCACTACTGTGTGCCAAGGCCCTGTTTGGAAGGGGGCAGGAAGGAGGGGAGGAAGGATGGATTTTGTACTAGATAGAAAAAGAGTAAAGTGGGGCAGTATTAGAACAATAGCGTCTCTGTAAGCCGATTACCTTCCTAGAGATGTTGCTTCAGATCTTACAAAATCCTACCGTGAGAGTAAGAACCAAGGGAAAACTCATTACGATATCCTTAAAGCCTCCCAGTTAATTTCTAGCAACACCCCACTGTGGCATCTTCCACAGCTCTTTTTGCTCTTTAGTTATTTGTTGCCTTCAGGGCTGAATTCCAAGAAGAAAAGCGCTACTCTCAACAGGGCTCACCTCTGGATTTTGTATAGCCAGGGGAAGTGTTGTTTGAGACCCAGGGAACCATACATTTGATCCAGAACACGTCTCATTCCACACCCACTGCGGTCAATGGTTGGAAACCTCCACATATCTTTAAAAAAAAAAAAAGCAAGAGCTAGCTTTCTAAGAGGCCACCATACACATACCTGTGCCTAAGTGTCACTTTACCAAGCTTTTACACCTGCACGTTCACCAGAAATGTTACCACAGTTTGAGTTCAGCAGACTTCCCAGCCAAGTAATAAAAATCTCAAAATGATGCTGTCAGGAAACGAGGCGTTTCTATTACCTGCGTCACCAGTAATGCACTTATCTGCCAATCTAAGATATCGAAACCTGTGCTTATTGACGCTGTCCAAGTGGCACGCAGCCTGGCGATATCTGCATAGGGATATATTTGGGAGCTGTGTTTGCACAGCACAGCAAAACCTCACTTTGCTTGCAACTCCTGTGGACCACAGGTCCGCGTGCATGAGACGCACCAAGTGAGACAACTCTGATGCAGCGAGGCTTAAGAACTTGTACTAATCTGTATTTCCTATGGAAACAAGCTGGTGCAGTACACCCCACTCCATTCGGCTGAAATCAGCCAAGCAGACACAAATCTGGCAGCTCAGCTCAGCAACAACCGAGATCCTACACGTCCTATGAGAAGGTGGCAGCCAGGTAGAAGACAGAGAACACAAGGCTTGTATCTTGCTAGACACCAGAGAAAGCTCTTCTAAAACACCCCAGCGGCACAGCATAGAGTTTCAGTCAATCAGCCACGAGACACAAACCATAAAACCCTCACTTAGTTCCAGCTCCAATAAAGTTTTGTTTAATATGGGTGGATGGTTTCCTTTTTCTAAAAGAAGTCAGCCAGGCCGTTACAACGCTAACACCACACGTTAATATCAAATTACTACAGCACAGCCTGGCCCCATCCTCTCCATGAAGATGTTTTGTTGTCTGCGTTACCCTTTCTTCCCCCAGAAGAGAAATAATCCTGCAGCAGTTTGTATCTTCTCTGCTGGAAAAAAAAAAAAAAAAAAAAAAAAAAGACTGTGTCCAAACCATTACAGCAGCGTCCAAAGTTTCACTCATACAGTTCTGTGCCAGCAGCCCAATTTTCACCCAAAACCAATATTAATACTTAAGACCTTTCAGCAAGAGTTGTACACAATACTGGGCAAATATTATTCTTTTGCATTACTGATAAAATGTTTCAAAAGGACAAGACAAGAAAACCGAAGATTGGAAATGGTGTGAAGTATGGGTAGCACCCAGAGGTGCCGTGGATTTGTCCTTCTGACGGGGTAAAGCTGTAGCTGCTACAGAACTGTAGTGAAAACAGTTAGGGCAGAAGAGCCCAAAGCCATTTTCTGACATAGGAAGGTGCTCAGAAGACAGATGATCTATCAAGATAATGCAATGGCAACTAAATTCAAGCCTAGAAACACTAAGACTTCCAAGGATATAGTTGAAAAGGTATCAGAAATAAAAGGAATATAGGTCACAGGACCTTTCTGCTGGGGAGGGGAAAAGGTTTTAAGTCACTGTCCTAACTAGTAACAGCTTGCGAATGCTTACCACCTCTCCCTCCCCTTGCAAAACTGCACAGGATCAACAGAGAAAGAAACGACTTAACACCGCGAGGTTACTGGAGAAAGAGTCAGCCTGTGCAAATACTGCCTGAAGACTTAGAATGCCCAAGAAACACAACAAGCAGTTATTGCCCCAAGCTGACACAAGGGTCAGGGAACAGGAGCACAAATTCTCTGTGCACAGCGTACTGAGCCAATATTTGAAGCCTTGCGCATGCTCTCAGCACCACGGAGCCCGAGACCCCCCGGAACTGACTCCTCAGCAGTCCCTCAGCTCCATTCCGGGCCCCACCAGTTAAACCCTGCTCTGGTCTTGGCTGAGAGGGTGAAAAACGAACCAGACCCCTCCCGTCGCTTCGCCCCCAGCCAGGCTGGAGCTGGGGTACAGGGGCCTCCATTTCAAAGGGTCAGCACTTGAACACTTCAGTATCCATCCTTCCCCATGGGCGGTGGGAGGTCTCAGAAAGAAAATGGTTCTGCAGGCGTTTGCCTCAGTTAAACAAAATTAACCAAGCGCAGAGTGGCTGCACGGCCCTTACAGCCTCATCTTTCACCTGAAATAAGTGAAACATGGACTAAATACCTGTAAATAGTCACAACAGCTGCTCCCACTATGCAATATGACAACCTATGGGGTAACAGCATGTGGCACACCTGAGCTCAGCCCTAATTCCAAATTTCAGTTGAAAAAAAAACCAGATCCAAACCCCGGTGCCCGGCAGGAGAGTTGCTGTCAGCAACAGACGTGGCCAAACGTCACCAAACAGATGCGAGCACAGATCAGGGCAGCGGGCACACGGCAGCCGCTCCGCCACAGCTGGGGCGGGCAGCAGATTTCGGCAGTGGACACGTTCCCTCGTGGAGCTGGGCAAGAGGCATCAAGCAACGTCCCCAAGGCCAGCGGGGGAACCCACGCCAGGGGCTGAGTTAAAATTCGGCAACTTCTTACCCTGACCCCAGCTCCCCGGGGATCGCGGTGGCCTTGCGGCCGGCCCGGCCCTCCCCAGTCCCTGTCACCTCCCGCCGGGGACCGCGGCTCCGC
>NW_009258666.1:1438423-1444884 GCF_000687185.1 Egretta garzetta
TCCTGAGGGGAGCGCGGCCGCCTTGGCAGCCCCTTGCTGGGGCAGTGGAGTCATCTCCGGCCCCGCAGCGGTCAGGGCAGCCTTTCCTGAGACAAATGTCCCTTCATAGCGATTCCTGTTCACTCCCAAAGGCCAACGGCTCCACCATGGCTGCTGGGAGTGAGTGAAAAGTAGGTTTTTAGATTTGTTTGTGGCCAAAGGCAAACCGAGCAGGGCTGCAGCTGCCCAGGCCGGAGGCTCCTCAGGCCACGGCCTTGGAGCTGCCATCCCCTCCGTTCACTTAGGAGAGTGGGGACGGTGTCAGGAGGGCAATATCCCCCCATCTCATCTCCAAATGCCCTGGTGAACCCCTCTGGGGTGGAGCCAGGCCGCTGGCTGCCTCCTCATTGCCTCTCCCTTGGCAGCAGCCAGGTAGTCATGCCCAGCCTTTGGTTTGCTGCCTTCTCCTGTCGCTGGCTGCAACAATGCTCTTGGCTGGACCAGCGCTACCTGAATCCAGCCCTTTCTATGTCTCTTGGGACTCGGCTGAGGGTGGCTGTCCTTGCATCACCCCAAAAGCCTGCTGTAAATGTAGAAGTGATAAGAGCAGTCAGCTGGCTGGGAGGGGAGAGGAGGGAGGAGGATGTGTGGGGAAAGTTGAGGGTCTCTGCCTCTCAACCTGCAGAGCCCTGCACTGGTCAGAGCTTCCCCTTGGACTAACCGGTCTTAACAGCAAGGTAAGGATCAGACCCAGCCTGTAGATGAGTCATGGAGAACAGGGCTTGCCTAGCAGGATTTGCAGAGACCTTGTGTGGGGCACGGGAACTGCTGAATAATGGAAATAATGATATGGGGAAAGGCTTTGTTGTTTTCTAAAATGGGGCTGGAGGAATTATTGGCAGCAAAATAGTGCCCAGAGCTGCAGCGTCCAGGTAGTTTTCCAAGCCAGCTCCGTGTTTGCTGCGACTCAGACCCTGCTTGAACCTAGGGCTGGGGTCACCAGCAGGTAAAGGAGAGGGACTCCGTCTGGTTAGATATTAAAGAAAATAAGCCTGCCATAACTTTCTGAAGACACAGTATCACCCAGTGGAGCTCCTGCTTTGCTGTTAGCTCAGTAATATGGTGCAGGGCTGCTGAGATTAGCAGCATGGAAAGGATGTGAGGACAACTACTGTCTTTTAAAAAGAGAAGTTTAAACATCTAGAAAAAAAGCCCCATCTTCCCTCCTTTCTGTCTGGGCCCTTTGAAATATCTCCAAACCATTCCAGCTCCCTAGATTAATCCAGCAGCCGGGATTAATCTGTAGGAAAAATATCCCTTTTAAGTCACTACAGTAGTATTTCAATCAGAAGCAGCAGTGATGTCCCATTTTAAATTAACTGCAGGTAGTAAAGGTTGCTCTGCCCTCCTACAGCCAGACACTGGAATAACATGAACATATGCTTCAAATCTGACTCTGTCAAAGGTGCCCAAAGGGGACAGGCAGGATCCCACAGACATCAGTATGAGCCCAAAGCTTCTCATGTCTCTATTGTGTGAAGTAGAGAGCAGTTAGAAGATCTCTGTTTTATCCCAGAACAACTTCACCCCCTTGACTCTTGAGTGGGGTGGACAGGAGGTGGAGAAATCCAGCTGCATTGCTGGGCTTTCCGGAAGGAGTTAAGGCAGCTTTTGGAGATCAGCTTGCCCAGTTGTGATGTTGGGCTCCACACCAGGCCCGCAGGAGCTGCTGAGCGCTAGTGTCACCTCTCTAAAATGGAGTCTGAAGCCTCTGAAAGGGGGGTGAGCAGTTTTATGGACAGAAGCAGTGGCTTGCTGCAGACACCATGCTTATTGCTGTAAAAAAAAGCCCAAATCAAGGCAGTCTGGGGAGCAGAAGGGATCGGGCAGATCCTCAGCACAGCCTGCTGGGAGCTGACACCCAGGTCACTTATTTCACAAGGCCAAACCCTCCTGCCCCAACAGGTTGCAGACCTCAGCCTGGCACCCGTCCTGCTGGGACTGGTCACAGCGTGGGGGCAGCAGGATGGCCACCTCCCTCCAGGACAAGTCCTGCTCCTCTTTGGGTTTGTTTGGCAGCAAGGAGGTTTTTACAGTATTGTATCTCAGAGAGAGACAGGTCTCATCCCTTGAGGGATCTGGAGAGAAGGCCTGTAAAAACATTTTCATTTCCTGAGAAATTCCAATATTTAACCTGTATTGCCACTTCAAATCCAGCTGAAACTGCACATCTTCCTGGGGAATGGATGCATGTTTGGAAACCTCAAAGTATTGTTGCTCTGAAAGGGTAAATCCTAGTTCCTTTTCCCAGTCCTGAGCTGGGTGTTAGAAACGGTTTCATATCCAAACACAGAGAGAGAGTGGCATTTGCGTCCCAGTTTCAGAAGGACTGACACCCGCCCCAGGATATGACACGGTGATGGATGAGCCCTCAGTGGTGTAAATTGGGGTAGCCCCGTGAAATGCCGCAATACCAGGGGTGGCTCAAATGCCTGGGGCTTTTCTCCTGAAACCTTTTGGCTTCTATGCAAATCCAGGAGAGAGCAGAGGGTCTCTGCAGGCATCTGTGTCATCCCTGCTTGGCTGGGCCAGCACTGCTGGTCTCCCCCTCGGACTCAGCCCTGAATCCTCTTTCCTGGCAGGGACTTTTACTAAACTTTTCCCTTCTCCATATATTTGCTGAAGTCTCATAATGCTCCCCTTCTTCTTTGCCCGGTGCTAAATACGAGCCGATTACTCAGTTCCAAGAAACCAGATCTTTATGGCCAAGCGTAATAAACAGTACCCAGACATGTGAGACAGCGTGGTAACAGCTATTTCTGGTCAGCAGATTTGTTCCCTCATATATTGGCTGCTCTGAGCTTCCTCAGAGGAGCTGAGGTCACTGCTGAGTTTCAGACTGGAGTTTCAAGATGGAATTCGGGAACATTTAAAAGCTGAATTTTTGTTGTTGATTTTTTCTTTCCCTTTCACCTGCACTCTGAACTGGTCACCCCAAAGGGCAGCTGGCCCCACTGGTTACCCAGCAGTGCCTCGTTGTGCCCAAGGGCCTGGGGGGGCGGGAATGAACACCCTCTTCTACACGGTCCTGCAATGCTGGGCTTCATCTTACCTTGCTGCTGTGTGGGAACCTTTGTCAGGGCTGCTGGGACTTGATTCACCCCATCTGACGTGCGCTTGAGTCAGGCAAAACACACCCAGCGATCACCCCCTCGTTCCACCTGGAGTCTGTGTCACCCCAGACAGTGGAGCTGTTGGCGGGGCTGAGCACAGCCCCACACCCCAGGAACCAGTGGGTGCTCCCGGTTTCCCAAGGCAACCACCCAAAATCCCCAGTCCTTTTTTAACACAGTGAAGGCACTGGCACTGGTTGAGAGTTGAACACTCCCTCTTGCAGTCATGGCCCTCGATGCCTTTAACATAGCTCAGGGGGTTGCAGGGCTTAGGAGGCAGTTTCCTTCCTTCCCTTGGCCTGACCCAAAGAGTATATGAGTCCGTGGGAGTTTTTCTTTTGCTTCACTGAATGTCTTAAAGAACAGGACTCCTGTACCCCTACTCCTCACCTCTCCTTTCTCACCAGGTCCCGTTTCGATCCTGCCAAGATGGCACCCAAAAAGAAAATCCCCAAGAAGCCCAAGGTGGATAAAGAGGATGCACCCATCACCCCAGTGATGGTGGAAGATGCTTTGGTAGATATCGAACACCTTAATCATTTGAATACTTTGTATGACAGTGGCTCCGATGGCTTCCACTGCACGGCCACGGAGGTTGAAGCACCGGACCATGGAGCCAGCCTTCTGGAGGGGATGAACCAGATGTGCCAGAAGCGGTTCCTCTGTGATCTCACCGTTGCCACCAAAACGAAGTCCTTCGAGGTGCATAAACTCGTCCTGGCTTCCTGCAGCGAGTACTTCCACTGCCTGCTGCAGAGAGACCCTCAGCTGTACCAGGTGGAGCTCCACGACATCTCCCCACTGGGCCTGACCACCATCATCACCTACGCCTACACGGGGAAACTGAGCCTCTCGCTGTACACCATCGGCAGCACCATCGCCGCAGCCACCCAGCTGCAGGTGCCGGCACTCCTGAACATGTGCAGTGACTTCCTCGTTCGGGAGATGGCCGTTGAGAACTGCGTGTACATCGCCAACATCTCGGCCACCTACAGCCTCAACCAGGTGAAGGACGCCACCCGGAAATTCATCCGGGAAAACTTCCTGGAGTTCTCCAAGACTGACCAGTTCATGAAACTCCCCTTTGATCAGATCAATGAGCTGCTGAAGGATGATGGCCTGCAGATACCCAATGAGGTTGCAGCCTTCCAGATCGCTCTCAAGTGGCTGGAGTTCGACCCGAAACGGGTTCGATATGCTGCTGACCTCCTGAGCAACATTCGATTCGGCACAATCTCAGCTCCAGACTTGATCAACCATGTGCAACCTGTGCCACGCATGATGCAGGATCCGCAGTGCCACAAGCTCCTTGTGGATGCTATGAATTACCACCTCCTCCCCCACCAGCAAAACAGCCTTCAGTCTCGGAGAACCAGGATTCGGGGAGGCCAGAGGGTGCTTGTCACTGTTGGGGGTCGTCTGGCTTTGACCGAGAAGGCTCTTAGCAGGGAGATCAGTTACAGGGACACAGAGGGAAACTGGAACAAGCTGACAGAGATGCCAGCAAAAAGTTTTAACCAGTGCGTGGTGGTGATGGATGGATTCATCTACGTCGCGGGTGGCGAAGACCAAAATGATGCCAGGAACCAGGCCAAGCATGCTGTCAGCAGCCTGAGCAGGTAAGATGGGCTCCACCTGCCCAGGCAGACCCTGGGGAGGGGTTCAGAGCTCTGCCATGTCTGCCTGTGCCCCAGTATCCCCCATGGGGTGAGGGCTGAGCAGAGTCAGAAAGGTTCCTCTTTGCTATCCATCACCAGGAGGTAAGTCTGGCCTCTGGGATAACACTGCCAGGGAGGGACAAACGCAGTGAGGCCCAGCACAGGGTGTGGGACTGTGAGATGCAAAAGCTAGCAACCGCTTCCAGGGATTTGGTCTGCATGACCCCGGCCTGGGCTTCCCCTGGGGACTTTGACACCTGGGCTCTGCTGCCCCCATCCTCTGGCAGCCCACAGCACTGGTGCAGGATGAGGGCAAGGCAGGGCCTCTTTGAAGCCGCGAGGCTCCTGGAAAAATGGGAGCCCTCATTATTTAGAAGTAACCCATTTTGTTACTCTGGAGAGCTCCCCTTTTCAGCCACTGGATGTTCCTCCAGCCAGTGCCAGCCTTGACCTGGTCTCTGGTTTGCCTGGATTCATTCTAAGGTAGGTTTACTGTCTGTAGGATTCCTGTTGCCCTTCAGGTTTTCCTCCCTCCTCCTCCCTTTCTCTCTTCATCATTTAAATGACAGGGTTTGTTTCCTAAATCCTCATAAACCTGTCACTGGATTGCCAAGGGATTACTATTCAAAGAAAGGAGGAGTAACCATGGCAACATGACATGCAGTACTTCGTTTGCAATCTTAACCTGAACTTTCCAGTGTCTCTGCCCACGGCTTGGCTCAGCCACCTGAGACTCCACACGCAAAGTCGCTGGCACTGCTCGAGGCCAGGCCTTCATGGGCTGTGATCCCACCCCTTGGTTAGGAGCGCTTTCTGTCACTGGGCTCTTTCTCCTGCACCAAGTGAGGTTTCAGCAACCCACCAGCAGATCTCCTTTCTATTTCTGGCCAGTAGCTTATCCCAGCCTGAACTTAGTCCCTGTGGCATCGCTCTGGGGACACAGCAGTTCCAGTTCCCTCTGCCATCTTGTGGGCACACAAGGAGCTGGCTTCTTATCACGTGCCTGGCTTTGGCCTGGCAGGGTGGGCAGGGAAGACCTGCCCCTAGGTCCTCTTCTACCTGCCAAGACCCAACAGAAGGGACAGTGGCAGTGCTTGGGGACACCTCAGATCGAGAGCATTCACCACTTCCGAGCCAGGCCAGAGCTTGTGGGAGCAGGAGCAATGCTGGGCCATCCCAAAGGTTAGAGAGGCAACAACCCCAGCAGCTGCAGGTAGGATCCAGTCCTGTGCAGTGCCGTCGTCTCCATCTGCACTGCCTGTCCAGATGCTTTTTTACTGCTGGAGAAGACAGAGAGGCTCTTCCAGAGCAGGAGTTATCTCCTCTGAAAGCAGATGTCTGGCAGGCCCCGCTTCTCCCCGTGGCACTGAGGCTAGTACTGGACAGACAGATCTGCCCTTCATCCCCCAGGTACGACCCGCGCTTCAACACCTGGTTGCACCTGGCCAGCATGCAGCACAGGCGGACACACTTCAGCCTGAGCACCTGCAACGGGCTCCTCTACGCTGTCGGCGGGCGCAACGCCGAGGGCGCGTTGGCGTCTGTTGAATGCTATGTCCCCACCACCAACAGCTGGCAGAGCAAGGCAAGCCTGGAAACGCCCCGCTGCTGCCACGCCACCACCATCATCGATGGCAAGCTCCTGGTCACT
>NW_009258666.1:1444994-1450464 GCF_000687185.1 Egretta garzetta
TCGAGGGCAGGCCCCTGGTCCCTGGCGTCTACACCAGCCACGCCTATTCCCGTACCGTGTGCTGCTATGAGCCCAGTGCCGACGCCTGGAGGGAGCAGGCAAGGCTCAGCAGCCCCCGGGGCTGGCACTGTGCAGCCACTGTGGCCGACCGAGCGTATGTCCTGGGTGGGAGCCAGCTGGGTCCCCAGGGCGAGCGGGTGGACGTGATGCCCGTGGAGTGCTACAGCCCACTCACAGGGCAGTGGAGTTATGTGGCACCCCTGCCCACGGGGGTCAGCACGGCCGGGGTGGCTCTGCTGGAAGGGCGCTTGTGCCTGGTGGGTGGCTGGAACGAGAGCGGGAAGAGGTATCAGAAACGTGTGCAGTGCTACAATCCTGACCTCAATGAGTGGGCCGAGGATGAGGACCTCCCCGAGGCCACCGTGGGTGTCTCGTGCTGCACTATCATCCTCCCACGCTCCCTGAGCTCCAGGTCCCGGGCCAGCTCTGTGGCCTCGGCAGCAGCCAGCACATAAAGAGCCTTGGGTGCCACGTGGCTTGTGCCAGCAGCTAGGGAAGGAGACAGAGCTGAGAAGTGTCGGATAGCTGGATGGGGAGGCACACTGATGTTTGGAGTTGCTGCAAAGTCTCAAACACTTGTTCCATCATGGCAACTTTTGGGCTCTAGGAAAGTGTCTTCTGAGCTGCCTGCATCTCCATCCCAAAGCTCAAGCGGGGATTGCTCAAGCAGGACAGACACAGAAACAAGCAGGACAGAAGAGCTTTTCTCCTCAGCGCACTGTATCGCAGCGTGGATTGGAAAAAAATGGGACAAAAATTAAAAAAAAAACCCTAGAAAAACACAGGAGAAATTCCACCGTAGTAGTATTGCGAGACACTTCAAAAACAACAGCAGCATTGCTATTGGGCACAAGAACGTGAGAGGATCTCAAACCAAGCATCAAGCATAAAGCTATACCAAGGCAGAACATCATTTCTGTTCAAATTCTACTTTCCCCCGTGCATGTCAGCATGCACCGCACACGCTGCCCTGTGTATTTTGGAGTGGACTCCATCCTGAACAGCACTGGCAACCTCCCCTCATTTACAACTCCAGACAGGCTTGACAAGTGAACGGTCAAAGTCTTTCAGAGAACGCTGCGCAATCACTGACAGTGGAGTGTGTGCGGACTTGCATGGAAGTGAGTTTGTTTACTGTGAGATGCAAGAGAGGACTGAACACCAGAGGCAGGCAGAGGCAAGGGTGTTGCTGAATGCCACTTGTGTGAGCTGTATTGTCCTGCAGGGAATTTTCTGTTTAAACAATAAAGGCCATTCCTTTGCAGGTGAAAACTCTCTGGCTGTGTAATTACAGCAGTGTTAAGTTCACACTCCTGAAACATTTTAAGAGACCACTCAAGATTCATCCTCTGTGTTCCAAGCCCATCCAGGAGTTGCTTCAGGATTTCTACAGCACATTTAGAGCACCACAATCTGCAGGGTAAAAACAACTCTACCAGCTGCAGGTACAGGCACTTGAGGTCACTCACACTACCCACAGAAGCAGCCCAGGTCAGGGGTTTCTGCAGCTGATCTCAGCTCTCCCTCACGACACCAGGTTTAAATCTCAGCTCAGGAGCCGCACCAGTCCCCACCACAGGCCTTGCCAAGCCCCTTCCTACCAGTCCTGTCACGCTTGCTTAGACAAAAAACCCTCAGCCACATTTTGGCTTTACAGCTCTGCTTTAAGAGGATATGTGCACCATTCCCTTTGGCTTCCCATTGAACTTGCACTCCCAATAGCTCCTAGAGCGACAGAGTTTCTTCTGCTAATTCAGAACCCCTTGCTCACTGAAGAGCAGGCTGCCCTTAGGACTCCCAGGTTGGTCTGTGGAGGGTGAGAATCAGCACATCAACTTTGTTCCCCTCAGGAATTTAACCCTCCAGAAACTATGCTCTACAACTGCAGTGGTCACAAAGCATTGGGTTTTTTTCCTCCTTTCTGTGCCCACTTGCGGACTCTAGTAAAAGTTCTACACTTTATTTGTGCAGTACAGAAGCAGCGACTGTATCCACCTAAATCCAACACCCGCTCCTCAAGACCACCACGTTGTCCTCAAGTGCACAGCATCAGTCCATGTCTTTCTGCTGCCTTTTCAGTGTGAGTGACCCTTGCTCCCAGCAGCTTCCCAGGTCAGGAGGAGCCCCCACAAAATTCACAACAGAAGTTAGGGGTTAGAAAATTTTATTTGCTTTTTTTGGTAACAGGAACTGCTCATTTACCAGGAAGGATGATGCCATCATACTGTGAGAAATAAAAAGAGAAGGAACCAAGTGAGAAAGCACTGTCAGGTAAAGGTGCAGTACCACTGTAGTGAAAACTGAGCCACCACGTTCATTCCAAGCCAGCCAGACAACACCGACATGGAACACCAGTGCTCCCAGGTGAGCAGCTAACTGCCTTTCTGCCTTGCTGCTCTGCTGTTAACTTCCAAGCCTGACTTTGTTCAGATAAGCATTAAACTCCGCTCATCAGCCCAGCAAACCAAGAAGCCCCACCCTTCACAGCTCCATTTGACCAGAACTAGACTCTCTTAGAGTCCCAGGACGTGGCCCCTGAAGGTAACTATGCCACAGTAAACAGAACTAGGCATGAGGGAGGAAAAGCACCATCCAGGAGGAGCAGGCTGGAGCCCACCCTGTGCAGAGTAGGGCCGGTGCAGAACTAGGCAGAGTAACCAGTAAGGAGCCTCCAGGCAGACTGCCTGCCCTTTCCACCTCTGAAAAAGTATCAGCAGTCCCCATCTCTGAGCATTTCCAATCACACTTTCGGCACCTCCCATTCATTATTCAGTCTGTGTCAGCTACAGACAGATAAACCAAGAATTTGTTTTATTTGGATCACACAATCCTTCAAGCGTGGCAGCTGAGCTAGGAGCTGTGGCAGATAAACAAATCCTAACCCTGCCTCAATCACTTGTGATCCATGTACACAGAATGCCCCCAAAAACTGTGGCAGACAGATTTACACAAGAGCTGATACTTCCAGCTATCCTGCAAGAGCTTCTCTTTCAGCTCAGCACACGCAAAAAAAGAAAAGGCAGCATGAACAGCACTCATGCTCAAACACAGCTTCTACTGCCCCAAAGCAGTAAGAATCAATGATTTAAGCAAGATCAAGATCTCCTCCTGCCCAGTGAGTTGTTCCAGTCCTTCCGCAGTGAAGCATTTTGCCAATACTTGCTAGGAAACTCTTGGGATACAAAAATAAAGAGGGACTTTACCTTTTGCTGAAACCAGCGCATGGCTTCTTCCTTCCCAATTCTGTGTTTGGCTCCGATGTTGCCAGTCCTGCGTTTCTTGTCAGCAATGCTGAAACCAGGCCTGCCCAGCACCTGCCAGGAGAGACGACCAACAGCACTATTTCATTCTGGCATTTATTTATTTTTTTAACAGTTTTCTAGGAGGGAAGGCTAGAATTTCGACATCAGTAACGTCTCATTGTCCGAGTCATGTTCAACACCAAGAGCGTTATCCTCTACAGCCTCATTGTAAACTGAAAAGTAATTCTAAGCAGACAGGTAAGCTGACAGGGACAGCTCCTAGGCTGGACAACTTGGCACTTACAGACTCAGGGAAAGCAAAATGAGTGTGGAAGATTCACTATTCCATACCCAGAGGCCTCAGCCCTCGAGAAAAGATACACCAAACAGCATTTGCTAACACGTGTGGAACAGCTTCCCTCTGTTTCGGAGATTTAGTGAGGCTTGGCAGAATGGAACGACTCAAACACGCCAGTCGCCACCACTGCTCCACGACCCGTCCCTAACCCTCTACACACAGGGAGAATCTTCCAGCAATGCAGCCCATCTTTGAGCCCGCAGTCCTGAAGCCCCTGCTGCTCCTACCTCCCCTAAACACAGCACAACTGTTTGAGCGTTATCCCAGGAGTACCAGTAAGAGCAACAGTTTTTGTTTCTGAAGAGGCTTTGAGAGACATGTCATAAATCAGGGATTTTACGGCAGCCCTGGGAATCTCAGTTCAGACTTGGGTTTTGTTGACATTTTTTCTATCTTCCAGCACTTGCCAGGAAATTCACGTCAGCCAGTTATCATTCTAGGTTCCTTTCACACAAGCCCAGTAGCTGCAGGGAAGCGGGGAATACGCACCACATAAAAGTCCAAGCCGTAGATACCAATACTGGGATCGTATTTAATCCCCAGATCGATGTGCTCCTGGATTCCAAAGCCAAAGTTCCCAGTGTCTGAGAAATTGTTTTTCCTCAACTCGTATTCTCGCACCTGAAACATTTGTTGACAGTCACTATTTTGTTATTAACTGCAAACAGCATAAGAAGTCCTGTTTATTCCAACTGCTAGCAGACCCACAACTCACTTACACACTAAGCCTTTAGCCCCAAGATTTTGCTCCCAGTCTGCTCATAAATCACAGCAGTAAAGACAGAAATTCAAGAGAAAGCAGCAACTGGCACTCGCTAGCTCTTAAAGAAGGCTGAAGCAGCAACCAGGCAGCGCAACAGTGCAAACACAGCAGCCTGTGCATCAGTGCTGCTACCCCAACCCTTAACACCCACGTCCAACCTGTAACTAGATCACAGGCAACGTTTCAAAGCACACATCTTCTCAGCTGGTACAGGTTAAGCTTTGTTCTTTCACAAATCAAACATCCAGATCAGCCAAATTCTCACCTTCAACCCCTTCTCCAGAATCTCCTCTGCTTTGGCCCCGCGAACCGTGCAATGAACAGCAATCTTCTCATTTCTCCTGATGCCAAAGGATCTTACGGTGTATCGTGCTGTAGGCAGCAATAATTACACTTACAGGCTATTCAAAGAATTCCCGCGCAGGGGATTCAGGACTTGCTTAAGACGACTGAAAAAACTACTTTAAAGGAAAGAAGACAAGGATGAAGATAACCGCACGTTCCCTCTTTGGGGATGAGGGCAGAGCAGCAGCCTGAGTCTGGAGGCAGAACTCAAGTTACAGAAACAAGCACCAGCACCTGAGTATTTCAGGCCCCCGATTCTCACAGCAAGGCCCACACCAGAGCAGATCTCCCCACACCGGCTCTGCCAAGGAGCCTCTTCCCCGGCAGCCACACTGCCGCTTCACCCTCCGCATGCTCCCAGGAGGAAGGAAAACAACCACTTGCTGAAGGCAGAAAACAAAGCGCTGCTCTGCAGCCCCCCTCGGCGGCCGGCAGGAAAACCCGCTCCTCACCTTTGGAGAAGACGGGGGTCTGGCCCGTCAGCTGCTCCAGCACTTTGGCCGCTCGGGTGAGCCTGTCCCCGCTCTCCCCAACGCAAATGTTGAGGCAGAGCTTGCGGATGCGCAGCTCCCGCATGGGGTTCTCCTTTTCGCCTTGGTCTTGCTACGGAGAAACGATATGGAAGCTAACGGGGGGCAACCGGGAGACAGCCCGCCGCTCGCCCCAGCGGCCGCCGGCCGCGTCGCCCAGGGCCCCCAGCCG
>NW_009258666.1:1450795-1455113 GCF_000687185.1 Egretta garzetta
AGGCCCCGGGGAGGCCACGCGGCCATTTTGTCCCACAGGCCCGTGGGGACGGGGGTGCGGAGAGGCCGCCGGCCCTGCCCGCCCTCACCCCCTGCCCCGCAGCTGGGCTGGGACCAAGGCCCGGCCTGCACCACCGTGAGCTGCTGCCTCTGCCGTGGGGCTCGCCCCTGAGGGGGCTGGGGTCCTGCCAGGAGCCCTGCTCTGCCACTGAGGCCAGGAGGGATGAGCCACAGCCGTTTTGCAGGGAGGTGCCACCCCAAAAGGTGGTGGAGTGTCTTGGCTCCGAAGTGGCATCGAGTGTAGCTTACCCAAGCCTGGCTACCAGAGCTTCTCCCACCCCCACACCCCTGAGGTCCTTGAACGTATTTCAATTTCACTTCACTCTTTCAGGGAAGCATTTGTGGGTTTCAGATCTCTGTCTGCAATCTGGATCCTCTTTTTGCACCGTTTTGACTTAGTCTGGAGCAAGGTAGGAGTCACAGCCCAATCTCTTGCTGTGGTCAGCTGGGAGCAGAGCATAACAGCTTCTCTGGGAAGGTGGTGAGCCAAATTCACCCCCCTTTTTGGGTCCAAACAGCTCTTTCAGAGGCCACATCCTGAGCTAAATGCTTGCAATGAGGCTCTCAGTAAGGATGACACCAGCTCAAGGCTTTCCCTGCTTGGTGGGTTGGACTAGATGACCTTTCCAATCCAAACCGTTCTGGGATTCTATGATTCTATCCTCTTCCCTGCTTCCCAGGGGCTGTGCTCAGGGCTGCCAGGTTGAACCCTGTAATGCCCTTACTTATTTTTTGCCCCAGTTGCTTCTAAAAGGGGATGAAGGATAAATGAATAATCAGCTTGTCTCATTAAGAAGAGAAAAGAAGTGTTAGGAGTCTCTGTGCGGAAGGTGTGAGAAGCCGCTCGTTAAAAAGTAACATTAATTTACTACTTCATTATCCATTTACTTCATCTAAGAACAGCTTTGCTGGAAATAGCCGCAGGCTCCTTACAGAGCTCGGCTGACAGCCAGCTTTACCAGCTCTTCATGGATCCTGTTTACGATCTGTCCATGCTGCAGGATTCCTTCCTGTGGGCAAAGGCTGAGGGCAGGGCTAACTGCACAGCAGGCTGGGTGGAGGTGCTGGGCACTTTGAGAGTCAGAGTGCAGGCAGGGCTGCATAGCTCATGCCATCACCTGAGGATGCTGCAAGGGCCCCGGGAGCAGGCAGGAACACATGGCTGAGCTTTGCTGCGCAGGCAAGAGCAGGGTAGTAGAGGGGGCTCCTGCCTGACCTGTGCCCGCCTGCAGCCCATTCCCTTGTGTACCTTCTCGTGCTCGTGGCTCTCATTGCACAGCAGTGTCCTCCCTAGCCCAGTCTTGGATGGTGCCGCTGCCAAAGGCTACGTAGAAGATCAGGCCAAACAGGTTGAGGGCTGCAGAGAGGAAGAAGGCATTCCTCCAGCCAGTCTGGAGATCCTGGAGGGCCAAGACAGATCACAGTGGTATCACCCTTCCCTTTATCTCCCTGTAGTGATCACTCAACTACTGCCACCCAGTTCACTGGCATTAAATTAATCTCCATCCTCTGCTTGCTACAAGTACTAACAACAGAAGAGCTTTGCTCAACTCAAGACATATGCCAGCCCGCTCTTGTTGGAGATGCATTTCCTGCCTTGGCATTTTTGGAAACATTGTGTGCTGTGCTGAATTCGGGAAGCTTTCCTGCCTGGCACAGAGCTTTGCCCTCACCCCACTCCCTCGACCCTCTTCCCATCTCTGAGTACATCCAGATGGGACCCATGTGGAGCTCTTCCTGCTTTCTGAGTCATCCCTGTGTCCTCAAAATGGTCCAGAGCTCTGTTTTGCTGGGTGCTATGTAGCATGTATTTGTTGGGAGAGGGGGTTGGCTTGGGGTAATTTTTGATTCTGTGCAAAGAAAGGAATCCATTTCTCAGAGCAGACCTGTTTTCTTCCAGGGACATGCTTGTGGTTTCTGGCCCCAAATTACCTGGCTGACAAGAAGTCCAACTGCAGTAGGAGCAATAATTCCTGCAACTATGCCAAAGGTATTGGTGATTCCCAGCAGGAACCCTGCATATCTGGGGAGAGGAAGCAAAAATTTCCTGAGTGAGACAGAGGGGAAACTGTCACAAGAAGGGAGAGGATTAGGTGCTGTCAGTCCCTTCCTTCATCTGCATGAATACCGCCTGTCATGCTGAGCAACACTAGGATCTTCCCTGCAAGACTGGGGCGGATTTTAAGCCTTTATTTTACTCCTTAGCTTACAATGCCACCAGCTACAAAAGACAAGGGAAGGGAGAGTAGGAGTTGCAGAAATCTCAGGGGATTGGGAACAGGAAGGACATAGAGCCAGAGATGGCACAGAGGTCACACCCACTTACCTGGGTGCTATATCGATGTGGTTAATATTGATGCCTGCCCCTGTCAAGCTGATTATGGTCAAGGCCAGCATTAGAAGGACCACAACAGCCGTGGAACTGCAGCTAATGTAAGGCATGGCCACCAGGAAGACGGCTGGGAGCAGCATCCCTTGGGAGGAAAAGGGGATGTGTTTTATAACAGGCCGTACAAGGGTGTTGGAAAGGCTGGACGGCAGATGAAAGCTTGTCCTTACCGAGCGCTGAGAAGAGCTTCCTGACGGCTGCTGTGCCAAGCATTCGCCTTGCCAGGAGGAAATCAGCCAGCAGCCCAGCCAGGATGTGCCCCAGCCCATTCCCAATGTACGGCAGGGAGGAGAGGAGCCCGTTCTGCAGAGTAGAGAACAAAGCAGCCCATGGACAAAGGAATGGAGCCAAGAGCTCCAAGACTGAAGCTCCCTTGGTCCCAGAGCCACTGGTCTTCAGGAAGAGATGTCCCTGAGGAACTTCCATGTTCCCAGCCTACAGAGAGACCAAGTCCTATTGCTGTTGCAGGGACCAGCCTCAGCTGCAGGGCAGCACTCACCTCTCTGAGGTCAAAGTGGAGGACGTTGCTCATGAACGTGGGCATGGAGGTCAGCAACATGTAGAACAGCCAGTCTGTGCAGAAGCAGGCAACGGTGATCGCCCAAAGAGGCAGTGATTTAGCCATGGCCACAAGTGGGAGGGAGTGACCATGAGAGCTGCCCTGGAAGGAACAAAACATCAGCCAGTGCCTCCTTTCCTGTCTCCCATCTCCTGGGCAGGCTGTTCAGGCTTTCCTCAGCCTCTCCACTGGCTGCTGAGAAGACTGGGACAAGCCCTGGCCGCTGTATAAGGAGCCCAAGCTGAACTGACTCAGAGCAGTCCCTTTGCCGCAGTGTCTGCAGCATGGTCAGCCATGGTTAAAAGGTTTTGTTGTGGTTTAACCCTAAATCCAAAACACAAAATGCCAGCTACTAGGAAAAAAATGAACTCTATCCCAGCCAAAACCAGGAAAGGTTTGTGTGTACCTGATGAGCTAGTGATGACACGATGTACTCCTGCTCCCCGGCACTAATCCATGGGTGATGGGCAGGGTCCTCATACACGAGGAGGAACCAGAAGAGGCACCAGGCACAGCCGACACCACCTGTGAGGAACAGGGCTCTTAATGCCAGCAGCATCACTGAGAGCCAGCGGGGTGGAGGCTGGCGCTAGCGAAACGACGAGTGCAGGAAGACGGAAGGGGACAAATTCCCCTGAACCCATTGCTCACAGTGGAAGGGGCTGGGTTGATGGCATGAAGTGTTCAGCAAAGGCACGTTCCCTAATAGTACCCCAGCAAAACGGCATCATCCTGGCCTGGCGGGTGAGAGGGGAGCCCACAGCTCTGTGTGGGACCAGTAAGGACAGAGCTGGTCCCACAGGACTCTGATGGGGACCCTTTGGGAGTTCTGCCAGCAAACAATCCACAGCAGGGTTGGAGTAGAGGGACATGATGGGCCATTACTTACCAAAGATGTAGAAGACAAAAGGCCACCCCAGACTCTGGCAGATGATCCCAGCCAAAAGGAGAGCAAAGAAAGTTCCAAAAGTGCATCCTAGGGATCAGAAACCAGAAGAATCATTTTAATGGGATTTTGTGTGACCAGCAGGGAGTGGAACAGACCTACAGCCTCCAGCCTGGTTTGTGATGCGAAAATGTGGTGGCCCAAATGAAGCGCCTGTGCAAACAAGCACCCTTGAATCCAGATTTGCTCCCTTCAGTGTCTGGGTTCCCCCTCCTGCCTCAAGCTGACCTGAGCCGAGGAGACACAGGATGGGAGGAGAGGTGGAAAGGCTGAATGCTGCTAACACTTCTTTGCCAAGGACCCACAGCCTTGAACTTGAGGCTGCTGCAAGGACTGGCTTGGAAAGAAGGGGGTGAGGGGAGGTC
>NW_009258666.1:1455133-1456935 GCF_000687185.1 Egretta garzetta
GGTAGGGAAAAGCCCTTGCGTCTCACCAGCATCAGCGATGTTCATGAGCCTGCTGCGTTCCAGCGGAGGGGCCCATTTTGCCCAGAGCGTGTACTGAGCTGGAAATATCACTCCCTGTGAAGGATAACAGGGTGTATGGAGGGAAGGGACAGAAGGAGTGCAGCCAGGGTTAACCAGAGCAGGTTGCGTAGCCTGGCAGCACCTGGCGCCACGACTGACCTCAGCCAAGCCCAGCAGCGCCTGCAGCCCAACGAGGAAGCTCACACCGAGCTCTGCTGCTTGGGGCATGAGGAGGGTGAGCATGGAGGAGAGCAGGAGCCCGCTTCCTAGGACGGGTTTCCCCCCAAACAGCCCTGAGCAGTACCCGCCCAGTGCCTGTGTGAGGCCGTAGCCATAGAAGAAGGAGCTGAGGACGATTCCTTGAGTCTCAGCGCTCCAGTTGTACACGGGAGCCTGGAGGAGACAGAACATATCTGTCAGAGAGAGATCTCTGTTTTCCAGGCACAGACTCCTCCAGAAGGGGAGAAGCAACCAGGAAGCGCAGCCCTGAGTACCACAAACAGCTCTCTGCTCCTTCACCCCCCTTGTCCTCGAGGCTTTTCTCTGCTGCTTCCAGGTCTGTCCTCATGCAAAAACAAGAGTGGACTCAGCCTGGAAAGTGTCTTTCAGTTATCTGCAACGGTTTTCCACTTACATCCTGAGCAAATCCTGGGTAGGAGCTGCGGAGAGCGCTGCCGGACGAGGCATGGGGATGGCTGCTGTTAGTCATGGCGACGATGGCGATGCTGAGGCTGACCCGGAGCGCGTATGCCACGAAGAGAGAGACGTGCAGGACCAGGGCCAGGCCCCAGCGAGCGGAGCAGAGCCCTGTGGAGGGAGAGCGCCCACAAACCAGGGCCACGGGTTAATTCTTATCCCTTCCTACAGATTCCTGCCACCACTAATGGCCCTTTCCAGGTACCCTCCAGACATCTACCGCTGAGCCCCTGCCCTCCTCCTTTGCAGGGATGGCAGTTTGTGTCTCCAGAAGGAGAACAGAGGGGCAGGAAGGCAAGGAGACTTGCCCAAGGGTGGAGGGGACACATCGAAGCCTGAGGTTGCTGGCTCGCAGGCCCTGCTGAGGCCGCACTTCAGCCCGCTGCTCCCCAGGGAGCAGATTTACCTGTGGGGGAGGAGGGCTGCTGAGCAAGCAGAGGGGCTTCATCCTGCTCGGCCCCTGGCCCGGGCCCTGCCTGCGCGTTGTCCACGTGGCGCTGCATCCTCTCCTACCTGCGATGCCGCTGCCTGTTTCTCCTCGGGATAACGTCCAGCCCTGTTGGGAAGCGAATCTTGAACGTCAGCAAACACAGAAGCAGCCAGGCAGTGACTCCTGGTATTTCCGCCCAGCGCCATTGCCGGCACGGCCAGAGCGGAGCTGGCTGCCGGTTGCAGACGCCTGCACTGCTGGCACATGGCTTGGTGAGCGCAGTGATTTACAGCAGCCTCACACGGCCTCATTCGCATCCGTGGTTTATAACCCTCGATCATAAGAGCCTGGCAGGGCAACGGGGTCTCTCCCACCCCGGGGTGCTCCTGCAGATGCCCCGGGGGCACCCACTGCCCTCCCTCGGCTGTGCAAAGGGAGGCTCCTTCCCTGCCCCGTCCCATCCCCCCGGGGTAGCTCACGTACGGGGAGAGGTGTCTCCCCCAGCCCCGAGGGGACCGACGGAGTCGTGGGCCTCCTGGCTGCGTTTCCCGAGACGGGGAGCGGCTACACCACGTGCTGCGGCGGGATTTGGGATTTCAGGGACCTGGGCAGGCTG
>NW_009258666.1:1457325-1457534 GCF_000687185.1 Egretta garzetta
GGAGGCGGGTGTCGGCGAGGTGAGGGCCTGAGCGGTGGCGTGACGGTGCTTCACGGTGTTCCCTTTCACAGGAGACAGTTGCTGTAATCCACAAAGCATGGGCTACATTAAGAAAATAGTGGAGAATAAAATACCAGGGATTTATGTTCTGTCTCTCAAGATTGGAAGCAACCTGATACAGGTAACTCACTCTGCTTTTATTCACATTC
>NW_009258666.1:1458350-1466666 GCF_000687185.1 Egretta garzetta
GCTTGGCAAGGTGGTGGCTAGTGTGCTGATCTAAAGGTGCGATAGTTACTGCTGTCTCTGTTATTAACATGGTTCCACAAGGATTTGTGTTGTGCTTTCCTTGCTAATTTTTTTTTCCTTTGCGAAGTAAACAGCTTTGACAGGTAGAAACCACTAACATCTAGATAATACCTGCTGAAAAGAACCAGGGAAAAAATAAATCCCTGGTCTAAACTGGATTAATATGCAAATCCACTAATTAGGACTCGCTCACCACTCCAGACAAAACATGGTTCCACAAGGATTTGTGTTGTGCTTTCCTTGCTAATTTTTTTTTCCTTTGCGAAGTAAACAGCTTTGACAGGTAGAAACCACTAACATCTAGATAATACCTGCTGAAAAGAACCAGGGAAAAAATAAATCCCTGGTCTAAACTGGATTAATATGCAAATCCACTAATTAGGACTCGCTCACCACTCCAGACAATACAAAGGCATGTGATAAGGTATTGGCTCTTTAAGGCAGAGCTTTATCCTATGCCCATCCCTTTTGATTTGTAACCACTTATTCACTGTATATCTTCAGTATCATAATGACATAGACTTTTGTGCCTTTGTATTTTATGAGAGTTTTGTGTAACCCTATGGAATATCTTTAAATATTGTCTCAGGATAATGTGCAATGCATGTTATTTTCTGGGATCTGGAAAAGATGGGTGAGGTTTGAGGGTTTTATATATACACACACACAAAATTGCAGGGACTCCCATTGTCAAGAAGTTTGGGGAAATATCACCGTTCCATATGAGACAGTTTTGCCAGGCAGACTGGGAACAAAAACATGATGGAGGGATGTCTCAAAGCTTGAATTTCACTTCTGTCATATTGTGAAGGTTAAGGTCCTCTTTCAAAAGCAGAACTGTTAGCGATCTGTTTGTAGAGATTAAAATAACGTAAACCATTGTAAAGGTACAAGTTGTACTTTCTAATCTGGCTAATCCATCAGGATATGGAGAACAGCTTCTTCATGAATGCGAACGATCAAGTGAGAGAGGTGTGCAGCCAACTTGCAAAGGACCCTCAGCTGAAAGGAGGCTACAATGCAATGGGCTTCTCCCAGGGAGGCCAGTTTCTGTAAGTTAACACTTATGTTCCATTTCCAGTGACTTTTGTTGGGTTTTAGATTCTGATTTAAAACCCTTTTGAAGTACTAAGCAGATGTAAACTGTTGAACCCCTTCATAAAGGTAGGAGTGCTCCAAAGGTGAGAATGTGTTTGCCTGTAGCCAACTCTACCGGGAAGGGTTAATTCTCTTTGCAAACATCACCCAAGTGCTGGAGCCCCGGGGGTGGCAAGCTGAGAGCTGCACGTGAACCAGCATTGGTGGCCTGGGCACTCTTGAGCGGCTGCTTAGCTCCTTCATCTTTCTCCACAGGAGGGCGGTGGCCCAGAGATGTCCTTCTCCTCCCATGCTCAATTTGATCTCCATTGGGGGGCAGCACCAAGGTAGTGTCCTCTTAAGTTATGTTACCTTCTACCAGCTGTGAAAGGTGGGGGGCTTTTCTTGGCAGGAGGAATGATTTTTTTGGCCTCTTCCTGAAAACTGACTGCTTTCTTGTGAATTAAACTGTCCCTTTGTTCCTGTCTGAATCTGGTGATCTGCTTTGGCCCGGTTGTTAGCCATGCATATTATCTTTTGTCTTGGTCTCGCTTAACTGGCAATGAGAAGGGACCTCTGTAAGTAGGCGACTTATTGTCTGGGTAGAATTCTCATATACTTTTGGAAGCCCTTGGAATTAATTGTTTCGGGATAAAACCTTCTGGGTCACAAGGATATTTTACAATTGGCATCTGGAAGGCTAAAGCCCCAAGGAAAGGGAGGTGCTTTTTGCAGTTAGATTAAAGAGGCAGTATGAAATGGCATTTAAGAGGCGTACAGTTAAGAGTGGCTGGCAATGAATTTCAAATACTCTCCCCTGAGAAGTTCCTTGGCTTGAATCTATTTCTTTGTAGTGTAGTGGGAAGACTTGTAGGGAACCATCCTGAGACCTCCTGGGAACACTCCAGGTGAGCTGGACAGTATTCCGCTGTCTGCATGCCCCCATTCTCCAGAGCAATACTCTCAGCTCAAGAACATCATCCATTATCTTTGTGTGTAATAGTACCCAGGGGCAGGAGGGCTGTCTAATGAGATTGCAGGATTAAAGGCTGTCTGATTCCCTGGGTAATTCTTTCCACTGCTCTATAAGAGGGTGGTTCTTTACCAGCCGGAGGGATTAAGGGATTTGAGTTCGGCTCACTGAGTTGTTACACATGTCTCTGTACCCCAGGAGTGTACGGCTTTCCGCGCTGTCCTGGTGAGAGCTCCCATATCTGTGACTGGATCCGAAAGACGCTGGATCTGGGCGCCTACACGCAAGCTGTTCAAGAGCAGTGAGTATATTCATCAGGCTGCAATGATGGGGGCCAGGCCCATGTGACAAGCTCTGGGTTTCCGTTCAAATCTTTGGTTTCTCTCTTCTCCAGCTTGGTACAAGCAGAGTATTGGCATGACCCTCTGAAGGAGGAGGACTACAGGAAAAACAGCATCTTTTTGGCTGACATAAATCAGGAGAGGGTAAGGACATGGCTGATGATTAAATGACTGCAGGAGAGCAGAAGCCTTAGCACTGAGTTCCTTCACATTAGCTCTCCCTGACAATAGTTTTGCTGGAGTTTGAAGGGGAGCATTTTTTGCTCTGCATCCCAGGAGCATACAAAGTGGTTTTGGTGGTAAATTTATAAATGAGACTTGTCCCTGGCAGAGCAGTTCCCATGTCACTGCACTCCTTTGGAGTGGTTGGTGTAGATATGCCACGTGCTTAATCCACCCATCACCATGCAAGTGGGCAAATCTTCTCCTTCCCCTCTTTCCAGCCTGGAGATGAGGCTGAATGCCATGAGCACAGCCAAGGGAGGCTGGTGACAGAAATGCACGTTCCTGCCTCCTAGGCTGGTACAGTCCAGGGTTTCCTTTGCAGGTGCAGGCAGGTTGGAGCAGGCGGTTTCCCTGACCTGTCTCAGTGGGCTTTCCAGTGACTTGGATCTGTTTTCTGTTGCTTTCATCCAGGGCATCAATGAGACGTACAAGAAAAACCTGATGGCTCTGAAAAAGTTTGTGATGGTGAGATTTCTCAATGATACCATGGTTGACCCTCCGATCTCTGAGGTGAGGCAGGCAGGGTGGGTGCTGCTTTTTTGGGTGGTGTTTTGGTTCTTGCTTGCTTGTTCCTTGTTTGTCCTTTGGTGGTGAGGAGCAGGCTGAGCACAAACATAGGCCTGATACTGCCCTGGCTGCAGCAGCATGTCTCCAGCAGCAGCTGGTGAAAGCCTACTTCTCTCCTGGGAGCCTTTCAGCAACTGTTTCCTTGTTTTTATTTTGACAGTGGTTTGGGTTTTACAAAAGTGGCCAAGCCAAGGAGACCATCCCGCTGAAGGAGACCTCGCTGTACACAGAGGTACGTTCTGCTGGGTGCTGAGGGCTTTCTGTTATTTCCACTCTAAAGATTGTAGTGTCCCTGGAGCCTTGAGGAGCTCCAAATCCCACAGCTCTGCTCTACTCACTATCTCTGCCATTCCTGAGGCATGGCCTCCTCTTGCCAGTAGCTGTTTGGGAAGGCATTTCCCTTTAGGCCCATTCCGGCAGTGGGAATTACAGTGGTGGTCTCATGGCCAGCTCAAAATCTTCAGCATGTGTTTAATGAACTTTGCTCTTTTTTAAAGCCTCGCTGTAAAAGTCATCCAGAATGCTTTTTTCCCCTCTATGAGGAGAAGCTTTGAACAGCAGAGGGGGAATGCACCCCAGCCTGCCCAGGGGCAGGAGGGCTAATGAGATTGCAGGATTAAAGGCTGTCTGATTCCCTGGATAATTCTTGATGCTGCTCTGTTAAAAGGGTGGTTCTAACAAATACTTCTGCTGCAACAACAGTCTCTGACCATCGGTGCTTTTCTCCATGCCGGGTTCCCTGGGCATTGCCAGGGTTTGGCTGCAGCCAGGCCCTGGGAAGCTATGGTCATACTTCTCTCTGCAGGATCGCCTGGGGCTGCAGGAGATGGACAAAGCAGGAAAGCTGGTGTTCCTGGGGGTGAAGGGGGATCACCTGCACTTCTCAGAAGAGTGGTTTTATACCACTATCCTGCCCTTCCTCCAGTGAAGCTAAGGGGAGTTATCCTGTGGGAGCACGGGGGAGGGTCTACCACTATAGTTCATGCAGCTACTACCATGCAACAGCACTTTCTGCATACAAGCCCGCAGGGATCTGGGGAAGGGGAATAAGAGGGGGTTTAGCTCAGCAGTTCCACAGAGGTGGCTCTTACCCTGCAGTAAGAGACCAGGATTTGTCTGGATGCAATTATGCTCCAATATGAGCAGACTGAGCCTTGCACTAACTCTGAAGCACTCCATCCTGCACAGGCCCTGGTAAGTCCACTTCAGTTCTCAGAGTTATGGCCATGTCACTCGCTTGGTGATGGCAAAATGATGAGCTGCACGAGAGGTTTGCTTTCCCTGTTGCCTGCTCCTCGCAGGATGCAATGGCAGTATTAACTGAAATCACTAGTGCAAGAATGCTGCATCTCTTAAAGGGATCAGCAAGTAGACTATGTGGCTGTATGAAGAGGAAAGACATTGCAACCTATCCTTCAAGATGGGGAAAAGGGCCAAATTTAGGGGTTTCTGGGGAAAAAGTAGGGTTCTGAATTAAGCGGGTATTAACAGCTTGAACAGTTTGCAACTAATTGCTTGTTTTATCCACTTTTGTACAGCAACTAAAGTCAATAAAGAAATTTACATCTAACCAACTAAAAAAAAAAAAGGTGAGATTTGACAACTACTGACACTTTGATTTGAGGGGAGTTGAGGAAAGCCTGTACTTGTCCATTGGGAAAGTACTCAAAGCAATCTAGGCAGAGTCAAGCAGCAAGGGGCATCGTGTCCTACCCGAGGTCCTGTGTGTCCCCAAGGAGTAAACAGCCATTGTAATGAGCAAGTTGGCATTAACTTTATTCTATCTTCTGTATAATCTTAAGTACATAAGAAAGGTTTTTTCACAAGCCTCAGGAGAAGACGAGTACAAGTCACAGGACATTCTCAAAATAAAAAAATTGCATATTTTTTTGTAAGTTTTGTCCTAGAGAAAAAGAACATTGACACTTTACAGAGGAAATGCATTTAGGATATGCTTATGCCACCCAAGGCGTTGGAAAAATGAAGGTCAAAGCAGGTGCAGCTCCCTTTATGGGTCAGTACAGTACTGTGTCTTAGATCCATCACTCTGCTCCAGGGCCCTGGAACAGAGGCTACAAGCTTCCACCAAAGTAAAGAGCCAAGCAACGGGGAAAAGGGGAGGCTGAGAGGATTAACTGTATGGGGACTGATGGCAGATGAGGAAGAAAGTGATGAACCGACTTGATCCAACTCGGGTATTGACAATACTGCACTACTGACCCTGGAATGAAGGAGACCCCTCCTCTGCAGAAGGGGACAGGTTCAGAAGAACTGTCCTGGAAGACTGAACCTGAGTTCAGCTGCTCTAAGAAGGAAGCCCTGGGGCAAAGATTCCCTTGCGAGGGCAGAGGGCTTATGGAATAAGAGGTGCTCAGCTCCAAGCTACCAGCCAGACTGCTGAGGGGGTAACTGCAGTTACTCCACTGCAGTCTTCCTGTGGCACTGGTTAATATGAAGCCTCCTGTCATGGCACAATCAGAAATACACTGAGCTAGTAAGAACGATGAAAGAGAAATCAGGGTGGAATGCTATGGCCCAGGTCCTCAGCCTTTGGTCCAACAGAGCCATTCCCATGTCCTGTAATGCCACCAACTAGCACATAGAGCTGGAATTGGCAGCTTCCAGGACCTTCTTGAGACATTTTCCATAGCAGCTGGGCACTCTGGACCCCAACATAAACCATTATTTGTTAAAAAAAGGGACAACATTCTTCTCTCACATGAACAGTTTGCTTAAAGGCAATACAAAAAACCCAAACACCACTCTTGAAAGCCAACTGCCAGTACTGGCTGTGAGGTTCACCAAAAATCTGACTTGACCAATTGGTGCAGTTAGATGGGACAAGGGGAGGAAAAAAAAAAAAATACACCTTCCTGCTAATAGATGTGGACAATAACTGACCTGCCACCTACACCAAACCCCAGCCAGAGGTATTTCAGTGACAGCAGGTAGCTGTGTCTCCTGGGTAGAAGAGAAGCAGTTTGAGAGCAGAAAGGTACAAGAAATCTAAGAGAATCATCTGAAAGCAGATTTGTCCCACAGCAGGGCCAGGGGAGGGAATGAGCCTTGGAGTTTTTCTGCTTAGCCAGCAATTTCCGTCACAGTGGTAACCAACTTCTGACCATTCCACACTGTCTTGAACTGTTCTGGGACAGGGAATTCAGTCTGGAGGGTAAAAATAGAAATCTTTTGTCAAAAAGCAGTTTATGAATGAGACTAGTAACTACTCCCACTGCTTTAGGCATTTCTTTTCTTAGATGCATGCTATGTCCCCTCCTATACCACAAATGCTGCCTGTTCTGCCCCTGAGGAAAAAGAAACTCTCACAAAACAGCGAGTATCTCACCAAAACCAACTTGATTTGCCAGTTTTAGCATCTGATCATCATTCACGACCTCCAAGTCGAGTTTAGAATCGTCCCTCCAGACCCCACCAACTGTGACATTTCCTGCAGGGCCCTGCGTTACCCCAGCCCCAAGCAGACCACAATGATTTCAAAACTGAACACTTACAAAGTCACCACCCTCTGTGGGAATAAGGACGTTCATCTCCGATGACTTGGCACTGACAATTTCGCAGTCTAGGGAGTTCTTGCTCAGATACACATGGCAACCGTCTGTCTTGTTGATGGAAATCGTTGGCACTTTACCCATTACCTAGCGGGGGGGGTGGGGGTGGGGGGGTCAAAGCAGCAGTTAGAGGAGCATTAGCTTGAACTGGGCAACCACAACATTTTTCTTTTGCGCTTGCCTTTGAGGCAAGAGGTTTGACTCTAACCCTCCTCCCGCTGCAGACACGCTGGATCCAAGTACTCCCACCTTTGACAAAAATCCAAAGTTACTTCTTGTTTTGATCTCTTCAGAACAAAACTACAGTGAACACTGGGCAAGTTGACCATCCCAAATTAGAGAGCAAAACTGGAATCAGAGTAGATTCTACTGCCAGCCCCCTAACTTTGGCAGTCACGTTGTGCTGCCCGCCTTGCAGAGACTTAACTAATCTTTTATCTAGAACCCTGAAGCAGCGCAGTGAGGCAAACTTCAGCCCTTTCCTAAGGGCTGGGCAGAGCGAGCTGCAGAGCAGTAGGACAGATGGCGTTTCATGAGTGTTCTCCACAGATGCATTCCTGTTCTGGAAATAAAACTCCTCAAAGAAGCAGATGCTACGGATGCCCTGTTGTACAGCGCATCAGTCATACTCCAGGCAGAGAAGTTACAGACACTCACCTGAACTTTAACGTCCCTGCTGTTTATGATCTCTACAATGCCCACCACGTCATCGAACACCAGCCCTAGCTTCTTACAGTTATCTGCAAAGGCAAGACAGAGTAGCTCACAGTAAGGTTCTGGAGACTCAGCCTTCTGCAAACAGACCAGCATGCAGAAGCAGTTTTCAGGGTGTCTCCACTTACCAAGGGTGATAGAGTTGATCTTGCCTTTGATTTGGAGTGTACTATTTGTGCACTTGAAAACATATGCTACCTGCTTCAACTCTGTGTCGCTGATTACCAGGTTAGTGGCATTCTCCTGGTTTTCCTGAAAAGGCAGGGAAAGCACACTTTATTTTTGGAACGCAGATTAATCCACATGAACAGCAGGGCAGTGCAGCCCCTTTAAAAGCAAACCACGTGCACGTTCAGGCTTGTGCCTCTTACTAGAGAGATGTTCAGGAGACCCTCCTTCCCTGCTGCAAAGCTCCCATCCCTCCAACCTGCTCAAGCCAACGCCAGGCACTCACCACTCTCCACTTTTTGCCCTCTAATTCTAGCAACGCAGGTGCCTTTGGAGAGGTTTTTTGAGAGGGATTAGGATTACAAGCTGGTTTGGGAGCAGTGAAAGGTTTGGGTCCACTTCTCAGAGGACCCCCTTGGTTCTTCAGTGCTGGATTCTTGTGGGTCTTCATGTCATCTGAAACATGTCTTAAGCCTGCAAGAGAAGTCAAACCTGAGACCCAGCTCTCCTCCAAGAATGCAGTTTCACAAACACCAGACATCAGTGATTACCACAATCATGGTAACATTTTTCAAAATGCAAATAAATTATTGAGACTGGGCCTAAGTTGAGTCCAAGCATG
>NW_009258666.1:1466678-1476450 GCF_000687185.1 Egretta garzetta
GGAGCAAGAAACACTGATGCAATATAGACGAGAACACAAGATGCGCTGTAGAACTAGAAGGCGCCAGCTCTTCCACTCGGCAGCCTGGAAAAAGCCTGGAGCCAAGCACCTCGCCTTTGTCTCATAGCTGGTTAAGCACATCGGGACAGACAACACAAAAAAGGGTAAGTTTTGTTCAAATATGAATAGGTGCAAAATCGCACCTTTTGTTCTGGAGACGCGCAGGCAGCCAAAGGGCTCACTCTCTCCATTCCAGCTGGAGATTGATCTCTTGCTACACTTGACAGATGAGGCTGAGAATTCTAACTCAGATGTACTTCCTTGTCCCTGTAAACTGCCTCAGGGCTGCTTCTGGCTCCCAGCCTCATACTCAGACCAGATGCTCTTTTCTTACTGCAAGTGTACTTTCTAAGCAGGCATATTGAGGGACAGCAGCTAAACCAGGACTCACAACACAACGGTACTCTTGTTGGCGGCTGCTCTCCCTCCGCCAGCTATTTCCACCTACCAGAGGTGATGCCTTCTCCCCGATTGATCTGGGCGAAGAGCGCGGAGCGGGAGGCAGAGTCATCTGTGCTGGAGTTCGTGGGGGCAGGAGCAGGTGGAGGAGGAGGGCCTGGTGGAGGAGGCGCAGCCCCGGCTGGGGGAGCGGATGGCGATTTAGCCCCTTCTGTTGCTACAGGACCCTGTAAGAGGCCGGCAAGAGGAAAGACAATTGCACAAGCTCTCTATCTGCTGCAATAATCATGCAATACTGCCCTGGTTTCATCTGGGATAGTTATTTTTTTCCCAGTAGCTGGCATAGTGCTGTGTTTTGGATTTAGTACCAGAATAATGTTGATAACACACTGATGGCTTAGTTGTTGCTGAGCAGGGCTTACACCAGTCAAGGACTTTTCAGCTTCTCATGTTCTGCCAGGGGCACAAGAAGCTGGGAGGGGGCACAGCGAGGACAGCTGACCCCAACTGACCAAAGGGCTATTCCATACCGTATGACATCATGCTCAGTGTATAAACTGGGGGAAGAAGAAGGAACGGGGGGGGGACGTTTGGAGCGATGTGTGCTGCTCCAAGTCAGCCCTGTGGTGTGATACTCTTTGATATAGGCCTGCAGCTCTGTCCAGATACTCAGATAAGCTTTCACCCAGTCCGCTTGCTTTTTATCTCTGAGGACACAAGGAGATCATGAAGAGTGAGCAGGTGCATTTGCCATTAAAACCCAAGGACTACAAACAGTTCTTTACATCACTCCACCTCTCAGCCTACAGGCAAGACACAGCTGGACCAGCACAGCAGCCTCGCACCTCCAGCACTGTGTTCTAGCTTCAGTGTTAATCTTGCACCCGCAGGCAGAAGGCCACAGGCCTGCTCTGCACTGTAACCCATTTTAATTCAGGAGTCTGGTACTTCCAACAAGACCCATTCCTGAGACACAACTTGCTGCCCTGGGAAACAGTTCAGCCACCAGGTGATGCAGAGACAAGAGCAGCAATACACTTCCTACAGAGATTCCAGCTACAATACGAATGTGAGGAATCTTGTCCCTAAGGATCAGGAAAGAACAGCTAAGTGAGGCTTTATAAATATATCCTGCCTTTAAAAAGAAGAATGAATTCAAAGACCAAGGCAGCTATGGTTAGATACTGGAACCCCTACACACCCAGTTAAAGATGTTGTTGAACACAGCTAAGGGAGAAGGTAAACTTACACATCCTTGTACTCCTTGAGGATCCGGTTGGTATAAAACATGGCAGCATCAGTCATTTCTTTCACATAAGGACCAGGACTTGAATGCTAAAGAACGACGAACACATTGGCATGGAACAGCTGACCAGGGAGCCCAACTTTTCCCCACCAGCCCCAGAAAACCACTTCCCACTGGAGTTCTTACCATGGCCACCCAGCCCAGGGCTGGGATGCTCTCGCTGACTGCTGATAAGTGATTGAACAGCGTGCTACCACGGTGGCTCTCCCTGAAACGCTGCACCGCCTGGATATGCTCTGCAATTGGTTTCAGAAGCAATGAGAACACATTCTGCAGGACAAGAGGGACAATAACAATTAAGAACATTAGTGTTGCTCTGGAATGGCTGCACATCGCCACTGGCAGCTCTGCTGATATGATGGTCACCCAGAGGAAGATTCCAACTGGCACGAGTTACTGCTAGAGCTCCTGTCCAGGCTTGGCCCTCCCTGCGAGCCCTGCTCAGTCCCACAGCCCAGCTCCTCCAGGGCTGAAGTCATAGCTCCCAACCGAATTGGTACTATGGGAGTACGCCAAGAACCGTGACTCATGTTCAATCTAAGAGACACTGACAAAGCTTGCTAGTAATGAGGACAGAAATAGCATTTGCCTTCCCTGGATTCTTTTGTTCCAAGACAGTTTGTCAAATTTTTTCCTCTCCTTTACGAACCCTCAGAGAAAGGGGTCTGGGATCTACAGCCTGCATTACAATTGGAGTCACAGCTGATTCTCAACTCACCCAATCAAACTGGACTTCAGGATTCAAGTTACTTCTCAAGTCAATCCAAGCCTTTAGTATTTGGATGATAAAAACTGTTTTTGTGGGTTGTTCCCTTGGAATGCTGACTGAAAGTGCTCAGAAGTCTTCTGAGGTCAGAGCAGAGCAGCCAATTACGCATTGCCAGATACACCTCTTGGGTAACTTTTCTTCCCTCTAAGATCAGAAGTCCTCCTGCTGGTGGCAGCAGTGAGGGACAAATCTGGGCAAAACTTGCTTTTCAAAGCCTTGGCTTTTCCATTTGCTGTCCTTTTCTCTGTTTAGATGAAAACATAGGTTCCAAGGACCACTGGCCAAGCTACGCTTTCAGAAGCTCCAGCCTAATGCCACTGTGAAGGGAGATTCTTCACTGCAAGCAATGAGCGTTTATACGTTTTGCATTGTATACATTGCATTATACAGTAGCAACTGGCTACTCCAGAACCAACTAGACTCCTGCAAGACAACCTGCACAAAGACCTACACTAGATTAAGGTTGTTGTTTGTTCATAATCCTTTATTTAAATAATACATCAGTAGAATTTGTAAGCAGATTCTCAGACTAGAGGCTAGGCAGAAGAGCATCCCAGCAAGCCTGGTGAAAGATAAACAACCCTCCAATGCTGAGTTTGGGGAAAAAGATGCAGATATATTTTGCAGTGAATAGGAAAGTAGCACAGAAATCCAGCTGCCACAACATAACTGTAGAAGCCATGACTGAGCCAGATAATAACTGCAAAGAAAAGCAAGGTGGGATCCTGTTGCTCAGGAAAAGCAGCTCCCAGCAGGGAAAAGCCAATGCATTCAGGATCAGATTCTCAGTCACACATCCTGCTGAGAAGCAGCAGCCTAGGGTAAAGTGTTAAATTGCTTGCTAAGGACAAATCAATCCTAAAAGCCTAGCTATTATTCAGAGACCATTCAAGAGAGAGAGTGTCTGTTATACTTCAGAAGGAGTTTAATGCCTGAAGGTCTATAAGCATCACATAATGAAAAGCATGCTCTACGCAAATCCCACCATGGCTCCCGTCTCAGACAAGTTCCTGTCTGCAGGTTGCATCTGAAGGAACAGTGATTGTGCAGTGTTGGTGCAAGGTGAAACTCAAGACAGATGCTGTGAGATGACACTCACAAGCCACTCTGACAGCGACAGAAAACTTGTTGCTCTAATGACTGGAAAATGCCAGTTCTGCAGCTCTAAGTATCAACCTCCTGAATTCTGCCCAGTATTGGGTGAGCACCCGAACAGTTCACGCTTTCCACAAGTGCCACCTCATAGATGCAAGTGCCTCCAGTCCCCTCCAGTTCCTCTTCTGGAGTGACTGTAACGGCCCAAATTCTGCTACAGTGGCAGTCATCCTCTCATCCTGGACTCTGAGGTAAGGGCATACAAGGTTTCTGATGAGTGATTTACCAGACTTACCTCTGTTGGCTGCTGGTGTTGAGATGCTATCACCAGAAGAGCCCTCTCACTCATCAAGCCCGCATGAACTATCTCAGCCTAAGAATAGAGAGAAACATGAGAGAGCTCCCCTTGTACCCAGCATAACACTAAGAGTCATTCAAGCTGCCACCCCTCGCAGTTCCTAGTCTGTAAGAAAGCAGCTATGCTGATCTCAAAGCACATATTCTTGGAGACACCCATCCTCAGAGAAAACTTAGAGGAGTGTAACAGCTCTCAGGCTGGGTACTTTTCAGGCCTCCTAAAGGCATGCGCCAAAGTCTGTGAAGAGAGCTAGGCACCTAACTAACAAAGATTTCAAGGAGGTGGTTTGATTCATAGCGGGTGTAGGTGTAGGTTATTTGTGCCTCTGCATCGGTTTTGAATCCTGGAGGGTTATAAACATCCTAGAATACAGTGCTAAAGGAATGCAAACACTGACAGCAAACTTAACAGCCCTGAAGAACAAGCAGCGCCCATTTAGAGGGAAGGGAGAATGTAAGTCCTTACGTGCTTCTGCACATCCTCGCCAACTTCTTTGCTGATCTTGACATACTCAGCTACTGGGCCAGCCAGAATGGCATCGAAAGCCTGCACGTACTGAGCCACTCCTGCAGAGAAGGAACCAGAGCGCACGTATCACAGAGAGGCACCGGGTGAGCTCCTGGGCTGGGAGCACTCGCACTGCGCTCCTGGGCAGTGCCTCCCACCTGCTCCGCACTGAGCCTTCCCCCCACGTGGCATCAACAGAACGCAGGAGGCTCAGCCCCAAGCACGCAGCTGAACGCGGATGAGGGAAGTGCTGCAGCCAGAGGAAGTCCTTTTGTTAGCAGGATGGTAACCGCAGGCCTCGCCGAGTTTGTGCAGTATCTGCTGTGAAACTCACTTCCCCTCTGCAAGCAGCCAGTTCATCTAACAGCCCTTTGCACACCCTGCATGAGCACTGCCCGCCCTGCACCAGCTACTGCTGATGTCCGACACTGCAGCATCACCCGGCCACACTGCCGCACCACCCGGCACCACACAAGTTGTCCTGTGGGACGATGCTGCTGGGTAGGTGCTTTGGGCCTTACCTTTGGAAGAACCATCTCCACACATGCCAGGTCCTCGGCATACCGTTTCCAGGCGCTCCACAGCCTTCTCCAACCGTTCAACCAGTCTTTCCATATCTACTGCTGTCTACAACCTGCATGGACAGAATACAATTATTTGCATCCTCTGACAGTCTGAAACTTGTACACCAAATATTGAAGAGGGTTTATCAGATGTTTGATACAAGCTCTGCCAGTTCCAGAAGAATAATTTCTACTTAGCTCTGCACCCTAATGATGGGAAGCAGGGAACCCTCACATTAGCAGGGACATTTGGATTACACAGCAGCCATGCATGCAGCCACTTTCTGTCCTCACAGTCACTCCTTAATGGCCACATAAGTTTTATTCCATCATAAGGACTTCTTACACGTATAAGGATACTAAAACTTGTATCTTCTAACCTTGTATCGACATCACACAAAACAAAGGTCTGCACAGAACATCACAGCAGTCAGTTCTCGGCCAAAGTCCCAGCTGTGACCATGTAGCAAATCAAGTATGAGTGCTTCACTAGGAGTTCGTGCACTCCAGGTTAGAACTAGCAGGTTTGATTCTGCAAATGCGTCCGCAGGGACCTCCCAGAGTCCTGAATTCCTCCAAGGAACATCTCTAACTCCAGCATCGCTACAGTAGGAGCACCAGCGTGCAAATCGAGCCACCCTGGCACACGCCAAGACGAGCAGCTGCACAAGCCAAGAAGGCATAGCTGCTTCGACAACAATGCACCCCTGTTCCCACTCTCCCTCTACAGGCTTTGGTATCTGAACTGCAGGATCTACTCGGCAAACGCTGCACAGGAAAGTGATTTAGGCACGCAAGTCATTTGAAGCGTCTCATCTGGAAAAGTCTTAAGTGTCATAAAAACTTTCCATTAATTACTGCTTTGCAGAGGCTCTGCACCAAGGAGCAAGACAAGTCACGCTCCAAGCACACTAATGCACAGGGAATGCAGGGAGGGAGTAGCAAGTCAGCAATTGCATTTTTATCTTATCACCACTCATCGAAAGACTTTACAACGTGAATCACAATTACGGCCTGGACACAGCTTCCTTCTTACTGAAACAGCCTGCGAGAGCTCCAAGCCCTGCTTGAAGGAGAGCGTCTTTCCCAGCACATTCCCCAGCATACCCAAAAAGGAAAGCAGGGCTCACCCAGCTGTGTCAATGAACTGATGTTAGATCTCCCTCAGAAACAAAACCTGAAGTTCAAACTAGGGTTTTGCTTTTGCTCACAAGCCTTCTCAGCCCTGCTCCAAAGTCATGTTTTCACTCAGTTTCCAGAGGATGTGGGGCAGATCCAGCATTAGTCACGAGCGGCACTGATGTCACAAGACAAACAAGGCCATTTTCCACCCCTCTTTCACCCGCTTGCATCAGGAGACGCAGCACTGATGTGGGGGGCAGGGGAGAGGCCACCCCCCCTTCCAAGAGGAAGAGAGCGGTTTCCTCCTCTGTGCAAGAGTGAGCCAGAGGAGATACTCTGCCTAAAACCGGACAGCAGTAACTGGAGGGCTTCCAGACACAAAAAAGTTCAGAAAGGCTGAAGCTTGTGGGCGGTCACCCATATAATCAACAGTAATGAATACCTTTTTTTTTTTTTTATTCTGTACAGTGTAGAAATCCTGACCACAGGATCGTCAGCACTCTGCTGCAGCCGAGGACGACGCATCCAGAATGGGGCTCACGTCTTCAAGTGGGAGCGCAGCCAAAAGCAGGGCTCTGCCTCCCCCGCTCTCAGCACGCTAAAAGAAGAGTGGGATTTTTTTCCCCCAAAAGAGCCACCTGTTAAGGAAATTCTCCTGTGCTTTGAGAGTGCAGCAAGGCAGAAGGGTGCAACACAGCGGTTTCAGGAAGGACACCAGGTTTACAGAGCGCTGGGCAGACAAAGCTGCTGTTCTGCACTGCTGATCCCCACCACATTCCGCGCAAGGCTCTAATCTGATCAGCTCCATTACGGAGTCACAAACTGCATTTCAAACCAGGATTACAAACCAGAAAGTCCAGATGGAAAGCTGCTTCTGACCCTCAGTGATAAAACACGCTGTTGCGAGGAGCATATCGCATCAATTTAGATACACTGTCAGGATTAATGTCCTTTAACGCAACAGCATTCCTCGAGATTCAGATTCCTTCCAGCCTCCTTGCTGTTTGACACGTCCTTCCTGGGCCTTGTGCATTTCCCTGACAGAAGCCATAAACTCACAGTGCTCGATTACCAGCTTTGCAACCCTCGTGCTATCTGGCAGATGGTGAACTCATTTTAATTCATGTTTAATGGCCAGCATTAGGACAACTCACAAGATAAGTCACTTGGTAAATTGGCAGCAAAATCAGAGCTCAGTGCAGGCAGCTACCTCTCGGTCACTCCTCGCTAAAGGTATCGTGACTCACCTTTACCACGCGCTTTGCCCTAGGGATGCAGCTTTTTCTGCTATCCACATACCCATCCCAAACGAAATAAAAATATTTAGATGTACAGACCACAACCTCACCAACATCCACAGCCAGAGTCTGCAACCCAGGGAGATTATGTTTAGCAAGAAAAGAAAAAAACAAACAAACAAAAAAACCCCACAAAGTAGACCTTCTTGGCTACATCTAAACAGTGTTTTGTCTTCTGATCACTCTGAATGCAGAATAATTTGTCAGCAAGTGACAAACTGACTTCACAGATCTCAGCAATAAAACGGGATCTCATTTGCCACCTTTGAAGAGCTGAGACATACAGGTCATTGTAGAGTCATTTTTGTTCAGTGCACCGTCCCGTGCTCAGGAGGAACGAGGAAGGCTTTCAAGCTACACTGTGTAGCCAGGGATTAGAGTTCTCCGGCTGGCTGAAGTGGAGATGAAGCTCTCCCTTTGGGGACTATAACGCAGGATTTAAATCTGACTTGTTTAAATTCAATTGAACTTTGATTACCAATGGAGCGTAAGCTATAGACTCGCAGCAAACACATTTCACCCTGGGCCAGAAAGGCCATTCATTTTCATAGCACGTTTGGTTAATCTATTAACTAGCCTTTATTTCCATCAAAGCTTGGGAACATGGTTTCGAACACACTGTACAGCAAACAGGCTTTTATCTGCAGCTAAGACTGCTTTGATATACTGATCAGAGCAACGAAGGGAAGGAATTTTATTTGTAAAAACACCAGCTATCCCCAAAGCCTATCCTGTACAACAACGCAGTAAGAGGAGTTTCCTGTTTGGAGAATATCGAGGAGTCGGCACGTCCCAGCCAAAGGCCAGTCCTCAGAGGAGCAGGCAAGTTCTCATAAAAACGGCATAAAGGAAATTCTTCTGGTTGGCTGAGACAGCCCACCAACCCGAGTCCTCACTTAGACATTCTGGAAGACACAAATGTGAGTTTTATAGCCAAAGCGACTCAAACCTACGCTTCTGTTCAGATTCAGCTTTTGTGAAGCCCGACAAAGTGCTGTCAGCAACAAGAAATTTGCATCAGCTACTTCCTGTTTCTACAGGCAAAAGGAATAAAGATGGGACAACTAAATTAAGAACATACCGCAGTTTATTTCTGAGCTGACACTGGAATATCTCAGGGGATCAGCTACCAGATGATTTCCAACATTTATATCTTCCACAAGCCCAAAGATTTTTTTTTTTTTTTTTTAAAACAGTTCAGCTCATCAAGGAAGGAACTATTTGAAGCAAGACAAGACTCACATGCCTGAATTTAGTCAGTTGTCAGGACCAGCCACGAACACAAGACAGCTATTGCTAGTCCCAGCAGCTGCCAAGACAGAGATCTCTGCTGTTTATAGCACAACAATACTTGTTGACATTGCTCCAGAACCCATAGTGTCTACTTCTGGTATTTCAGATCTACTTTATTTAGAAAGCCAAAAGCACTTAAAAAAAAAAAATATCCATCTGGACCCTATTTGAGCTCTCTCAAGTAACAAATCCTATTGAAATCATTAAAATTATTATTTGGCATTTTTACTCAAACATTAGGAGACGGTCAAGTATCACTTCACTCCACACTAGAACAAGCGCAAGGGCTCCTTTTTCATCACAATTACATGAAATAGGAGATTTGCACTTGCCAGGCTCTGTTGCTACGCTCCTCTCGCTTCCATTTCCCATCAGGGCGATGAATCCACCAGGGAAGTAACTGAGAATCTCAGATCTAAGCTAAATTGGATACAGTACCAAGCTCCATCTCAGGAATTCAGAGCGTCGAACCTTGTCAGCCTGCTCGAGCAGAGGCTGCTTGGCTGAACTTTGTTACATGAATAATAGGGAGTATTTTTGGCTTTCAGAAAGCTCAGCAATATTCCAGGGACGCGAGGATCGCCTCAGGAAGAGAAACGGAATACAGCAGTTTTTCGAGGTCATCGATCCTTGGTTTTGCAGCGATGTGCATCTATAGCCCAGGTCTTGGGGAATTCCAGAACCCGATGTGCAAAATCCTGTGACCTGATGCGTGAAACGCCTCTATCGGGTTTGTTTTTTTTTTTTCATTTCACCGTCACAAAATCCAAAGCAATCGCTTGCACGTTTATCCCACCCTAATCACCACCAAAACGCTAAAAGCCAGCGGAGAAGTCAGCAACAGGCTAAAGACAAAAACCTACCCGGAGCCCAAGCGAGGTGGAGACGGCACCTGGCATCGGGAAGCACAAATTACAGCAATATTCTCGGTGAGGCTGCGCAAGCCCGTCCTGCTGCGGCAAGCTGGCTGTACCGCCTGGGCACGCACCCCTCCTTCCCCAG
>NW_009258666.1:1477306-1480119 GCF_000687185.1 Egretta garzetta
GAAATGCCCGAGGGCCCCGTAGAGGGGCTGGGGGGAAGCCGAAAGCCCCGGCGCGGGCAGCCGGGCCCCCACCAGAGCACGTCTGGGGGGGGGCTGCAGACTCCCCAGGAGGGGCTGCTGGGGCTGGGACCCTCGAGAGGGGTTGGGGGTGTTTTGGGGTGCTAGGAGGAAGCGGGGACCTCTGGGAGAGGGGTTAGGCTGGAGGCTGGGACCCTAGAGACGCAGGTGGGGGCTGCAGCCTGGGTTGGCAGGGTGGGACTAGATGGGATGAGCCCCCCCTTGGGGAGGGGGCTCATCTCCCCTTACAGGGGCAGAACTTGGCTGGGGGGCAGGGCAGCCTGGGCTGGGGCTAGGACGAGGTGGAAGGGATACATCGGGTCCTCCCAAATGGCATCTGGCAGTGTCAGGGGCAGCTGAGGTCAAGGCTCCTCCGAGATACCCGTGGTGGGTGCGGGATGGGAGACGGGTCCTGCTGGGGAGCTGATGATGATCAGAACAGCTACACCCTTTCCTCAGGGTAAACCCTGGAGGGCCCCGGGCTTCTGATGCGCTGTGCCAGGGCTGGTTGTCATTGCTGGCTCTGTGTGGCAAAGATAGGTTTACTTTTGGTGTGTGCTGGCTCATCCCAAGCATCAAACAACTCCTGCAAGGCTCCCGCGCTTCCCTGGACATGGAGCACTTTGGAGCCTTGTGCTCACAGACCCTCTTTGATCCAAGGGTCTCGAAGCACTTGGCAGAGGGTGGATAAATATTGTCCCAGCTTTGTTGCTGGAGAGACCAAGAACAGGGGAAAATAACTCTGGAGTCAGGGAGAGGTCTCTGGAGTCAACATGGGCTTGTTCCCACAGACGGCTCTGCTGTTTGCTTTTACCGTTAGGGCAGGACTTGCTCTAAAAAGGTGTGTGTTGCCACGCTTAGAGAGAGGTCAGGGGACCTCCCTGCCCGCTGCAAGGGACCTGGAGCTTTGCTCTGCGTTTTTGGGTCCCAGCAGCCCCAGTTGAAGCCACCCTTGGAGCTGGGGGTCTGTGCAGACAGACAGACAGAGTGCCTGTCCCGGCGAGGGCTGGGACACGTTGACAGGATGAGGAGGAGGAGAAAACCCAGCGACGTTGGCTGACTTTACCGCCGCTTCCTGCCCTCTGCTCTGCTACCATAGATGGTCACGTCTGCCGCTGCGCGGGGTGGAAGTGGGGCCTGTCCACTGCCGAGCGCCTGAGCGGAGATTGGGCTCCGTCTGTGGGATCCCAAGCAGGGCAGGCGGGAGTGGAGCCAAGCCTGGGATCAGCTGAGGGCTTGGGAGCGGGATTGCTGGGAGTGTGGCTCTGCTGACATCTAGTGAGGTTGTCTCCTTTGGCTTTGCACTCCCTGCGAGCTGGGGAGGTGTTCAAAACCCTTTGAGGGTTTGAATTTTCTGAGCAGTCAGTGGGTAGGAGTGGTGCGTCTTCTTGGTGAAGACGCAGCTCACCACTATGCCCCCTCCCCTCCGTCTAAATCCCCTGGCTCCCAGCCCTGGCGAAGCACATGGAGCTGAGCGGGACCTGCACCACTGCCCTCACGTTGTCCTTCCCAGTTAGGCTGAAGGCTATAGAGATGAGCAGCTCCCTGAAGTCACCAGTGCCATTTGCCTGGTTTTCTTGGCTTGTTTTCCACCCTGCCAACACCTGATCTGCCTCTTGCAGCTGTCTCCATCATGATCAGACACCTTAGGATCAATTGACATGATGCAAAATAGAAAATAAGATACAATCACTTCTTTTCTGTGCAGCCAATGACTTATATTTTATAGCATCCTATAACAGTCACAGCAGGGAAGCACCAGCCATGTCCTGCCTCGCTGGTACAGGGGCAGTGGTAATCCTGGGGGGCAGCACAGGCAGGAGCCATCGACCTGGGCTGCATCCACAAGGAGGAAGTGAGACCGGGAATAGGAACTAGAAATAATGGGAGAACAGGGAGAGGGAGAACTCTGCTCACTGGGCATATCGCAACCCAGCCCCAGGCCAGTGTGTTTACTTCTGGGGTGGGTCCGTTCAGCCAAACGTTGTTCCTAAGGGAACAAAGATCAAGTTCCTGGTAAGGCTGGGTCACGGAAGAGCTGCGTGTTTACAGGAGGGCTGTAAACCAGGTCAGTGCTCTGTGGGGGATCCCAGCACCCATAAATTATGCCAGCCCATGGCCGGCACTGTCCCGTCTCCAGGGAAAAGCTTACAGCTTCCCCACGCTGCTGCCAGGTGGCTGGTGCCTTGTTGCCCTTTCCTCCAAGCACCATGGGAATATTTACTACATTTTTTTAGCCGTGAAATGGCTAAATGCGTTTTTGTCCCCTAGACAGCGCCCTTTGGCTTGTTGCAGCCGAAGGAGAGCACTTGTCCCTGCTCTGTTGTGGTGTCAGGAGGGCACTTGTCCGAGCTCCAGCCCAGGTCCTTGTGATGCTCAGCAGCTTCCAACTCCTCCGAAGGAGCAAACACAGTCCTGGCAGGGGCTAAGGCAGTCCTGTGCTTTCAGAGCTCCCTGAGCCATATCTGGTTAAAGCTAAGCCTGAGTGCTGGCCTGCACACAGCATTTCATTTCCCAGCAAAGCAATTTAAAGCTTCATTCCTGGGAAAAGGGATTTTTTATTTTTTTTTTTGGTTAGCAGGAATCCATCTCCCTGTCCCATCAGTTTCTGGCCATGCACTGCAGCGCTTTGGCTGCCTACATCCTTGGAAACAGTGGGTTTGCAAAACATTAACTAAAGCCCACCAAAACAGGTCGGTAAGCCTTCGGTCCCTATTTGCAGATAAAAAGTGAGTGACCTCAGCCAGGTGGCACAG
>NW_009258666.1:1480156-1481295 GCF_000687185.1 Egretta garzetta
GGGCTGCGCAGTTGGCCCTGGGTTAACTCTGCCCTCCCCAGGGGGTGCCGGAGCCCAGCCCACCCAGGGATCAGCGTGCCAGGGACATGGATCTGCTCACCCTGACCTGCTGGCCAGCAATTCCGCTCCTCCCCAGAGCTTCCCAGGCTAATTTCCAGCTGGGTCTGTTCCCTGATCCAGCCCCCAGACACTGTACCAGCACAGCGGGGCGGCGGTACTGTCAGACACCCCTTTCCGTGGGAGCCCGTGCTTGGTTCAGCTTGAAGTGTCAGTGAAACCAGCCCTGGCAGATTTCTGCTGTGGCACGGGGCACGCAGGTCCCTCCAGCCCAGGGGCCAAGGGAAAACCCTTCCCACCAGCAGCTGTTTGAAAGTTTCCTAAATCTCCTCCTGCTGTGAGATAAACCCGAGGCTCTTTGCCCTTTCCCTGGGGATAAGGAGGGGGGTTATTCCTCACCCTCTGCAAGGAGTGACTTTTCACACTTCCACTTATCCCCCGTAGGGTAAACAGACACAGCGTGGCCACTGTCACCTTGGGGACTGTCCCCCCTGCTGCCTCCATCTGCCTCATCCGGGAAGGGGGAAAAAACTGCCTCTTGGCAAAGCCACCCTTGGTGACAAACAGAGGATGCAAGTCCAATTTCGCAGGTTCATGTGCTGCCCTTTGGAGGCTATGACTGATGTTTACTTGGTTTTGTCCCCTCCACAGTCACCTCCCCTGGGTGGCAAGTGCCCTGTGGTTGAGGTGACGGCTGTGCCCCATCACCTCCCAGCCCACTCCCTACCTTCCCCTGACACATCCATGGCAGGTCACGGGCTCACCTCGGTGCTGCCCTGTGGAGGGGCCCAGGCAGAATTCTCCTGAAATGTCCCTCTGAGAGCCTTGTGCTGCAAGGGAGGCAGAGCTGCTCCCCAGTCTGGGCTCAGCCATGTGCACTGGGAGCACTGGGTGCTGGCATCCAGCAGGTTTCCCCAGGGCTCGAGGTAAGCTTGACCAGAGGCCCCGGGAAGGGTAGGGGGTACACTAACATACTCTGATGAATGTCAGTGGAGAGAGGGGTGCCCACAGCGGCCTGCCCCCTCTCTGTGCAAGCCCTGGGTGCTGGGACAAGTCCTGCACCCCTGCCAGGCTCTTTTGAC
>NW_009258666.1:1486960-1498971 GCF_000687185.1 Egretta garzetta
CAACCTGGTTCCCTGAGCAGAATAGAAACCCTCCTCTCCCTTCCAGCATGGGCAACAATGCCCTCCTACCTGGGGAAAAGGCTCCCCAAGCCCCTGCCACCAGACCCTTAAGCCCTGTCCCAGCTGGCCCAGGAGCCCGTTCGAGCCCATCAAAGCCCATCAGCTGGGAATCAGCCCTGACTCTCAGCACTCACATGTGGTTTCTGGGCAGCACTGCCCCAGCCCATATGCCCTCGCAGGCATCAGAGCTCAGCAGGTGCTGAGCACACAGCTGACGCCCTGCATTTTCCATGTTCTGGCTTTGATTTCACAGGGCCAGTGCTACCCGTACATCAGCCCTGTGGCTCACCCAGCTGGCACGGAGGACGCAGCAGCGATGTCGATGTAACTCCAGCTCTGCAGGGAGGTGCTTCCTAGACACTTGGGTGCATTTGCTTCATCATCAAGGTTAGTGTGGATTAAGCCATAGCACAGCTGCTGCTGGAGGCCAGCTGTGGGTGCTGGCAGCATCTCCCTGTGCAGTTTGGGTTGGGAAGACTTCCCCTGCCAGAGAGGCTTTCTTCATGCTTGGAGTGAAAGCCCTCTGTAATCACAACTGAAGCAAGACATGGTCTTTGCTTCAAGGCTGGAGTTTTGCCCAGGGCTCGGTGCTATCAACTCCCAGGGTCATTTTTCCCCCCCCCCATCTATTTTCTTAAAAGCCTCAACTAGAAGAGGTGTGCTCAGCTAGGAATGTCTGGGCCCCAGTTCAAGCTCAGTGTGGTTTTAGTCTCTTGACCTGGCTGCTAAAAAACCTGAACAGAGCCTCCTCATGAACCCCACAGAGCCAAAAGAGAGGAGGCCAAGAATAAAATGTCCCTGATTTCTGTTGAAACTCTTTGAAAAGAAAAGCTAGCAGCAATCTTTCAAATCCTTGGAGACAGCAGTGCTGACGACACCCCTCAGAGGCAGCCAGGTCATAGCAATGGGCAGATGACCCCTCGCAAACCAGGCCAGGAGCAGGGCAGGGGTCAGTACATTTGCAACAGGCTCAAGCTCTGTGCTTGGCTGGAGCACTGCCACCCTCCTTCTCCTCTCTCAGAGGGTGCATATGGTGCCTACCTGCCCTGCACAGGGGCTTCAGAGAGCATCAGATTTGTCCTGCCCTTGTTCCTTCGCTGCAAGCTCCATGCCTGGGGGGAGCAGGGAGCACCCAGGCCAAGGTTAACGCTGCCTCTCACCCTCTGCTCAGCACAAAGCCAGCTCCCAGCCTCCTTGCATCATCCCTTTTGCTTTCCATGACCCCTGCCATGGTAGCAGAGTGGGGCCCAGTTAGGCATTCCCAGCTAAGGTCTAATCCCTCCGGCTATTTTTAAAACCCCATCCTCATTCCAGTCCTTTGCAAGAATAAAATGTCCCTGATTTCTGTTGAAACTCTTTGAAAAGAAAAGCTAGCAGCAATCTTTCAAATCCTTGGAGACAGCAGTGCTGACGACACCCCTCAGAGGCAGCCAGGTCATAGCAATGGGCAGATGACCCCTCGCAAACCAGGCCAGGAGCAGGGCAGGGGTCAGTACATTTGCAACAGGCTCAAGCTCTGTGCTTGGCTGGAGCACTGCCACCCTCCTCCTCCTCTCTCAGAGGGTGCATATGGTGCCTACCTGCCCTGCACAGGGGCTTCAGAGAGCATCAGATTTGTCCTGCCCTTGTTCCTTCGCTGCAAGCTCCATGCCTGGGGGGAGCAGGGAGCACCCAGGCCAAGGTTAACGCTGCCTCTCACCCTCTGCTCAGCACAAAGCCAGCTCCCAGCCTCCTTGCATCATCCCTTTTGCTTTCCATGACCCCTGCCATGGTAGCAGAGTGGGGCCCAGTTAGGCATTCCCAGCTAAGGTCTAATCCCTCCGGCTATTTTTAAAACCCCATCCTCATTCCAGTCCTTTGTACCCAAATGCGGAACAAAGGATGAGCCATCCTTCCCCTGAGCCCCCCTGCGCAGAGGGGCTGCTCTCAACTCAGGCACTGACCCCACAAATTTCTTGGTGTGACAAATGTGCTTAACAAAAGGCAACAGCCTTGTCCCCCAGCGCAATGGCCATGGGGACAGAGTAGCAGAGCTAGCGCAGTCCCCTCACACTGGGGATTTGCCCGAACTGTACGGGTGGCTGCTTCATCTCTGGTGCATCCTCCCTGTGCTTGCTCCAGCCCGCTTTCCCCCCCTCTGCATTACACTTGCTGCCGCAGGAGTGTGGTGCTCCCGCTGAGCGGGGAGGGCAGGGCTCTCCCCATTTCTGCTGCAGAGAGGGGAATGCAAGAGCAAGGTATAAATATACACAAAGATTAGCGCTTGCACAGCACTCTGCCCTGGGAGAAAGTGTTGAGTGTCACCCACAGCCCGCATTCCCTTTCTCTCCACTCCCCAGCTGCCTCTCCTGTTTCCAGCCCTGGGTTCACAATCTCTGCAGCCAGCACTTTCATTTCATTCCTCCCTCCACCCCCATTCCCTCTTGAAAGGGAGAAAATAATAGAGCCTTTGTTGGGCTGCTGCAGCACAGGCACCGAGCAAGGAGCCACACGGGGGTAAGGGGCTGCCGGGCACGGCTGCCTGCCCGGATTATATGGCATCCCTGCACCTTCAGCTCAGGGGAAGTCAAGCCTACACACCACAACATGTAAAGGGACTCTGAGATTGCCGACATCCACAAAAAAAATAAAAGCAGCCAAACAAAAAAAAAATCTTCCACACCCACACTGCTGGCTTCCCCCAGTTTTATGTAAATTAATATTAATAGGTCAGTTAAGTTTCTGTACAGATATATACAAATAGGAAATAGTTTCATATTTACATCATTAAGTTAATTAGGCTCTATAAAAAAGAACAGCTTTCCAAATTAGTGTCATATGTACAGACAGCAGAGGTGAGCTCACGTCCTTGGCGCGGTCACATTGACAGTGTAATGTACACTAACCATTACCCCCAGTCCCCCAGGCGACTGGCCCCACGCAGGCTGGGCACAGACAGGCAGCGGGCATGAGTGTTACGAGCAAAAGCATCCCAACTCCAGGCTCTTCTGCTCTCCGGGACCCAGCAGGGAATAGTGCTTGTTTTTCGTGAGGCACACAAGTACCACAGGGTCAATTCGTGTAATGTACACTACCAGCGCTCTGTGGATCCCGTGGAAGGCACAAGACCGGCACAGATCTCTTGTTCAAGTCGGTGGATGCTCTGCACGGCTTCTCCCAGGCGCTCCTCAACAGCGCACATCTACAGCGGCATGAGGCTGGTCCAGCCCCGGAGGGGCAGAGTCCTTCGGAGAGCCCTGGTGTGAGCGGATGGACCCAGCCGAGGGTCACACAATGCTGGCCAGTTCTGTGTTGTCCGACTCTGAGCTGCTGTTGCTCTCCTCCCTGGGGGCAAAGGGTTGTGGAGAAGGCATGGAGTGAGCCATGGAGCAAGCCCTGCCTCCAAGCAGACCTCTGCATTGGAGCATAGGAGCCTCTGAAGGGCTCGAGAGGGATGGCACCACCTTGCGCAGTCCCCAAACGAGTTTTCTTTAGCAACTGGGGCAGGTTCCCAGTTGATCTCAAACACTTCACACCATCTCTTTGGCAGTTGGGATTGGGAAAACAAGCCAGCCCTTCCCTCACCCCACCACCCACATGTCCTGGAGGATTCCTGGACAAGTTACAGTGTGTCCCAACCTGTCTGGGCCTCATCCTACCAGCACACATCCCATGGGCATGCCGTGCTTCCTACCTCCATACCACAAGCTGACACTCACCTTAAATCCTGCAGGGCTTTCTTGTTTTTCCTCCGCTTCTCCTCATCAATGGGGTACAGCTTGAACAGGAGCAGGCCCAGCAGGATCAGCCCCACGGGCACAGCAGACACCAGCATCTTCAGGGTGAAGTTCACCTCGCGGGGCTGGGAGCAGCCCCGGGTCTGGTACCCTGCAAAGCTGTGGGCAGAAAGGCACCTTCAGGCAAAGCAAACTGAGTTTGTAGGAGACAAACCTGTCCCTGCCCGCAGAGGTTTGTGGAGCCACAGCTGGATTCAGACACCCCACCACCTCCCTCCCAGCCCTGGGGAAGCAGAGATGCCTGGATGCGGAGGCACCAGACTGGCCTCCCTCCCTCCCTCCCTCCTCCTCAGCTCCCACACAAAAACTCACTCTAAGCTGAGCGTGGAGATGCCCAGGGAGACCCCAGAGGTGAACTTGGTGAAGAAGACATAGAAGGAGAAGAAGATTGCTTCATGGCCATGGGAGTCAGGGTGCTGCAGCTTGAAGTCATCTATGACATCCGGGAGCATGGACCTGTGCAGAGAGCGGAACAGTGAACACTAGGACAGAGCCAACAAAGCACTTCCTCTCCCTGTGGAGAGGATTTCCCTCCAAGAGCCCCATCTTGGGCTGAAAACATTGCAAAAAGGCCTCCCAAGGATTTCTAACCGCTCCAGCAGGCCCTTGGAACATCTTGCCCAGCTCTCAGGGTGCAGCACTGAGAGCACCAGGACCTCGCACTCACCAGGGCAGGAGGAAGGCAGCTGCAACGCTGATCCCAGCTGCAACGGCCACGATGTAGGTGACGATGAGGTTACTGTCCAGGACAGCCACCATGATGAGGAAGGGGATGGCAGACTGGATAGGGGACAGAAACCAGGTTGTGTCAGCAGTGCCTGAACCCAGACTCCTTGGCTTTTCCCCTTCCCTCCTGTGCATGCCAGCCCTCTGACCGCAGGGACAGCCAGGGTAGCAGCCATGCAGCCTTCCTCCCAGAGGCCCACAGTGGCCATTTGTGCTGGCCTTGGCCACAGCCATGGCAGCACAAATAGGATGAGGGACAGGCACCAAATCAGCAGCAGCAGCCGCCACCCCTGCCCAGCTCCAGACCTGCTCGGGGGGCACAGCCCTGCTCATCTCACACAGGAAACCCCATCCTTATGTGCACCTCTGCACTCGAGGGGACCCACTCACCGAGATGCCCACGTAGACAGCAGTCTTCTTCCCAAAGCGGGTAAGGAACCACTGCCAGAGGGGAATGGTCAAGGTGGCCGAGAGCTATGGGAAGAAAAGGGGGTCGTGGTGTCACTTGCTGGCCAGGCTCTTCTCTGGGGGAAAAGCTCTTCCCAGCAAGGAGCAGCTCCTGGGCACAGCCTCCCTCCATCACATTTTTCCAGCACCTCTGATTTCCACATGTCCCTGGGTCTGGCACACAGCCATGCTGCCTGAGCCTGCCCTCACCCCATCCCTCGCCTGCCTCCGTTCCCGGGAAGGAGAGCTCGCAATTGGAGTGGGTGTGTGGGGCCACCTTCTCCCCTGGTGTGGAGCACCCTGGCACCCAGCACTGCAGACCTGCCCAAACAAAGAGAGGACCTGGCTCAATCCTCAGTGCTGGGAAGGGACCTGATCTTGTCACCGCTGCCTGCCCACAGCATGGCCAAGGGCCAGGCTCTGTGGGGACCTTGGCACCTTGGACCTCTCCACCCCATCAAGCAGGGAGGGTGGGAAGGGATGAGGCAAGCTGTAGAGTGCTCTCAAGGAGCTGTTTTGCTCCATCTTCCTGGCAGTAAATAGTGAGATCCTTTTCTCGGGCAGGGGGGGAAGGGAGGTAAGTGGCAGGATTTGGACGAAAAGGCCCCCACGGCTCCTGGTCTCCCCCGTCTCTGGCTGCCTTCACACAGGAACAAAGGCCTTGCTGTTCCTGCCAACTCGCACGGCCTTTGCAGGACATTTGGCAACTCCTAATCCCGGGGGACCTTCGGTCACTGTCCCCATGGTGGACTATCACAGCCCCACAGCCTCCCTCCCCTCAGTCCATGGAGCACCCATCCCATGCCAGCTCCTGGGGAGGAGCTGGGGATCACCCAGCACGCATCCCACCAGTCTCACCCCCGAGGGGCTCCAGGACAGGGCCATACATACCATGATGGCTAGGAGGATGTTCTGGAACTCATTGCGGAAGCCCAGGGTGTAGGTGCAGAAGAGGGCAAAGTTGCCCTCCAGCAGCTGGGGAGAAGGCAGACAGCAGTTAGGGGGGGACGGGCACCCCAGGCACGTGCTCCTCCTCGCAAAGGCTGCGCCCAATGTGCAAGCAGGGGAAGAAAGCGGCCATTCACCACCAACCCACCCGACGGCACGAGGCCACATCCTTCCCCTGCCTGGGGCAGCTCCGGCTCATTGAGCTGCCACCTCACATGCTCCCAGCCCACAGGGCTCCTATTCGGGCCCTGTGCTGCTCATCCCTCAGCCATCTCCAAGCTGCACTGCTGCCCTTCCCTCTCCCCCATCCTCTAAGCCCGGCTGTGCTTACCATGAAGGCCAGAGAGGTGAAGAGGAAGCCGGCGATGAGCTTGATGTAGGCACTGTGGTTCATCACCAGCTTCAGCCCCCGGAAGAAGGAGACAGGCTCATCCGACTGGAGCTCAGAGGACTCTGGGGAGCAGAGCAGATCAGCCCATCGTTAGACCCACCGAAACAGCACCCTTGGGTGCAAGGGGTGCAGTGCCTCATGCTTGCTGCTGAGCACCCTGCACAAGCCCCTGCCTGCCTACAGCATCCCACCCCAAGGGAGTCAGGCAACGCCTGCAGGGATCTCCCTGTCCTCACCCAGGGATCCCTCAGCCCCAGAGGGGAGAGGATGGCCTGGCTGATTTGCCCAGGATAAGCAGAGCCAGTTGCAAAGCAGAGGGAGGGAAGGACAGAAGCTCAGGACTTTGGATACAACCTCACCCAGAGGTGCCATAGCTGGCACTGGCAACCTTGGCCAGACAAAACTGCAAGATAACATTTATCTCTGACAGTGCAGAACAGAGACCCAACTCCTCCTAGCTGTGCTATAACATACCCTGGAGATGCTCTGGCCTCCTGCCCATGGCGCTGCCCTTCTGCAGTGCCTTCCCCAGGCCCCCATACCCAGACCTCAGTTCTACCTGCCCCTCTCCTCTGGTGCTTGACCCATGAACAAGAGGCCAAGAACTCAGCCGGGCTGCTTGCCACAGCGTTTCTGCAAATCCAGAGCATTCCATCAGGTCTCAAGCCTCACCTCTCTTTTCCCGCACGCCCACCGACAGGATGACAGCGCAGAGGATGTAGAGGCCCCCGATGACTCCTGCAGCGATCATGTAGGCATTTCTCTGTGCAAGAGAGGAGGGAGCGGTGAGGGAAGGGGCTCAGCCCAGGAACCAGCCTGGTCAAAAAGGCAAGGAGAGCATGGCAGGGGCTGCCAGCAGGTCCCCCCAGCTTACCGTATCTGTGAGCGACCCAGTGTCATGGGTCATGTTCAGCTCCTCCATGGCCACCGAGGAGTTGGCCTTGCCAATGAAGAAGGGGCTCTCGATGCAGGGAGTATCCACCTTGCCCACAATCTGGCCCTGGATGGCAGTGCCCAGCACGGTGCCCAGCACTTCCACTGTCATACCTGAAGGGAGAGCACCGTGGGATTGAGCACAGCCCTTGGGCACCCAGGGCATGGGTGCAAAACCCTTCTCCACAGCAGAGCCTTCCCTGCTGCAATTCATTGCCCTTCACCAGGAGAAACGACCCAGCCTTGCTCTGCTACAGCTCCCTCCAAATCACCAAGTGATAAAGCCTCTGCTACACAGGGAAGGAGAGCGTCTGCTGGGGAAACTGAGGCAGGGAACTAGGCCAAGACTTGGTCAGGCTGCTCCCACTGCTGTATGACAGAGAAAGACTTGGGAGCTCAGAATCCCCATCATCTGCTCCAGGCACTTGGCTGTAACCGGGACCACCTCACCATCAGCCCAGCTCTCACCAGACTAGCCAGGGATGCCTGCTGGAGGAGCCAGGGAAGAGGAACAGGAAGAGCTAAACCAGCTCCAATTCAAGCCCTGAATGATGTTCATCACAAACTGTCCTTGGGGTGGGGTGCAATCAAATGAGCCCTTCCAGCAGGGCATCTGGAGGAGGATCATGCCCCAGCAAGAGCTACAGCAAAGGAGCCAAGGGCCAGCTGCCCTGGCCATGGCGAGGAAGGGAAGGAAATTCTCTTACGGTAGGCAGTGGCTGAGTCCCGCTCGCTCTGCTCCCTGCTGATGAACATGGTCAGCGCTGAGTAGGGCACGTGGAAGCACTGCAACGGCACGAGGAGGATTAGCTCAAGCATGGGAACCTGCCCCTCTGCGCAGCTCAGCAAGGTGAAGGCAGGGATTCATCCTCTCCATCCCTCACCCACCGGCTCTGGTGTCCGCAGAGCCCAACTCACCGTCACAAGGGTCTGGAACATGCAGTAGAAGACGAGGTACCACATCACTTGGCCTCTGGAGATGTCTGGCACAAACCAGATGAGAAAGTAGGAGATGACGGCAAACGGGGTGGAGAAGATGATCCTTTGGGAGAACACAGTGTGAGCCTCGCAGGTGCGCATCGCCTGTGTAACCCCACCAGCCCAGCTCTCCCTGCTACCACAAGTCCAGTGGGGTTCAGGCATCTGATTTTGGGGGTTCCTGAGCTGCCCTGGGGTGGCCCACCCTGCTCCCAACACTTCAATGGGAGGAGATTGCCACAGGGGTGATTCAGACTAGGCTGAAGGTAGCAGCTCAGGTCCCACAGAGTGGGAAGGGGTAGAGCTGACTCAGACTTCCAGGGAAGAGCTTTATTTGCAAAACCAGACATCCTTGCTTCGATGGAAGTGATTGATCTGCTCCTGCCCTCAGCTTCCAACCCTTGCCCCAACCTCTCCCTCAGGGAGCACCGCTGAGTGTTCAGCAGAATGTAATCAGCTCCCTCATTCCGGCAAGGGCTGGGGAAGCAGCCAGGCAGCGCTGCCCGGCTCTCCAACCCTGCAAATGCCTCTCACCAGCTTGGCTTCACTGCCAGCCGTCCCCACTCCCCCGAGCCCAGTCCCGGGGTCACCCCTGTTCTGCTGGCAGGAATGGGGCAAACCACCAGCAGCCTGGCCCCATCTTCCACTCCTGCCCAGTTTCACAGAGCCGTGGGCAGAGGGACACAGGATGCAAAGCGCAACAGAGGATTGCAGGGGTTTGCTCAAGCGCGGGGCCTTGGCAGCAGTCCCAGCAGGACCAGCCAGCGAGGGTGATTGCAGCGGGAAGCCACCCAGAGCACCTCTGCTTCATCCAGCACATCTCACGACCCTTGTCCTGCTGCAACCCAGACAGGGAGCAGCTCTACCCTGCACCAGCACTCTGAGGACACCACAAACACCCAGGTCCCCCCATCACTCAGGAGGGCACGGGAAGAATTCCTCCGCCTGGTGGGAAGTGAGCCGGGTGTTGAGGTTGTATCCGTATCTATTTAGGGACAGATTTTGCTTGGGGATTTACAAGCACCCTGCACTCCACAAACTACTGGACAGAGGCTGTGTTCTGGAATGAAGCCAGCAGAACCGGACACAGGACAGAGCCAGGCCCTCCGCTGCTCCACTGCCAGGATACAGCGAGATCTTTCCGTCCGGGCTGACGTACAGGACACAAAGTTTAAATTTAAAGTTGGGGCGGGGGGGCGCGCACGTCACCCCGGTGGGGGGAGGAAAGGGGCGAGCCAGCCCCAGCCACTCTTCTCCCGCGCACTTATCGCCTCACGCATACGTGGAGCCAAGGGAAATTTTGAATGAGTCACCGCAGCCGCGCGGCGGGAACCACGTCACACTCGCCTCGGGCGCCAGCGCGTGCACGTCAGAAGCCCCTGCGTGCCCACCCCAGCACCGGGACCAGGGTGCTGAGCCCTGGCCAGGGCTGACCGGCAACTCCAGGCAGTGGCAGAGAAGTGACTTCAAGTTACCCCTGACCGAGGCCGAGGTGATTAAGACGCTCGGAGGAGGCTGCGGTGACGCGCTCGCCCGCTCATTGGCCGCGCGCGATGGTGTGTTCCTTTGTGCCAGGGCTTGCACACCCCTTCCCAGCCCAGCGGTTAACCGTTTGCAAACAGCTTTGCCGCCCCAGAGAAGGAAGGTCAAAGCCAAAGCTCTTTAGTCACCAACACATCAAGGAAAAGTTTGGTCACTGGGAAGTCTGGGATGGTCGAGGAAATGGGGACCTGCTCAGGGCTGGGGACAGAGCGGGGTCCCCGAGGCTGGGGGAGAGGAGGAGGCAGCCAGTGGATGAGCTGCTGGGACAAAAACATGCCAAAGTGGTTCAGAAAGAACGGACTGAAAGGGAGAGAGGCGATGGCCCTTGGGGAGGCTCTCCTCTCCCTTCCAAGGGGCTGGAGCAGCCCCGAGCTTTGAGCTGGAGCCATGGGCAGCCAGCTGGGGCTCAGCCTCACGGATCAGACCCTTCACAGCCCAGCAGAAACTCTGGACAATAAACCCTTGCACACAGGGTCACTTCATTGGTGCTGAGGGCTGGGGTCAGGCAGCTGCCTCTGAGGCCTCCCCACAGCCAAAACCTGCGTCTCCTGGCTTTGCACACAGGGAAACTGAGGCAGAGAGCAGCTCCACAGCCACACCAGCCTGGGGCTGTGCAGCCCCACACAGCCAGCCCCACCGCAGCCAACGAACTCTGAGTTCGGGAGGTTTAAACTCAGCTCAACTCCATCCAAACTGGACTCAGACAGTTGCCCTTGAGCCATGTGCAATAGCAGCAAGCTCCTTGCAGACAGCTGCCCCGGCACTGCTGAGGGGCCCAGCACAAGTCAAAAAGCTCTGGCTAATTTTAACGAAGCAGGAGGAGCCCTTTGGAGGAAACCAGCCACTCCATCCCCACCCCCTGCCTCGAGGATGTGAGATTACAGAGAGCGAGCAGCGGCGGCCATCCGAGCATGCTTGGCTATCCCACACAGCCCTGCCTGCACACCCAGGCAGCTCCGCACAGGCAGCCCCGCTCTAATCTCCGGACCCCAGGCCCCGCCACACGAGTGGCTGCAGAGAAGCCATTTCAGGCCATACGTGGAGCCTGGCTTTAACAGCCGACTGCTACTGCCGAGCTATTCCAGGAAAGCCCGGAAGCAGAGGGTATAATCTGTGGGGGAAAGGACTGTGTCCCTCTCATTCCACTCCCCCCATGCCCACCCCCTTTGCTGCATTGTATTTCAGCAATCCCGCAAGCACGCAGGACTTGGGTTAGTTTAGCACAGGACGTGCCACCATGTCCACACTTGGGCATTAGCACCCTGCAACACTCCGTGTCCTGCACAGGGGCAGGTGTTTATGGATGTCCTAAGTCTACCCTAGGTGCAGGCAGAAGCCCTTTGGGGCTTCACAAACCCCATCCCATCTGCTCCAACTCCATTTGGCACCCCTTCGCTCAGCACCCACAGGCAGTGGAAACATCCACGTGCGGACACCCGGATCCATGACAGCCGTTTTCCTGCCAGGAAAGCATCCTCGTGACAGTCAGCCGGCACCCTGCTGCCATGCATCGACCGCACACACCCCCATGCCTCCTCCCTATGGCTGCCATGCCACCTGCTCTGCTGGCAACGTGGCCCTGTCACCAGCTAAGGCTCAGCAACCGCCACGGGAACAAAGTCCAGCATCAGAGCATGGCATGGGGAGCAGCTCTCAGGGAGGCCGGAGCTGCTGCAGGCACAGGGACATGGAGGACAGGGTGGCCCAGCTCATACAGGGATGGCTGGTGACCGGTCAGCGTAGCAGGCACGGACTTGAAGCCTCAGCTGTTGGCAGCACCATGGGCTTTTTGGGGCACTTGACACCTCACCTGGCTGAGAAGGGGCCTCAGCACATCCTGCCCTGCAAACCTCACACCAAGGGACACCCAAAGCTGAGTGGAAGTGCTGTGGCACATCAGGCAGGGACATGGTGCTACAGGCGGCTCTTACCAGGGCATCAGGCGGCCAAAGCGGGTCCATGATGTTTTGCTGATGAAGAAGCCCACCATGGGATCCGTGATGGCGTCCCAGGCTCGCCCCACGAACAGGATGATGGAGGCAGAGAAAGGGTCCAGCTGCAGGAAGATCTTGTGTCAGGACACACAAACCCCCGTGCCCCCAGCTGCCCTTCCCGAGCCCCTCGGGACCTTCCCAACCACCGTGCAACCCCTCTGCCATCCCGGAGCAGGGGATGGATCCCTCAGCCTCTCCCCCTGGTTCAGTGGGATT
>NW_009258666.1:1499959-1500499 GCF_000687185.1 Egretta garzetta
CTCTCCATCCCCTCCCTCCCTCTGTTCCCTCCATCCATTCCCTCCATCCCTTTCCTCCATCCCTCCCTCCGCTCCCTCCATCCCCTCCCTCCATCCCTTCCCTCCCTCCACTCCGTCCATCCCTTCCCTCCATCCCTTTCCTCCATCCCTCCACCCCAGCCCTTCATCCCCTCCTCAATCCCCCCCTCCATCCCATCCCTCCATTCCTTCCCTTTCTGCATCCCTCCATCCCTCCATCCCACTGCTCCTCCCAGGTGCCTCGCTGATGGCAGAGACTGAGCGAATGCCATGTTGCCCAAAAAGGGGTCAGGGCTGCAGAGTGTCTGTTACCCTCACTGTCCCACAGGTGCCCAGTGGCACCAGCCAGTGAGGGCTGGGGACTGGAGACCCTCAGTGCCAGCCCCAGCGTGGCCCCACTCGCAGCCCCCCACCATGGGGGCCCATCAAAAGGGCTGAGGTGCAGCAGGGTCATGTCCCCCCCTCACCCCCAGCATCAGCTCCCATGGCCCCTGGCTGCCGTACAACAGCTTCAGTGGGGAA
>NW_009258666.1:1501534-1503375 GCF_000687185.1 Egretta garzetta
CGTACAACAGCTTCAGTGGGTAATTGGGGCTCCTGGGCCCCCCGCAGTGTCCCCCATGCCGGCTAGCCACATGGACATCGATCCCAGCACCTCTCGGCTGTGCCAGGGCTGTTTGCCCACTGACGGGAGCACGTACGCCTGTGCTGGTGCCATATCACCACAGTGACAGCCACCAACTCCGCTTGGCTCAGGTCACCAGGGTTCAAAGATCACCCTGAGATGTGCCACGAGGTGGGGCTGCATAGCAGGGCCAAGCCAGTGGGGCCAGCGTGGCACCCAGTGCCATCGCCTGATTGTCTGTGCCAGGGCTGTTTGCCCACTGACGGGAGCACGTACGCCTGTGCTGGTGCCATATCACCACAGTGACAGCCACCAACTCCGCTTGGCTCAGGTCACCAGGGTTCAAAGATCACCCTGAGATGTGCCACGAGGTGGGGCTGCATAGCAGGGCCAAGCCAGTGGGGCCAGCGTGGCACCCAGTGCCATCGCCTGATTGTTACTTGGAGCTGGACTTGGAGCTGCACTTACATGAGGACAGGGACAGGCAGGGACAACGGGCAGGCAGGGTGGGCAGGGAAGACACGCAGCTGGCACCAAGGAGGGACCTGGGATGCAGCAGAACCCGAGCAGGCTCTGGGCATAAGCCAGGCAGCTGGCCCCTGGCATGCAGCGGTGGTACAGCAGCTCCAGGCACTCCCCAGTTTCTGGAGCACTGAGCTCTGGAAGTCACCGGAGTTGGTGCTCCGGAAGATGGAGAACGGAGTCACCATTGACTCACGGTTTCTGACCCCTCATACAACGTGAGCAGCAGGTTCCCCTGGTGCTGCCACATGTCACAGCCCTGCACCTGGCCACGCTGGGCGCTTGGAGATGTCACCCACCAGGGACGGGGGACCGTGAGAGGCTTCAGGCTGTCCAAATTTGTTCAGTGACACAAAACACCTTGAAGCAAGAAGGGAGTGAGGTGTGGGCAATGACTCTTGCCTAGCCGGTTTGGCAGAGACCTGCCTTGGGCTCCTCGCCCCACTGTGCTCTGCTGGCTCCGGTGCATCTGGCACCAGGAAGCCCAGGGCAGACACCCTGGTGTGAGCTGGAAGCCCCCCAGGTTCCCCAGGAAGAGGAAGGAGCCTTGTGTAGGGGATGGGCTTGTACGTCTGCTGGCACACTTGTGTAGTGAGTTGAACAGGCTCTGCCCTCCCTAAACTCGTGAGATTGGGACAAGTATCGTGACCCTGCACTGAAGCAAGCAGCATGAACAGTTTAAAAGGTCTCAGTTTTGGGGTTTAAGGGGTCTTGGGTTTGGGGTCTGTGCTGCCTCCTGCGCTGTGTGGCCAAGAGGAGTGTGTGGCAGTGCCGTATAGCTGTGGCCAGCTCCTTGCTGGCTCCGGGTGCTGGTGCGGAGCAGAGCTGCCCTGCGCACCTTCTTGCTGGGGATGACCGCGTCCCCGAGCAGCATCACTGCAGCCACCGGGGACATCCACGTGAGCCTGTGTCCCTGCCTGAGCCCAGTCCTGCGCCGCCCCCAAAGCACAGATTTGGGTACCCCAAAGCACTCTGTTCCCTCCCCCCCAACACATAAGCAGGGATCTGCCAGGGAGGTGTGTTTGGGTCAACACCCTCCAGGCTTGGTGCAGGGCCCCTGCTCCGTGCCTCAGTTTCCCTTCCCACAGAGGAGGCCTGTTGCGCAGGAGAAGAGGGGACTCCCTTGCCCTCCCTGGAGGGCCTGGGGTCCCCGGGGAGGGGGCAGGGTAATCTTGTCCTCGGCTCCCCATTGTGCTTGGCCCATTGCTCTGCTCCCTTTGTCCCAGGGGCTCCTCAGCTCCTGATGCTTTTGGCCTTCC
>NW_009258666.1:1503417-1506029 GCF_000687185.1 Egretta garzetta
ACTCCCTCCTGGGCAAACGCGGCTTTAGGGGAACAATGAGCCACCCTTTGTGCTGGAGATCGGGCAGAATGACCACAGATAGGAGCAGCCTGCCTTACATATGAAGTAAGAAGAAGTAGAAAGACAAGGATTTCCCCGGATTAGGAGGATTTTCTCCCCCCCCCAAATCTGGTATTGCACAATTTCCAGTGGGGGATTTTAGACCTTCTTCCCAAGCAGATGCTCTGGGGGATCCTCATGGCGATAAATGAACCACCAAGGGCTGATCCCAGTGGGGATGTCAGTGCAGCAGCTCCCACCAGGCTTGGGGTCCCCAGGGACCCACAGGTGGGTGAGGCTGGGCCAGCTCAGCGCAATGGTCTTGCAGGCAGGGCCAGAGCTCAAAGAACCCTCTGACGGTGATGCTCTGCCATCCTAGCTGCCACATCCCTGAGCTGGGGTTGCCATCAGGCTCCAGGGGTGACTCTTCAGGGGCTGGGAGCCAAACACTGGCCCTGGGGACACGGTTCAGCCCCTGGAAGAGGGATAGGGATGGGGGCTGCTCCAGCAGATGCTGGCTCTGCCACCCACGCCTCCCTGCTGTTGCAGATCCAGTAGAGCCCAGAGCAGGAGCTGAGCAAGCATGAGTGCACCCGAAACCAGACAGCCCTGCCAGGATGGGCCAGCCAGGATGGGGGCACGGGCTTGGGGGCAAATGGCAGCCATCAGGTCTCAGAGCTGTTGGGGGGCTGTGGGCTGTGGGTCAGCCTTGGCGTGGTTCCCTGGCTCAGGGACAGCCCTGCCCACACACCACAGAGCTTCTCCAGGGCTCAGGGCATGTCCTGGCACCGGGCAGGGTGTGCTGGGGGCAAAATGGGTCCAGGGGAGCTGAAGAAGCAACAGAGCTGGAGCCGATGGTGCATTTTCCTCCCCCTTCTCTGGATTTCACTGCCTGCTAAAGTCAGGGTGGATGGCTGCACCCCCAGGGCACCAGGGCTAGTGTGACCCCAGGGTGGTGAGCGCCATCCTCTGCCCTGTACAGCTGGGCAGTATTTTGTGGTGCTCCCGTACCCCACAGGGACTTGGGGAGGCATTTCACAAGGGCCCAGACAGCCCAGGCAGCCGCTGCCCAACAGCTTCACGGGGACAAAGGGGACACATTGCACGGCAGAATGCAGCAGCCACCCTGTGCTGCCCACACCTCTCCTGTGTGGGACCCTGGGGAATGCATCTCAAGGCTGAGGGGGACAAAAAAGGAGGCTGAGGATGTGTTGGCATGGGGTCTCACAGCCTCTGCTGTCCCTGGGGACCTGGGACACCTGCAAGGATGGCAGGGTGGTTCGAAGGATGCTGCAGCAGCAGAATGGGGACAGCCGGAGGCAGAGCCCAGCTCAGGGTGTCCCCAGGACACCCCTCAGGCTTGAGGTGGCCATCCACGGTGGGGAAGCACTTCGGGGCTGGAGCTTCAAAGTCCAGCCCTGCTGTCAGTGGGGATCCAAAGGGCACGGGGGCCCCAGGAACTGCTTTGCATCATGTGCCGGAGCTGCGCCAGCAGCCAGCTGGGCCACAGCAGCTCTGTCAGAGCTGTGCCAGCGCCGCAGGCATGTGTTTGGTGCTGGCTGTGGAGCCGTGCCAGTGCCCTGCGACTGGGGGGCATGGCGAGGTGCTGGCCTGGCCTGTGGGCAGCCCCCACTAGCTCTGTCACCCGTGGTGCCGCGGCCCCTGGGCGCTCACTGTTTGCGCAGCCGGCGCGGGTGCTGGCAGCGAGAGGTTCTCGGGTCCTGTTTGCCAAGTGCCTGGAGAGGCCGGGATGAAAGGGTCATGCGGCCCCTCCAGCCCTCTCCAGCGGCGTGCTCACACCTTCAAAGCATCCAGAGCCCCTTGAAGCTGGGACGAGCTCCTGCCTCACCCTGGGAAAAGCTGGAGAGGTCCCTGAGGCCAGCAGGGAGGAAGAAGGAGATGTGGCTGAGAGCTATAGGTTGTAGGAGCCTTTGGTCCTGTGCCCGGGCATGTGTTGGTGTTGGGGCAGGCAGTCTGGGGCAGTGCCAGCTCTGCTGCCATCTGTGACCCTCCATCCCTGCTGCCCCCGATGGTGCTGAGGCAGGATGAGCCTCCTCAGCCCCTACGGCAGCTCAGCCTCTTAATACCGACGGGGTAATTTGTTCCTTAAAGACAAGGGGAGGGCTTCACCTGCGCTTCCCGGGAAGGGCGAGAGGCTGGGAGCAGCCCTGGGACAGGAGAAGCCTGGCTGGGAACACCCCGGGGCTCCCAACCCAGCTGGGGACTGGCACCAACCCTGAGACTGGAGCACAAAGGGAACATTGGTCCAGGCTCCCCGGGGCTGTGTGGGTCCCGGAGATCCTGCCCCCGGGCATGCAGGCAGGATTGGGATGCTCAGGGCTGCTCTGGACACGCTGGGAGGGTGTGTGGGGTGCTGGGGCCATCGTGGGGACCCCACAGCACCTTTATGGCTGGGAAACCACAGTCCCGGGTCCGGTACTCTCCTGCTGCGCTCACCCAGAAGCACGAGGCTGGCGAAACTTTGCGAGCTCAGCTGCACTCCAGGCCAGCCAGGAAAGGGCCGGAGCAGCCCTGGGGCACCCCATGGGCTCGGGGACCCTGGCGGCCGCCCC
>NW_009258666.1:1506427-1507929 GCF_000687185.1 Egretta garzetta
ATGCTGGGCGGTGCTGGATGTGCTGGTTCATGCGGGGCTGCGCTGGTCCATGCTGGGCTACACGGGGCTGCACTGGGCTCTACTGGGCTGTGCTTTGCTGAGCTGTACTGGGCTGTGCTGGTCCATGTGCAGGGCCGGGCTGCACTGGGCTCTACTGGGCTATACTGGTCTGTACTGGGCTATGCTGGTGGCTGGGCTGAGGTAGATTGCACCCTGTAGGGCCAGTGCTGCAGCCCCCAGTGCCCCTCGCTCCCAGCGCCACTGGCTGGGGCAGATCCTGTGGCCCCAACCACACTGGGTGGCAAAAGGAAGGGGCTGGGGCTGAAGTGGGTTTAGTGCACGCTGCTGTGGGGAATCTGTTCGTCCCAGGTGGACTTTGTAATGGCACGCGCGTGTGTGTGTAACGATGCCGCGGTCGTTAGTGCACGAGGTGAAAGCCTCACCATGTTTTCACAATATTTATTGCCCTTCTTAGAAGGACCTTGGCAGTGGGGAGATGCAGCACCCTGGGGGGCTCGCCCGGGGTCCCTGAGGACGCAGCACAGGCAAAGCTGAGTTTGGGCAGCAATGATGGGGCAAAGTGCTGATGGTGGGAACTGCGTGTGAGCACGGCTCTGCTGTGTCCTGGGCCATCCCTGGCTTCCCTCCAGCTCCCAGCCCCTCCTGGAGGGGACAGCATGGCAGCCCCCACCCTGGGGTGTCCCCAGGAGGCAGCTGGTGCCTCTGCATGGCATTTGCTCCATACAGCCCATATTCTTCGTGGGCACGTGGAGAGTAAAGCGCTTCATCCCCTGGTGCTGATTTTCTGGCCTTCCCACATCTCCTCTTTATTTTAGCCACCTCTTTGCTGGAGTTGGTGGCTTTTGGATGGGCAAAGCTCCCAGCCGGGCCTGTAAGGGCTTTGAGGGGGTGGACAGGACAGTTCGGGATGGCACCCAGGGTGGCACGCTGGGCAGGACCCCACTGCTGCCCAGGGCTGGAGCCGCTTGTGTGCCTGTGCCATCAGGGAACAGCCATGCAGCAGGGACGGTGGCTGCGGCGGACGGTGGTGGCAGTGCCCCTGTGTGAGCTCGGGGGCCTGATGGGAAGTGGGGGGACAGCCAGGCAGGGGGTGGATGGGAAAGGGCACTCAGGGTCATCTCTGGCAGTGAGCGATGCCTCCCTGTGACTTGTCCCCAACTTCTCCTGTTCGCTTTGCATCACACTCAGCTGAATGTCCCCAGGCTGGTGACACAGCTGCGTGTGGCCTGGGTGTCCTCAGCTAAAATCTTCCTTGCAGGGGGTCCCTCCTTAGCGCTTGGTGGGTCCCCCAAACCCCGAACTTTCTGATGAGCATTGGGACGCTCGGGGGGGCAGCGAGGGCCCCCCGGCCCGGCGCACGGGGTGGCCGCTGGTTAATTACCCCGATAGCGTCCCCAAAAGCAGGACCGGGGGACCCGGGGGTTGGGGGGGAAGCTGCGGCATCCCTCACACCGTGCCCCCCCAGGGGGCGGGGAATAGGG
>NW_009258666.1:1510064-1511558 GCF_000687185.1 Egretta garzetta
AGCAGGAGAGGGCCCTGGCACCCAGCCCTGTGGCCACCGCTGGCCCTGTCGCAGAGGGGTGGGGGCCAGGCCTCTGCCCGGGATGCTGGTGAGGGTTTCAGCATCTCAGGGGACCTTTAGTGGGTGGCTGTATCTTCCCTCAAAGCCTAAGAAGAAAGCTGGGAGTGCATTCCTAAAGGGAGAGCCATCGCCGGCCTGTGTGGGGCCAGGTCACCCCGCTGTCCCCAGGGGCCAGCTTTGTGCCACTGGGCTTTGCTGGGGTGGGACAAACTGCAACGACACCAGGCAGGGTGCTTTGGGGCCAGTTAAGCTTTATTTGGGCCCTGCTGTTCACAGCCCTGATACCACCCCCCCTGCTGACTCCTGGGCTTGGGATGTCTTCAAGGTTCACCGAATCTGTCAGACGGACCCTTTCACCTCGCCCTTCCCCCCCCTGCACTGTGGGGGATTGTCCCCTCTGTCCCTGGGGAGCCTGGGCTGAATGGGGTTTATCACTTGTGAAAAGTAACAAGTCACTGCCTGCAGCCCGGGGGAACAAAGGGCAGCTCTGCCCCCATGTCCCTCATCTACAATTCCAATGGGCCATGAAAGCGCCCGACCAGGATGAACTTTGGAGTTAGGCTGTCCCAAGTCCCCAGCATCCTGCTCCTCCTGTCCCCCCCGGGCAAGGTGGGCTTGGGTGTTTCTTGCACGATGATCCTTTACCCTGGACATGTGTTGGTCCTGGTTGCAGAACTGAGGCAGAAATAAAGCCCTATCCTGATTTCAGGGGACTGGGCATGTGAATGTGGAGGGAAAGCTCCTTCCTGTGAGATGGTATCGGAAAAGCATTTAAATTGCAAAATCCCTTCTGGAGGTTGCAGAGTGGCTTTGCAGCACATGAGCAAACTTTCGTGGGATGGCAGCGGGGAGATTGTCTGGGGGCTGTGGGGTGCCCCAGCAGGGTGAAGAGGGGTGACCAGGGGCTCCCAAGCTGATGGTGACTTTTTTTTGCCGTGTCTATTTTGAGCAGAAGGTGAGGAGATCGACGTGGTGACGGTGGAGAAGAGACAATCGCTCAGCCTGAGGAAGCCGGTCACCATCACACTGCGCGCTGACCCCTTGGACCCCTGTATGAAACGCTTCCACATCTCCGTCCACCAGCAGCAGCACAACTATGCCGCCCGCTCACCACCAGATGCCTGTCCCCCGCTGGAGCCACCCCAGCAGGACGAGGATGAGCCACTGAGCGCTGTGGAGCCAGCCCCTGCCATCACGCTGCCTGAGCCCGGCTTGCCGAAAGCCGGCAGCAGCCCCGGCTCCGACAGTGAGGACGTGGCCAAGAGGAAAAACCACAATTACCTGGAGCGCAAGCGGCGCAATGACCTGCGCTCGCGCTTCCTGGCCCTGCGGGACCAGGTGCCTGGGCTCGCCAGCTGCCCCAAGACACCCAAAGTGGTGATCCTGAGCAAATCCTCCGAGTACCTGCAGTCGCTCATCAGTGCCGAGAGGAGC
>NW_009258666.1:1511645-1514484 GCF_000687185.1 Egretta garzetta
GGCAGACCCAGCTGCTCAAACGGATTGCTCACCTCAAGGGGCACTAGCACCCAACGTGCCCCCCACCTGGTCCCCATGACCCCCTGGCTCCCTTTCAATTTGCACATTTTTTATTTTTCTTTTTGGTTGGTTGTTGAACTGTTGGCCCCAGGGGGCTGGAGCATGCAGTGGCTGCTGTATGCGGGGTGGCTGTGATGGTGCTCCCAGCTGCAGGAATGGGGCCACAGCGCGGGGTCCCCCTGTGGCATCCCCTGCCTGGAGCTGGCTTCTTGGCACCAGGTATCACAAGATTTCCCCATCCCCCTGTGAAGCTTTCTCAAGTGACCGCTTCAGTTTGTGGGCTCAACTCTATTCCCCCTCCCCGGCAGCCTCTGCACCCCCCTCTGCTGTTTGCCACCAACAGCATTGCTGGGAGCTGCCCTCGAGCGTCCATCTCACCCTAAAAATCCCAAGCAACCATGATCTGCTTCGGCTCAGGGAAGCAGGCGGAGGCAGACGCGGAGAGCCCAGCGCAGGGCTTATCTCTGGATGGATCCCCCTGGAAAAGGCGATGGCGGGATGTCTCTTGCACCAGGGCTAACGGCACCCCGTGGGCGATCCCCTGCTCGGCTGGACTGTACCTCACTTCCTTACCCCTTCACGCAGTAGCTTGTCTTGGATTTTATGTTCTAGAAACTGCTGCTGTAACTGCGAGTCTTATACTGGAGGCTGTGTTTTTATACTGTATTTTTGTACCACTTTTTGAGAAGTATTGGTAAAGAGTTTGCTTTTTTTATATATATATAAAACTTTTTTTTTTTTTGGAGGGGGGGTTCCTGCTGTGGGGGAGGGCTCAGTCCTGCTGCACTTTAGGGAGATCAGGAAGGGGCTGGCTCCTGCTGGGCCCTTGAGCTGAGTCCTTGCGGAGGCCGGTTCCCCCCTTGCAGCTCTCCAAACCACCCATTTGCAATAACAGGGGATTTTTGGTTTTGTTTTTTTTTCCCCTTTCGCATCCTTGTGACCCCTTTTCCCACCCTTGTGAGCTTCCTCCTTACCTGCAGCCACTTAAGATCCCCAGCGAAGTTTTGGGCTTTGCAGGGAGCCTGGCTGGAGGGGGTGGGTTGGGTGCATGGCGGGGCTGTGCTGCCTTGGAGGCTCCCCCCTGCTGCCCAGCCTGCAGTGGGGTATGTGGGTGGCAGAGTCCCCTGTCCCCTCCTGGGGGTGCGGGCAGGTGTGGCCCCGCAGGATGGCACCCTCGGGTTCCCCACTGACCTGCTGAGAACTGTTAGAGTTAACACTGTGGTTGGATTTAGCACTTTCTTCATTACCTCACACTTCATAAATAAATAAGTTTGCAACAGCCTGGGTTGGCTTTTTCCATGCAGGCGGCTGTGGGTTTCCATGCATTGTGCCACGATGCTCCTGGGGGCGGGGGCTGCCCTGGCTGCCATGTTTTGGGGTGTCCTGGCCGCTTATGGACATGAACAGAACTGAATATATTTGGTACCAGGGCTTGGCTGCCTTGCTGCCAGTAAGACTTTGTCCTGGCTTCCTCCCAGCGATCGAAACAGAAGCAGTCATGGTGGTAGGGCCAGGGAAACGAATCACCTGGATTATTTTTCCTCCTTTTAAGTGGCTTTATTGGCAAGGAGGGGGCAGAGAGCCCACGCTGGGCTTGGAGGCGGCTTTGGTGTAACTATAAACCCCCTTAATGGGGCTCAGGGCAGTCGGTGTGGGGCAATCGCTGCCCTGTGGGTCAGGGCCTGGGGCCGTGGTTGGCAGGGAGCCTCCGGAGGGGGAATGCAATCCGCTCGCTCCAAGGGGCATCGGAGAACTTCCTATACCCAGATCTGCCGAGTGGATGAAATTATATATATGTGCGTTCTCCCTGCCGCCCCTGAACCCGATGCTTTTGGGTTTCCTTCACGCTGGCGGCAAAAGTCTTGCTCTAAATGCAGGAGGGACGCGGGATCCTGTTACTGCTGAGAAGTCAGACGAGAGCTGCTGCTACTGCTGCAGGGGACTCAATCGGCTGGTGGAAGCCAGCCTTAAAAAGCAATAATTCTGCACGGAAGCTCTTAAATACCCATTCCCTTCAGTTCCGGCAACGTTTCACACTTTCTGCGTGTTGCATCATGCCGTGTCAAAGCGTTTTAGAGCTGTATTAAAAGGTGCTCACAGGAACCGCAGCTTAAACAGGGAGCAGGGTGACCTAAATCTGACACCTCGCCCATGCGCAGGAAACAAAGCCCAGATGTACCAGTCCCTCAAACGTTTATTTTTGTTGTGTGTACACTGACACTTGCAGACTGGTGTCTTTTTTTCAGCTCAAAGTCACCCTCCCGATAAGGTTTTTAGTAAGGTGTGCTTTTCCTTTTCACACTCAAGGCACATGGGATGGTTTTTAAAGCATTGTTTTTCTTTCTTGGAAATGATCCACAGATCCCATGGCCTGAGCTGAGACCATCATCGGCGGAAAATGTAGTTGGTCGCGAATCAAGCCAAGGGACAGTTGCAGTTTGCAACCTTTGAGTTCTCCCGGTTAAAGCCCACTTACATAAATATATCTTGACCCGAAATTTCCCTGGTGACTAAAGCAGGTGCCTCCTCGTATGGCCCCGGTAAGGACGAGGAAAGCAGCCCGACGATGCTACAAAGCGAACAAAATAAACACACAGGGCTTTTCCCCCTCACTCGTACAGCGCTGCAATTCCTGTCGGCTGTAACCATCACAACTCCGCATTTCCAAGCCTGATAATGGGATAACGGTTATTTTTTTAACGCAGGTTGCCCTGCTCACACCTTGCTCCCTGTGACTCGTCCCAACTCACCTCTGCTACCGTACCCCCCCCACCCCATC
>NW_009258666.1:1515700-1516592 GCF_000687185.1 Egretta garzetta
GCCTCTGGGACACAGGCCGGCCTGGCCCTGGTGCCCCTGTCCCGGGGAAGGGACCGGGCAGCTGGCTGGGGTTCAGGGTGTTTTGGGGGACGTCCCCTCCTGTAATGTGTCCCACTGCCCCCGGGGCATGGCGTGGTTTGCAGCCATGGGCTCTCCCCTCACCCGCAGGGAGACGTGGACCCCGCCGGGTCCCTGCGCTGTGCCTCACATCCCGGCTGGGAGACCTGGCGAGGCAGCACTGCTGGCCGGTGCCGTCTGTCCTTCCGGAGGCTGTTTTATGGACATAGTGTAAGTGAGGCTTTAACATGGCAGCCAAGGGTGAGCGCTCCCCTCCCCGGTCACCCAGCAACGGGAGCCCCCCAGATATGGGAACGAGGATTCACAATTATATTTGCTACTTGCCAGTGACACTGTGCTCTTGTCTCTTATTGCAAGTGTCAGCGTGGAATACATCGCTTGTACGATCAGGGTCAGTAAACGCAGAGGAACCAAGCCTCATTTTTTTTGGTCCTAATTGTGTTCAGCTACAGGAGCTTTGTCACAAGATGTGGATTTCAGCTGCTGCAGGGATTTTTGTTACTCTTTAGCAACATGTTTTCCTTCCTAATAAACACTTTCACTGTTCTCTGTCTATAATGCCCGAACTTCCCATCAAGTTTAATGTTTAACGTATTTATTACACTTTTTAAAAAGGTGTTTTCTGCCAACAACACCCTTTGCCCTTTGTGCTGCTTGGAGATCAACTGTCGCTGTTCAGTGGCCACCTCCTGGTTTCCTGCACCGGGTCCCTGTTGATATCCTAGAGAGCTAAATTTAAAAAATCCCTCTCCTGAATTCTGAGCAAGCAATCGGAAAGCTTTAATTTTATAAAACCTTTTCCTTAAGCTTTTGG
>NW_009258666.1:1516636-1530144 GCF_000687185.1 Egretta garzetta
TTCACGTGAGACACAGAAGCTTTGTCCAGCGCTGCCTGATTGCGGGCAGCTGCCCGCCCGGCCCAGTCCTCATGAACGACCCGGCATTGCCGGTGTTGCGAGCCCTCAATGCGTGCTCCCTAACGAAAGACTGGTGCTTCCCTCTCGCTCTCCTTGAGCTCGGGGTGGGACTGCCTGCGGGCTGGTTTCCTCCGCAGACCCTGTCTGGGCTGGGGCAGCTTTTAGTTGGCTACTGTTAAGTTTTCAAGGCGAGTTACTCTGCTCTAGTGTTCGCCTTGAAAATGTCTCTGAGCAGAGCTTGGCTGGTGCGGTTTTACTAGTATGGACCTTCCTGATCTGAACAAGCCCTAGAGCTTTTGTTTGGTTATTCGTGCCTGTTTGTGTACTGCGAATGCTGAGGTTCTCGGACCTTGCGGTGACCACCGGCCCGGTGTAGAGCGGGCTTTAATATCGGGGGAAAGGGCTGTTGACTTGAGCGATCGTGCGAACGTGAGGCTCCTGCTGCATCCCGAGCTCCGCAGACGCGGCTGGAGCCGACTGGCATGCTGCGGATTCTCATTTCACGCTGGTGGATGTTTTGAAGCGTGTATTTTGTGCTCTGGTTGTTTCAGGTCCCACTGTGGGAATGCAGGCGCTGGGAGGACTCTGGCTGCAGGCGCCCAATGGCATCCGGGCTCGAGTGGCTCTTGTCCTCCTTTCCTTTTAATCTCATTCTAGCGTGACTGTGGAGCGAGAGCTCAGCAGCTCCGCTACTTTTATCCTGTAACGCAGCGTGCTTTCTGCATGGCCTCTTGGGGCGGCGGGGCGGGGAGCCTTGCCTCTCCACGGCCCGGCTGCCTGAAGGCACAGCCTCAAGCAGCTCATGTCTGCGCCTCCCCCACCATGCTCCACTAACCCCCGTGCCCTGCTTAGGCGGCCGCAGCCAGCCAACTGGGTCTGCTTGCTTGCTGGCTTTGTTCCCGTGGAATATTGTCTCCCTGCTGCATATCCCTCTGCCACGCAGAGCTGGCTCTGGTGTCCTTGCAGAAGTGTCGCCGGGTTTTAAAAATCCCATTGCTCATTCTCGACTGACAGCTGCCAGCATCCGCCTCACCCTCGGCCCCCTCTGTCCATTCATCTCTGCGCCCCGTGCGGGCTCTGTGGAGCTCTGACAAACGCTGGAGCCCCGAGCCCACCTGTTCCCGCACACAGGCACCCCTCTATCTCAAGGGTGTTTTCGTCATGGCTGTGGGTCGCTGTGGTCAAGTTACAGACTTAGCTGCTGCCTGCGTGCAGCTCAGGAGCTCTGGTTAATCTGATGGCCTCTTAATCTCTCTTTTTGTCCTTTCTGTTGCCGTTTGTCATCCCAGTGAGTTTCCTTTTGGAGTAAGTTATTCCCTGGGAAAGCCAGGCAGGGTGAAGCCAGTCCTGGTTCTTCATTCCTGGCAGAGCTGTGAGCATGCAGCGATCCCAGTGCCAGCTTGCTGGAGGGCCCCGTCTGCTCCCGATCCCACTGTCCCTTCTGGATTTCACCCTTGGAAGCGGTGATGCAGTCCTTCTCCGGAGGCTGTTGTAGCACACTGGGTACAGTTGCCAGTTGGTGTGTCAAGTCTTAAGAGCCTTTGCCGACATCCTTCTCATGGCAGGGGTCAGAGCAGGGGGATCAATCGTGCTCTCCTTGCACCCTAGCTTGGTTTGGGTCCTCTGTGCCCCTCTCCAGCTGGGAGATACCTTGGCCCTTGTGAAATCTTCATGGTCTTCCCAGACGTAGGTGGCTTGGATGTGTCTGGGGTCCCTGTGCTGCGCAGCCATCGTGTCACCTTCTATACTGTGCTCCCTGCACTCAGGGCAAGGACAGTGCCTTTCCCCCTCTAGTGCAGACAGTGACAAAGGGAAAAAGTTTGGGATTGTGCATGAAACTGGTAGCAGAGCGAGGGTTTGGGAGAGCCCACCCTTCCCGGGCTGTGGGCTGAGGATCCTCACAGGCACCATTTCCTGAGGATTGCTGGTGTTTGTGTCTCCTGCCTCAGTTTCCCCACCCTTTAAAAGGGGAGATGGCGCTGACCTTCCAGCAAAGCGCTGTGAGCTGTGGGGCTGACCTGCCCCGGGGCTTTCAGCAGCAGAGGTGGGAGGACGCCGTCAAGGCTAAGCATCTTTAGTCCCCAGCTTGTATTTGGTGTCTCAGAGGCCTGCTGCTCCAGGCTGCCGCTAATCTGTTTTGGGGCCTTAGAAAGCAACAAAGGCTTATCTGAGCCGCTTGCTGAAAATAGAAATGAGTGTTGGGAGGACGTCTCGGTGCGAGGCCCTGCCGACAGCCAGCTGGTGGAAACCTTCTCTGGGCTTTGCTGGGTGTGTGTAAAAGGCCGCCTTTGTTTCCTCCCAGCCCACACACTGACACCGCATTCCTCCTCCTCTTGTTGCCAGATATTCGGGGAGGCTCTCGGTGTTTAATCTCTGGGAGAACCTTGGGGGATTGGGGCCTGAACTGTAAATCCTGGCTCTGCCCGCGCTGGGCACTGGGAGCTCCTGCCTGCCTCCGAGCCTCCCCAGCAGCCCTCTCTATTGACTGTGATTTCAGGCAGACGAGTGGGAGTCGGAGGAGCTGGAGGGCTGGACTGGCCCTTGCCAGGGGAGAGAAGGCACGGAGCCAAAGCTCACCGAATTCAAAGGCTTTCGGTGCCGACTGGAGACCTGCGTTGAATGGCGCTGCTCAGCCCGGGCTGGGTAATGGAAGGGGATCAATAGGCTGCAGCCAGCCACGGGGCATGTTGGCAGAGCGCTGCCTCTTGGGCCTCTCCTCCTGTCTGCTCACCATCCCCTGGAGCCAGCTGGGTTTCTGCAGGGCAGAAAGGAAGAGCATTTGGTTGCCCTCCCGCTACCCCCTTGCTTCCTGGCCCCAGGCGAGCCTTTCTCCTCCAAGGGACCGGGAGCAGGGGCTGGCCCTCGCCCTCCAAGCAGCAAGTGCAAGAGTTAAGCAAGACAGGGAGCGTCTGCCCGGCTGCAGCTGGTTCAGCCGCCCCAGCAGCTCTCATGACTGCTCCAGGCAGGAATCGGGCTTCCCTGCTCCACTAACCTCGGATTGTCCCTTGCTGCCGCTCCGTGCCTTCTGCCTGGGGGTCACCTCGTCTGTCACCTTGTCCTTCTGGCTGGGACCAGGGGAGGCAGTGGGTGGAGGCCACGCTGCAGCTGGAGGCTTGGCAGCTCCTCAGAGGGGATTAAGGGGAAATTTGTTTCTGGAAGTCTGGCCCTGTGGCTGGGGTGGTTTCTGGGTGATGGAGGAGGACATGAGTACAGCCATTTTCCGTCTCTTCTCCCATCAGGCCAGTTTATCCCAGGCTGGGAGACTGCACCAAGCGGGGAGGTGCTGAGAGCTAAACACATCCTCCCTGCGACTGTGGCACGAAGCAGAGCCTTAGCCACCGCCTGGCACGGAGGTTGCTCAGTCCTTGGCATGGTGCAGAGCTGGGCTGGACAGAAAGGCTTTATGTGCCCCACCGCAACCATGTGCCTGCTGCCAGCACCCTTGGGGTGTGGGTCCCCGCTCTGATCCCTCTTTGTCTGCAGCTCTGCAGAGCCTCACAGCACCCACTGACAGGCATGCCCGGGGCAGGGGCAGGGCATAGGGCACCCTGCTTGAGGAGGGTTGTGTTTGCATGCCACAGGGAGCAGGGCGAGGAGCCTTCCTCCTTTCTCCTGGGTGAAAGATGCTCTCATCTGAAAGGCCTTTGCTCGCAGGACCCAGCCAAGCTGTGGGGATGCGACACCAAGCTGAGGTGGCTCCGGTACTTGCACCGCTTGGGTCTGCGGGCTGGGCTGTGGCTGTTGCTTTATGCAGCCTGGAGGGTGGATTTGGGCTGTGGCTCAGGTGCGTGCTGCTGGGATCGCAGGTTGCCTTGGCTCTTTGCCAAGAATGCTCCCGAGGGGTTGGTTTGGGTGGCTTTTCTTTCTGCTCTGCTTTTAGCTGTCTAGCTGAGGGCCAGCATCTCTCGGTTGTATATCCCAAAGGATATACAATGTGCTCCTCCAGGCTGTATATCCCAAACTCGAGACTGAAGATGCACCTCGAAGCAGTGAGATGATGCTGGTTGCGCTCACTGGTGTCTCCTGGCACCTTGGTGCAGGACAGGCCCTCTTTTCCCCTGGGGTCGCTGGCCTGCACCGACGTGTTTTGCTCCTCTCTGTACCTGACCAGCTCAGTGAGAGCAGGCAGCATGCCAGGCTTTTAGGGTGTGCATGAGCTGAGACCATTTGTGTGTGTTTAGGAGGCTCCGTCAAGTTGCATGTTGCATCCAGAGAGGTCTGTGTGTGTTATGGGAAGCAGTGATCCTTGATCCTTGTCCCCAAACGAAGATGGGTATTTGGAGAGAGGCACACCCGAGCTTTTGGCTGCAACGACAGGAGATGAGGAGCCCAGAGCTTGGAGGCAGCTGCCCCCGTTGTTTCGGAGCTCTGTGCTTTGATGCTGGGCTCGGTTGATTACACTGACCGGGCTCTGACACCACTCTCTGATCGCTCAATCAGCCGTTCCATCCCTAACCGCAGGGTTATATCAGACCAGGAAAGCAGTCGTGAGCGGTTGGACTCAAAGTTCATCTCCTGTGGGCAGGAACAAACACCAGAGAGAGGCAGTTTGGCCCTGGCGGGAGCAGGCGTTGGCACAATTACTGCTGCCTCGCCTGAATGGGGCATGTGCTCCTGCCTGTGCTGCCTGCTTCTCCAGGGACCGGCAAGGGGCTTGGAGGGGTGACAGGGGCAGGCAGCGGCTGTGCGTGGGGGAAGGAGCGGTGGTCGGTGGGGATTTCATGGGATGCAGAGGTGAATGACAGGCTCTTCTCTTCCCCAGGTGTACAAGGGCTTGGATATCATCACAAACAAGGTTTCTGCCCAGGAGCAGCGTCTGTGCAGACACCACATGATCAGCTTTGTGGATCCCCTTGTCTCTAACTACACGGTGGTGGATTTCAGAGACAAAGCCATGGCTCTGATATCCTTTTGCTCTGCAGCCTGCCTGGCTGAGCAGATACAGACTTACCCCCTTCACAGCCAGACCTGCAAGAGAGATCAGTGTTTGCATCAGCCTTGGGCTCTCCACATTGCAACGAACTCCAGTTTTCAGAGGATACTGCTGGCAAGGGGATTTGGAGCTTCTTTTTCCTAGCTAATGCTCAGGGCAGCTTCCTCCTCAGGGCTGGTTGGGGAAGATCTCTGCTGTGCTGCAACAGTGCTGAGCTGGGTATTGCCCTCCCTGGCAGTTCCTGGGTGTCCCTGAATTTTGGTGGTAGCTGGTATGGGTAGCAGAGGATAGTGAGAGGTGAGAGACACCTATAACCCTGACCTGCAGCCTCACTGGCTCCTTGGGGCTGGGAGAGCAGGGTCTGGGCCCCAGGGTGCTGCTCCCCACAGCTCTCCCTCCCTGCCATGCGTCTCTGCTTACGCTCCCTGACTGTGGCACATTGAAGATATCTTTGCCCGAGACAAGATCCCGATCGTTGTGGGAGGAACCAACTACTACATCGAGTCCTTGCTCTGGAAGGTCCTTATCAACACCAAGGTACCATTGGGGGGGCTGCATATCCCTCTGGGAAAGGGTGATCCCTGTGTTCAGTGCAGGCTTCCTGCAACCAGGCATGGTGCTCCCCCTGCTAGAGTAGGGCAAGGAGAACCAAAAGCCCCTCATTCACTCCGTGGGTTTAGGGGGTCATCTCGCTCGTGCTGACCTTGCACATGGATGAGTGGCTTGACTCAGGGCTGCCTGTGCCCCACAGGAGAAGGCCAGCATGGCCCCTGGGCCGGTCACTGACAGGAAAGTGGAGCTGGAGCAGCTGGACGGTGTGGAGCTCCATCGCCGCCTGAGCCAGGTGGACCCAGAGATGGCAGCCAAGCTGCACCCCCACGACAAGCGCAAAGTGGCCAGGTGAGCATGGCATGCTGGGGGCAGGGGGTGCCAGGGCCCAGCACCCCTTCCCAAGGGAATCGTGTGCCTGGGAACATGGCAAGATGGGCTCTCCCATCCCAGGCGGGTGCTCCTAGCCTCTTAGCAAGATGCTTGGGGATCTTGGACCACTGGTGGTGGGGAGCTCTCTGGGATCTGAGACCTTTGGGCACGCAGCCCCCAGCTTGAACTTCCTTTGGGGTCCAGGACAGTGCATTGCTCCTAGCTTGTGTGGACTGGGGCTGCTCCCGCTGCAGTGCCCCAGCAGCAGGGTTTATCTGGAGCTATTTAAAGAGCAAGCTGCTGTGCTGGCTGAGTAACATACCTGAGCTCTGTGGGAACAGCACGGCGGCAAGACCAGGCTTGCTGCTTTGGCGGGCCCATCCCAGCCGAGCCCTGGCCTGGGGGGAGCAGAACGCCGCCCACCTCATTCGCACGGTGCAGGGGGATGGAGGGTTGGGCACCCGGCGCAGCTTCCTCCACCTCCCTGGCTGGGCTGGGCTGAGCTGGCAGTAATGCTTCACAGCATCAGCAGCGTTTGCACCTTCCCTGCAGCCCTGCCTGGCTGGAAAGAGCAGGGCTGGAGCCAGAACCCCATCCCCTGCAGGGCTTGTCCTGGTGCCAGGCAGGAGTGGGTGGCTGTGCTCTGGGCTCCTTGGGTGCCATTGCTGTGCTCTGCACTGCATTGCACCCCCAGGACCTGGGTGTGCTCGGGATGCCAAGGCACAGGAGGGGGCAGAAACCTGCCCTCCCCCCACATGAGAAGGTTGCATCGCAGCAAGTGTCTGCGGTTCCCTTTGCCGGAGCCCCCAGGGCTGCCGGGGAAATGGAAAAGCTCATCCTCACCCAGCCTCTGAGCTCTGTCTGTCTCTGCTTACAGGAGCCTCCAAGTGTGCGAAGAGACGGGGATCCCCCATAGTGAAATCTTGCACCAGCAGCAGGAGGAGGAAGGTGGGGGACCCTTAGGAGGGCCCCTGAAATACCCACATTCCTGCATCTTGTGGCTCCATGCAGACCAGGCAGGTGAGAGTGGGCTTTGCACAGCTCCTGGCCGGCTGAGCATGGCGATGCAAGGTTAGGGCTGACCCCCTGCTCCTGCCCCAGCCTCCTCCCTGAACAAGGCTGCAATTCTTTTGGCATCAGTGGGTGTGACAGAGGACTTGCTTCCCTTGCCTGCTGGGCTCTACCTTCCTCAGGTGGATCAGGAGGCTGGCAGTGCCAAATGGAGTCCTAGCACGTTGTCCAGTTGTGGGTCTCCTGAGGGCATGGCTCCAAGCGGCTGAGTGTGTCCTGCTCTCCTCCTTCCAGCTCTGGACCAGCGGCTGGAGAAGCGGGTGGATGACATGCTTGCTGCAGGACTGCTGGAGGAGCTGCGGGACTTCCACCGACGCTACAACCAAGAGAAGGTGGCTGAGAACCGGTGGGTGAGAAGCCAGCTCCCTTTCTGCTCCCAGCCCCACCTGCCAGACCCATGCAGGGCCCGGACCAACTCTCCCTGCAGCAGCTCCAATGTATCGGGCTCCCAGCCCTCTCCTGGCAGCGCCTGCTCCTGCAGCAGGGGATCCTCCAGCATGTCCAGGCCATCCCTGCCAGAATGCTTGGCCCAGGGTTGGTCAAACAGCAGAGTCCCTGCGGGTCTCAGCATTGAATTAATTTTGCCTAGTCCATATCTGTCAAGCGGTGGCATTTCCCCTCAGTAAAAATTACTTGGTGCTGCCCGAGTGTTCATACAGCATGGCTGACATGGACTGTGACGTGGACTGACATGGGCTGACATGGACTGTGACAGCTGTCACCGAAGGCACCAGTCTGCCTTCCTGTGTGTACCTGGCTTGGCTTGTCCCCCCGATGCCGTGGGCTTGTGTCACTTGTGGGGGTCCTGCAGGGTGAGACACAGAGATCTGAGCTATTTTGGGGGTGGTTGAGGTCTCTCCCTGTTCTGAAGGAGACTGCTTTGACCCCTGTCTCTTGTCTTGTTCTCCAGGCAGGATTACCAGCATGGCATCTTCCAGTCCATCGGCTTCAAGGAGTTCCACGAGTACCTCGTCAGTGAGGGGAACTGCTCGCCCGAGACCAGTGCTCTGCTGCTGCAAAAAGGTGAGAGGAGCATCCTGCGTGCCCTACATCCCTTGGCCCCACACAGCTCCAAGTGACTCTGTGTAATGCTGTGGACCAAGCTCAAACCTTGGGGCAGGTCCTGTTGGGGTTGAGCTGCACCTTTCTCTCCGCGTTTGCCACTTCTGCCAGCTCAGGGAGGTCAGGGACTCCTTTTCCAGTGCTTGGAGAGCATCTCTGAGCGCACCCAGAACAACTCCTCCCTCCCTTCCCCCAGGGCCTCCTTGCAAGATGTACTGGGCACAGTGTGACTTGGGATCTGGAGCTGGTCCGCTGATGACCTGGGTGATGGGATCCCAGCTGGGATGTGAATGCAGTGGAGAGCAGGGCTAGAAAGAAGGAACAAAGCAGAACTTAGCATCTGTTTCAGCAGCGGGATGGTGGGAAGGGATCTGGGGATCTAGCAGATCACAACACAAGTCAACAGTGATGCGCTCTTCGATGGCACGTGCCATTCTGGTGTGTCGGGACTGATGCACTGTTGTTAGAGAGCTGCTTTGCTCCTCAGCACAGCAGAGGTCCCAGGCGGGGTCAGTCTGTGTCAAGGAGGGTTCAGTGTGAAATGGAGGTGGAGGCTGAGGAAACCACAGAAATCATAAAAGTCTTGAAAACAAGTCTGGTGCAGAAGGGTCTTGTTGTGTCTGCTCAGGAGACAATTATGGAGGGATATGATAAGTCTGGTACTAAATATTGTAAGGTTGTACAGTGGTAAACCATCCTCTGGGCCCACTGTGGGTAGGACAAGGACCCTGGGCTCTGTTTGCACAGAGAAGTATTCAGTTAAGCGTTACGAGAGCAGTGCAGGCCCTGAACAGATTGTTCTACCTGCTAAAAGCTTCAGAGCTGAGGTTTTGGGCCCTTTCCACCCGGTGTTCATTCAGGGGCATTTGGGACACCTTGTCCAGCCCTTCTGCGCTGCTGCCACCCCTACGCTCTCTCTGGCAGGGCTTGGCTGCTTTGCTGTGATGACCACTTCTCACTGCTGGCTCGGAGACCTCCAGTCTGACAGTAGAAATACTTCCCTTAAGTGAGCACGGTACCATCCAGCACAAACTTTTGCCTTGTGTGATTTGCTCGCACTGGAGCTGACAGCCTCTTCTCACTCTGCTCTGAGCTCAGCTTGCAGCGTTGTGCTGAACTTTGTTTTTATTTTTTACTCCCTCTGTTTCAAAGGGATCCAGGCCCTGAAACAAGTGACCAAGAGATACGCCCGGAGGCAGAACAAGTGGGTCCGAAACCGCTTCCTGAGACGTAAGTCCTCTGTTCCTGCCCTGCCTTGCCATCCCTGTTCTCGCATCTCTTCTCATCCCTCCTTGGCACATCCCCTGCTTCCAGCTCAAGAGAGGAGAGTGGTGGCTTCTCTGCTTTGGGGCAGTGTGTGCTAGGGGGGATATGAGTCTGACAGAGATCAGACCATCCTCGCTTGGATTCTTCTGGCTGGCTCAGGCTGCCCTGGCTCTGCAGGTGTCTGCTGCTGGCCAGATCCCTCCAGGATCCACCTACCAGGCTCTGCCCTGAGTGCAACCTGAACATGTGGGAAGGAGCGGAGCTGCTTGGCCCTCCTGAGACAGCCCACCCAGCACTGTCCATGTTTACCTTGCCCACAGCTCATCTGCCCAGACACTCGGGAATCCAGCTGCTTCTCACTGCTTCCCCTGTACCCCTGGCTGCCTGTCAAGGGAAGATCTTCTCCTTCTGATGGAAATGCCATCAGGACTGCTAATAGCCCAACAGAACAAACCAAGCAAAGGCTCAGCCCTGTGCATCATCAGCAGTAGAGGATGATGGCTGCAGCATCCTTGCAGCCTGTCCTGCCGACAGCTCCTGAGGAGCTTGGGGAGGGGGTGCCCAGCACTGTCCCTCTCCCCATGCACCCACACAAGCTCCCTGTGCAGGGCGAAAAGCCCGGTTGACAGCTGCCCTCCAGATTAGGAGCAGGAGCCCATTGGCTGCTCTTAGCCTGGGCCGTGCTCACCACGGTGGCAGGGAGCCAGCAGGACTTCCCCGTCCCAGCCCCAGCCTTGGAGCAGGGCCAGCAGCAGCAGCTGGGAGCCGGGCACTTGTTGAAAGGTGCTTGGTAGGGGCAAAACAACAATAAAAAAAAAACCCCAAAAAAACCCAAACACAAAAGGCAGGGAGAAACTCGAGTCAAAAGACGGGCTTTGAATGGGGTGCAAGAGCTTTCCTGGAGCCATGTGCTTGGTGGCTGTGGCTCACCTTTCTGGTGGCAGGTGTGCTTCAGATCAGCCATGTCAGGAGCTTGTTTGTGGTTACAGCAATAAAAAGCAGCACCTGCTGGAGACTGGCATGCGGCAGCCTTTGATGGCTTTGTCCGAGCGGGGCCGTGTGCCCGATGTCTGCGGGCAGGTGAGCTGTGGCAGGGCAGCGACGTCGCTGGAGGGAGTGGGCGCTCTGTGATTGCAACTCTCTTGCCCTGGCTGGGCTGCAGCAAGTGCCCCGTGCCCTCTCACCGGGCTTGGAAAGGCCAAGGGGTGCCTTTGAAACTGTGCCTTGTCAAGTTGAGACATTAGTAAAGCATCTCCCACCGTGGCCTGCTGCTGTGAGCCGGGAGCGTTGGCCCCTGCCGCTGCGCAAGCAATTATAGCTCGGAGTGGGAACCTGCACCCGCAGATTCCTCATCCAGGCTCCATGCCTGCATCTCCTTGTAAGCGTTGTGTGATGGCTTTGTGCCTGGATCTTGCTTTTGATCTTCTGCAGCCTCCTGTGGACCAGGGCCGAGACAAAGTGTTTGCTCTTATGATGGGCTGTATGTGTGCTCAGATTTCGTAACGCTGTCCTGAAGGCAGACAACCGTGAAGATGCTTGCTTGAGGTTTTAGGTGTTCTTGCTCTTTGTGAGGATGGTGCCCCCCAAGTCTCTGGTAATTTTGGCTCTGAAAAGGCTGGTGCTGTTTGCTTCTGAATGCTAAAGGACAGCCAGATAGGAAAGAGCAGATCCCCCTGGTCACAGTGTAGGCCTGTAGGTGCTGGGACACGATGCTGGAGGGGTTCTGTCGGTGACCTGCCTTTCTGTTTCTCCGTAGGTCCTGGGCCCAATGTGCCCCCGGTGTATGGCTTGGAGGTGTCCGATCTCTTGCGGTGGGAGGAGGATGTGCTGAAACCTGCTGTGGAGATTGTGGAGAGCTTCATCCAGGTACTGGGTAACTGGAGTTAACACGTGAGCTATGGCCGAGAAGCCAGCTTCTTGATGGTCTCCAGGCCCCATAACTTGGCACTTGGTCTCTCCCATGAGCAGGGCTGTCTGTGTACATGTCCAGCCTTGGACTTTCCTCGCAGCGGCAGAGGGTTGTGGTCTAAGTTGAAAATTTCTCCTAATACCCAGTACTCTGCTTGTCTTGCATGGTAAAACTGCAGCGTCTGTCCTGCTAACCTTAGTGTCTGCATATGGCAATTTCAGAGCCCAAACTCTACCAAAGTGAACATGGTCAAGCAAGTTTTCATAGCAAAAACCAATTTGAGGCATTATTTAATCTATAGGGACGTGAGCCCCCAGCAGAGCCTGTGAAGATGGAGTACGATGTAAACGAGAACAAACGGAGTCATCGTGTGTGTGAGCTCTGCGACAGAGTGATCATCGGGGACAGGGAGTGGGCAGGTAGGATCTGGCAGGGGGGAGAGGAGAGGGCCTGGGAGCAGGCACAGCAAGCGCAGTTTTGTGGAAGGATGGAGTGAAGCAGCTCTCTGGAGCAGAGCAGCTTCCTTGGGCGTCTCTGCTTGGCCGGATGACCCTCAGCACATGATCTTGGGCTTTCAAGGATTGTTTACAGCCCGTGTATGAAAGCAGCCATTTGCAAGCCCAGAGGGCGTGCAGGAGCTATGCCACAGCAGCCATCTGTCGGGCTTCCCCCCCTTCCCCGGCACCCAGTAAACACTGCCGCTCTCCGCCGTCACGCCAGACGTGGGGATCTATATGTAGCATCAAACCTCAGAGCTGTCTGTGTTTAGTCAGGGCTGCTGGTCCTTTTCAGCACTTTAGATACTTTGTCAAAAAGCACAGAACCAATTTGTTTCTTCTAAAATTCCATTGTGTAAAATCAAAGTTTCTTAATGTTTTTAATAGCTCGGTTTTGCTCCAGTATCTCCTATTAGTGTTTTTGTTTTTTTTTTTAAAAGAAAAGTATTCCTAGCTGTAATAGTAATAGAAAGGGATTTTCTATTTTCAATAGACTTACTTCAAAAGCGCTCATTTGGAATCAGATTAACTCAGTGAATTTATCTGTGCTGTGAGGCTCATGCTGAGAACCAGAAACAAAAAGTAGTGGAGAAACTGGCTTGCAGTAATGAAACTGGTAAATCTCCATGTGTTGCCCAAAAGCAGTATATGCAGACACAATGCAAAGATAAATTTCCCAGGTTGTTGGTCGTCAGATTTGAATGAGTTGCTTACTCCTATTGAGCCAGGGAACTGCTGAAAGCAAAGCTGGAAGTTGGCTCGGAATAGGAAGCTGATTGTCGTGAGATCAGTTTGTAAGTGTAATTGTTATTTTAGCCAGTCTCAACTGCCTCAGCTTGGAGGTGCTTTGAAGGAGTTGTGTCCACTCCAGAACTAGAGGAGTCTGAAAGCAAACAGGGTCTGTTCCATCCTTCCAGGTCCAGCAAGTTTTGTGACCAAGTGGGAACTCCTTGAGATCCTCCCAAACACTACAGCTGCAATTACATGTCCTCTAGGGATGCCATCCCAAATTCTGACAGATGATGACAATACCTCTCTCAACCAAGACCAGCTGCTGTTCTCTGCATCCAGCTGAATTTGGCTCAGACCCCCAGATGGTGGGAGAAAAATGGTCCAAAACCTGGGTGTTACTTGTAACTGCAAAATGTAAAAGCTCAAAGGGAAGTGAAAACAGCAGTGGGAGCTGAGTCGATCTGCAATCTGGTTGGCTTTTTTTAAGTCAAGTTACAGATAGTTCTGGGAACTGCTTCCCAGTGCCCCGCTGGCCGTGGAAGATTTTTAATTTTTTTTCTAATTTTACAATTTGCATGGACCTAAAAGAGTACGCATCCCCAGACAGCAGCAGCAATCAGTGCTTCTTCCAGCCACTGTACACTTTGGTGTTGCTTGCGACAAATTGTAAGAGGTGAGACTTTATTTCAAGCTGAGGGTGACCCGACAGCATTGTGATAAAGCAGCAGCTTTGCATGTCATTTCAGCTTTTGGCAGAAAAGGATGACTGGAAAACACCTGAGGGCCTTGATTCAGTGAGCACATACCCGTGTTTAATTAAGGCCCTGCTTGAAAAGTTTGCTGCTTTAATTGTTGCTCTGATCTCTTGGAAATAGCAAAACCGCCCTGCTAAGGCAATACATTGGTCTGGTTAGACAAAGCGCCTTCTGCTTAGATAATACCACTGATACGGGAGGTTTTCCTGTCCTTAACCGTGTGATTTCAAACAGAAACGCAGCTCCTGCTGCCCCGCTGCGTCAGTACAAGTTGCAGCCTTGGGATTATGCCTCTGTTCCCT
>NW_009258666.1:1530240-1534785 GCF_000687185.1 Egretta garzetta
GCTGAAGCGCTCCCGTAGCTGGGGGCCTTGCCCTGGGGTTATGCAAAAGCATAATTGTGCTCCGGGCTCCGTCCCTATCCGCTCTGTAGATATACAGGATATCCCCAGTGCTGTGGTGCAGGCATCTAGGCTTACAAATGATCCTGGCAGCGCTCCATGGGGTGGCGGAGATTGCACAACCTCGCCTGCATCTTGCAATGTGCCGCCTCTTTGGTAACACTTTCCTTTCTCCAGTCCTCCTGGCGTTGTGTCTCGCTTGGGAGCAAACTTACTGGGAGAGTTGAATCCTGAGAATCCGGAGTCTTCTGTGTATACAGAGCCAGGTTTTTTCCCCTCTCCCAGTCCTTCCTGTGGTCAGGAGAAGGCTTGGGAGGTTTGTCCCTCTTTGAGCCCCGATAGTTTGGTCTAGAAGTGCCTTGAGAAATGGCCAGGGCAGGGCTTGGGAGTTCACTTTTCCGTGGGAATGAATTGTGTGGGAGGATGGGAAGGGAGGGTGCTCTGCACGGCACAGGGGGATCGGGTCGGGCATTTTCAAGTTCCCCAGAGTTAAATGCTCTGTTTTCCTCTCCCTCCAGCTCACACACGATCCAAATCCCACCTGCACCATCTGAAGAAGAGCAGGAAGCTGGAGGCTGCCAGCCGTGCTGCAGAGACTGTGGGGAACAGTGGGGGCACAGAGACCTCGGGGGAGGACAGCACCTTGCCTTTGCCGTAGGCCTGCAAACCGGCTGGCGAAGGAGAGCAGCCGCGCTTCCACCCGTATGGCGAGGAAGAGACTGAGTCCTGGGTGGCCTTGAACTGAAGGAGCTGAGTCATTTTTTTGGGGGGATGAGGCAGGTGTGTAAGTGACGGCCAAAGGCTGTCGGCTGCATCACATCCTCTTCATGTGGCCTCATCGTGCCGGGTTCCCATGCTTCCCCAGCCCTGCCTGGAAAGGGCTGGGCCCCGGGGCAAGGCTGCTAGGAGCATCCTACCATGCCAAGCATTAATTTCTGCTAGAGACGCAGCATTATCCTTGGAATGGTTGAGCTGATCCTGCTGGCATGCGAACGTGTCATTCTCAGAGACAGAAATACTCTGCACTCCTCCAGCTTGGCCAGGAGTGCAGCTCTGGAGCTGAGCGAGCTCTTAACTGCCTTTATTGTGGAGAGGATATTTTTTTTCTTTTATATGGAAATAAAGCTGCAAGATTATTGTGGGTTCCCTTCCCTATTAACAAGCACAGGTTTTTTTGCTCTCTGTTCCCACCTGGCCCAGGTTCCCTGCTCTGGGCACAGGGCAGGACGTCCTTCCTTCTTCCAGTCACCTTTTCTGCAGCTTCTGAGGGAGCGGAGCAGATGTTCTCAGCTTGGTGGAGGCAGGCTGATCCCTATGCACATAGCAGGTGCAGAAGGAGCTGGCACCTGTTAAACAGGAACTTGGAAATGATCTCATCAAGTTTGCAACAGATGAGCCTGTCCTAGTTAAAGCTGAATTCCCGGGGGTTTACACTGTGGTTTGGCAGTGGGAACCGGCCCTGCATTTGAATCCGAGTTGCTGAGCAGCAAATTCCTTGTGCTGCGTCCGCGAGGCAGTTGGTCTCCACAGTGTCATTCCTGGAGGATGCGAGCGTCGTCTGCGCCACCGCACTTCCCGCTGTGCTGCTCTGGATGAAACCGGGAGGGCCTTTTCCAGAGCATTTGGGATTCTCCTGGCAAATGCAATCAGGACGGCTCCTCCTGGGAGGGTCTTGGGGTGGTAGAACATGATTTTTCCCTTCAGCTGCTTGTGATACACCATGTGGCAAGAGCCATCTCTTGGGGCTCAGCCTGCAAGGGGAAGGGCTGTGTGGGCAGATCTGCCATCACAGGCTCTGGAGATGCCTGCTCTGGTGGGGATTAGATTAAACCTCCAGTTTGTGTTCCTCAGCGCTGAATTATTTCTGTAACGCTCTGTGGGGTGGCTGCTTTGGGCCGTTTGGTAGGGTTGTGGGGCGGCTCGGGAGCTTGGACTGAAGGGAGTATGTGAGGAAGAGCTGGGAATTTGGGTTGGCGTTTCTCTGCCAGCATCGGGCAGAGCTGGGCATCAGCTTTGAAATGCTGGGCACCATGGTTGTGTTGCTGGGTCTTTCTGCAGCGCCAGCTGAACCTCTTCTCAAGCCCAGACTTGTTTGCCATCCGTGCTGACTCAAGCATGCGTGGCTGTGAGCTCAGCCCAGCGCTGGAGCACATGGCCACGGGGTCGTGGTGTGGAACCGTGTTCTCCTAGCCTAGAGGGACGAGATGCAGGCGAGGCCGGGTGTAAAGCCCCATTCGCCGGTGATGTGCGTGCTCTTCTGATAGACAGCATGGACGTGTTGAGTTATCTCCCTAAGCTGGGATCGTGGGGCAGCTCTGTGAATGAGGGCTGGTGTTATCTGCTCGCTCTCCTGAGTGCAGTCAGATGACCATACTCTTAGAAATGGATTTGATATCCTTAATCGGTTTAATATGAACTTTGTTATCCCCGCAGATAAGCGTTATTCCTCTACCACAAATAGCTGCTAGTCTGCCTGTTCTGTTCAGGAGCCTGCTGGTAACCGGCCATGCTGCAGCCACTGTTGGGCAGGGTCTCCCAAGCCTTCCCCCTGCTCCCTGCCGCCTGCTGTGGCACCTTGTTTTGAGGGTGGCAGCTCCCAGGTGTCTCAGGAGAACGGGGGTCTCCCATACTTGCTTGTTCATGCTGTGGCTGGACTGGGGAACGGAAGGTGGAAGCACGCCCTGATCCTGCCAGCAGCAAGAAGCAGGTGAGTTTGCTTTCTCTGAGAGGTGGGGGCTGTCGATGAGGGCAGGGCTGGATCCAAGGGCTGGAGCACCTCTCTTACGAGGACAGGCTGAGAGAGTTGGGCTTGTTCAGCCTGGAGAAGAGAAGGCTGCGGGGAGACCTGATTGCGGCCTTTCAGTACCTAAAGGGGGCCTATAGGAAAGATGGGAAAAATCTTTCTAGTAGGGCCAGCTGTGTCAGGACAAGGGATAATGGTTTTAAACTAAACCAGGGTAGGTTTAGACTGGATATAAGGAAGAAATTCTTTACAATGAGGGTGGTGAAACACTGGAACAGGTTGCCCAGAGAGGTAGTGGAGGCCCCATCCCTGGAAGCATTCAAGGCCAGGTTGGACGGGGCTCTGAGCAACCTGATCTGGTTAGCAGTGTCCCTGCTCCCTGCAGGGGGGTTGGACTAGATGACCTCTAGGGGTCCCTTCCAACCCAAAACATTCTATGATTCTATGATTTATGCAGAGCCAGCATCTCGGCGATGATTTGCTCGCCAAGGAAGTTGCCGGTGTCTGGTGTGTCTCTGTTGTTTGAAGGACTCAAGGCAGGGACTGGGATCGAGCTCCTGGCAAGGGTCGCACCAGTTCCTGGCACCGGCACACGTTCAGCTCCTGTTCCTCTTGCTGTGGGCCCTGCCCGCTCCCCGGCCTCCTGCGGAAGGGACAAACAATGCGAAACCGCTCTCCAGTCCGGCCAGGGCTCGCCGAGAAAGTTGTTGTGGTCTCAGGTTTCAGGCTGCGCTCCGTGCCGAGAGGTTTGGGGATGGGGAGCGGCACTTTGCTCCATCTGCCCTCCGCTAATCCCCAGACAAACGCAGCTCTTCCATCTGTGCGGCCGGAGCCGCCGAGCCCATCACACCAGCCACTTAATCTAAATGGCTTTGGCCAAAGATAAGGTCATTAATTACACTGGGATTAGAAAACAGTGCAGGCCTGGCGTGGCTTGGCTCGCCATCAGTTAAGGTCCTCTGTACCCTGGCCCGGCTGAGCAACGCAGCTGGAGAGCTTGGGCTGGAGGAGACCCCTGCCCTCGCTGATGGGGCATCGTCCCCGTGGTGCTGCCTGTCCTCGGAGGCGTCCCCTCACCTGGGCGCGGGGGTTTTGGCAGGGCTGGGTGCCAGGCGGTGTTGGGGACACCCCCAGGACACCCCTGGGAGGAGCGCGTGCACCGTGGCAGCCAGTGCAGCCCCAATCCTTGCGTCCAGCAGCGAGAGGTACACGGGCAGCATCCCACCGTCTGCATCCCAGCACTTAGTGCCTCCAGCCTTCACCAGTGCCTTCCGCGGCACCACATCAAGCTCGGCCCCAACTCGCTGCCCGCACGGGAAGGTGGGGCTGGCTGAGCCCCACTGCGCTCGCTTGCTGCCACCATCCCCAGAGCTCCAAGCAGCCAAAGCCCCTCTGCTGATCTCAGAGCCAACATCCATCCATGACTTTTGAGGACTTGGGTTTGCTTCTCTTTCCTCCACCTTTTGGTTCCCTTTTCTTACCATGTTTTTGGCTGTAAAAAGCTCCGATCTGCTCATCCTGCAGGAAATTTCCTACCCGTGTGGTGCTGTCCTTCGCGGTGCCGCCTGCTCTGCCCTGCAGGGTGCTGCCTTGGGGACAGCCGGGGCTGGAGCCGGGGACGCGCCGTGAGTTTGGCCTCAGCCCTGGTAAGGCAGAGGCAGCACCACGGGGGGCTGGGGGGGGGCCGTTATGGGTGACCGGGCTGCAGCTCTGTGCCAGGAGCCAGCCGGCACCGGGGCATCGTG
>NW_009258666.1:1534980-1535971 GCF_000687185.1 Egretta garzetta
TGTCCCCCGGGGACGGCGGCTCCTGCAGACACGCGGCAGCTGCGGCCACCGAACGGAGCCGCATCTTGGCCACATCTTCAGTTTCCAGGTGGGATCATTGTGCCGTGGAGCACCAGGAGATTTAACGAAGCCCTGGGTGATGGGCTCGGTGGGAGGGAGCCCTTGGGGTTGGCAGGGCTGGCTGGCTGGTGGGCAAAGGTAACGAATGGGGAAACTGAGGCATGGCTGGTGCATGGGGTTGCTCCGAGAGCTGCCGGAGCTGGGAGCAGGGCAGGGTGTTTCAGATCCCACGGCCCATCCGGTGACTCGGCGGTGTTTTGGGTGGGCTGCGGGGAAGCCGTGTCGCAAGAGCCTAAAAATAAAAGGAGCTGTTGGCCGAGGTTGTGCAAGAGTGTGTGCGCCCCGCACTACGCGGGAGTTTGGCGGCTTTGGCGGCAAAGCCTGGGTGTGCACGGCCGGATCCTGGCAGCCGGCCCCAGCCGGCACCGTGGCATCGTGGCACCATGGCACCAGCTGCCATCTTGCCTGGCACTGGTGACCAGCTGGTGTCTGTGCCCGTGTTCACTGGTGGGTTTAAAGGGTCCGGCTGTCCCTTAACTCCCGCTGGAGGTCCCGGGTGGTGACGCTGTCCCAGCTCTCCCTACCCCAGTTCCCACACTGTGGGGATGATCCTGCCCCGGTGCCTTGGACGGCTGGGGACCGTCTGGGAGATGGTGTCACCCGGGGACGGCGGCTCCTGCAGACACGAGAAAACAGCTGCGGCCACCGAACGGAGCCGCATCTTGGCCACATCTTCAGTTTCCAGGTGGGATCATTGTGCCGTGGAGCACCAGGAGATTTAACGAAGCCCTGGGTGATGGGCTCGGTGGGAGGGAGCCCTTGGGGTTGGCAGGGCTGGCTGGCTGGTGGGCAAAGGTAACGAATGGGGAAACTGAGGCATGGCTGGTGCATGGGGTTGCTCCCAGGGCTGCCGGAGCTGGGAGCAGGGCAG
>NW_009258666.1:1536800-1537188 GCF_000687185.1 Egretta garzetta
CCCCTAATGGTGCGGCTTGCGAGCCCCCGGGCCTGCCATAGCTGAGGGGTGCTGGTGGGTGCCCCTGAAGGTTTGGGGATGTGGGGGCTGCGCCGAGCTGGGGTGGGTGGGGTGGGCAGGTGGGTGTTCCCATGTTGTCACTCTGAGCAATTCAGTGGGGGGGGTCCGGAGCCCCAGGGGCTGTGGGGACCCTCCCCATGCACTCTCCAGCTCACCCCCCCAAGGCAGCACTTGTCACCCATTGCACAGGTGGGGAAACTGAGGCATGGGCATGGCACTGGGGGGGCACCCTGCACGAGGGCTCAGGGGTGCTGGTGTCAGGCACGGGGGGTGCCCGTTGTCCCCTGGTGGTGCGGGGGGCAGCGAGGGGGGGCTGGCAGAGCTGGCA
>NW_009258666.1:1538225-1538897 GCF_000687185.1 Egretta garzetta
AGCCGGGGGGGGGGAATGGCCTCACCGTGGGGTGGGCACCCTGGGGGCCAGCCCTGGGCCACTGTCCCTCCGGGAGCTCCTGGTCACCGGTAGTGGCACAGTGGGGCTGAAGGGGTCCCCAGGGCATCCTGGAGGCGGGGATGTGGTCCCTTGAGGGGGGGGGTTCAGTCCCTTGAGGGGGGGGTTCAGTACCTGGGCGGGCGTTCAGTCCCCGGGGTGTCACAGATGGGGCCCCGGGCACGGTGATCTGGGTACCCCCAGCCAGTGCGGCGTGGGACGGGATGCAGCAGAGACGGCCCCACTCCGGCCACGAACAGATTAAATGTCATTTTATTTCACACCCGAAAAAAAAAAAATGTAGAAAAGAAGAGGTGATGGAGATTTAATTGTTCATATTAAAAATCTACCAGGTGAGACCGAGCTGTTTCCACCAGAGTCAGTGCAGAGCTGCAGGGATGTCGATTCCTCCTCCTCCACCGGATACTTGGGGACGAGGATGGGGATGGGGGTGACACTTCCCCCTACCCCCCCCCTCACCAAGGGGCCCCCATGCCGTGGGCGCTCGCTGCCACCAGCCCCATCAGCGCATCCCTGCCCGGGTCCATCCTGCCTGACCCCAGCACCCCCAGCACAGTGTCCCTGTGGTGTCACCCACACCTTGTGACTGGGAAT
>NW_009258666.1:1539193-1540795 GCF_000687185.1 Egretta garzetta
CCGTTTTGATTTTTTTTTTTTCGTATTTCTGCGTATTTCTTCTTGTCCCTTTCCCCCTGTACAAAATGAGCGGTATGGTCATGGGCGTAGGTGACACGGGAACGCGCGCAGGTTGGGGCAGCTCCGGCGGCCGCCCCGCGCTCACTGCAGCAGGGCCCGGATCTGTTTGGACGTGGTGTCGTCGTTGAGGTGCCGAGTGGTGTACCTGGATGGAGAGGGGACGCTCACCCCGCGGGACCCCAACCTGCTCCACCGCCACCGTCCCACAGCACCGGGGGGGGGTGCCAGGTCCCCTGTCCCCCCGCCATGTCTCCCAGCTCACCTCAGTGCATTCAGGAGCCCCTCGGTGCTGGTTGAGGGTTGGTCTTTCAAGACCTTGATGCAGCCTTTCATCTGGTGGGGGGGAGTGAGAGAGGCAGTGAGCACCTGGCCGTGCCCAGGGGGCTGCTCCCCTTCCTCCCCATCCTCCTCCTTGGTGCTCAGGGGATGAGTTCCCCTCTGGGCCAGCTCAGACAGAGATGTCCCCACAGGGGACAACCAGGGAGAGGGACACCCAGGCATCACAGCTGCCTTGGGACGGCTGTGACCCCCCCCACGGCCACTCACATCGATCTTGGAGGTCTTCGCGAAGGCCCCCACAGGGTGGACGTGGTCGTAGAGGATGATGACGCCGACCATCACCCGCATGCAGAAGAGGAGGGTCTCGGTGTTGGTGAAGCGGCTCCGATACTCCCTGTGCCAGGAGAGGGGCCGGCTGAGCCCGGCTGGGTGCCAGAGGGACCCCGGCACCGAGATGCCCCCCCTTCCATGCGGGGTACTCACGGGGTCTCCAGCATCACCCTGCAGACGCAGGCCATGGTGCTCAGGCAGTCGGTCGTGTCCTCGATCGGGAGGGTCTTGTTCTGAAACCCAGCAGGTCCCAGCTGCCATTTTCCCCTCCTGACCCCCTCACGGTGCTGGGGCCGGAGTGGGGCTTCCCCACACCCCCAGGGTTCCCCCCCAGCCTTGCTCACCTCCGAAACGAACTTGGTGGTGGCATTGCTGAGCGTTTTGAGCATGGGGGTGGCCTCGGCATAGAAGAGGGACATCCTGTTGGCCATCTCGTTGTTCACCTCACTCTCTGCATCCAGCTGTGGGGTGGGATGATGGGGGCCGTTGGGGTGGCTGGCCCCCCCACCCCAAGCTGTCCCCAGTCCTGTGACCCCCCCCACTGGGGGGCGTCATCCTGGGGCTGGGGGCATGGGCATTGTCCCCTCACCTGCAGGTTGTTAATGCGATTTCGGCTGATGGTCCTTCTGTAGTAGCTGAAGTCATTCTGGATGGCGGGGTTGGTCATCTGCAGAGGGGAGTCCCACGTCAGGGGCTGGGGTGGGGGCCATGGCTGGCTCAGGGTTCCCGGAGCGAGTCTCAGGGGTCCCAAGGGACTGTGCTGGCTCACAGCTTTTGCACAGTCCCAGTGTGGGAACCCCGCGGACCCCCCCAGCCCTCTTCCCACCCCGGGCAGCATGGGGAGGTACCTTGAGCTCATCGAAGCTGAGGGTGAGGTGGAGAATCTCGGCAAACTGTTTGGCTAAGGCATTGTCCCGCTCCAAGCGCGGGGTC
>NW_009258666.1:1541630-1542194 GCF_000687185.1 Egretta garzetta
GCCCCTCTCCTGGCCCGCGCGGGAGCCAAGCCGTGGAGGTGGGGCAGGTGGGGGTGAGTCCTGGCTGCCCTGCAACCACCGTCCTGCGCACGGGGGTCCCCGAGCAGCCCCCAGCCCCGGGCTGGCCCCAACAGGCTGCAAACTGCCCCGGGGAAGAGGTGCCGAGAGATAGCCCCTGGCCATGGGTCTGCCCCGGCGGCCGCGGCCCCCCCTCCCCGGGGAGACCCCGGACGGCGAAGGTGGGGGGAGGACGTCTGGGATGGGCGCGATGCAATGGGCGACAGGTACAAGAACTCAAAATGGCGTGGATGTGGAACTCAGAATAAGTAGGAAACAAAAAAGGAAAATAAAAATCCCATCTCACTTTCAAAGTCAAGGAAAAAATTAGGGCCTTGGTCAAGTTCGTTATAAGTCAACACTTTAAGAAGGTTCCCCATGTGAAACCTGCAAGAGAAGAAACAAGAGGAAAAAAGCATGATGCTGAGGTGGTGCTCGGGGAAGAGGTGCTGGGCTGCGGGCAGCGGCCGGCAGCGGCCAGAGCCCCCGTCCTCCCCCCGCTGCTCC
>NW_009258666.1:1542522-1543614 GCF_000687185.1 Egretta garzetta
CCCTGCCGGGGCCGGGGCGAGCGGTTGCTGCTGCACTATTTTTCCCCTCCTCTCTCTTGCTCTGAGCTGCGCCCCGGGGAGGAAGGGGGGGAGAGGGAGGAAGGGGGGGCCATGGGGCTGTGCAAATGGGGGGTCCTGGGGAGCCCCTACAGCCCCATCCCCTTCCCAGGGGGCTGGAGGCGGATGAAGGCTGTGCTGCCCCAAAGGACCCACGAGTCTCTGGGAGGGTCCCTCACCGTGGGAGCAGGGAGGCTGCACGACCCCCAGCCCCACACCCCAGCCCCGGCTATTTTGGGATGTGCCGGTGCCGGAGGCGGTGCGGTGAGCTGTGCACGGCCTCTCCCTGCCGGGGCCGGGGCGAGCGGTTGCTGCTGCACTATTTTTACCCTCCTCTCTCTTGCTCTGAGCTGCGCACCGGGGAGGAGGGCCATGCTCTCCTCTCCCGGTTAGCCCAAGCCAGCGGGAAGCTGGGACAGGTCCCCTGGGCTGGACCAGGGTCCCCAGTCCCCATTCCTCCGGTGCTAGCTGCGACCACCGTGCTGCCCCTCCCGGCAGGGCAGGCGGCATGGATCCTTCCCTCCTGCTTCCCTGGCATCCCCGGCCTCCAGGCTGGCCCCGCCGTGGCCGTGGCAGGGGACGTGCCACACGGCCACCCAGTGCCATTGATTCTAATGACAGCGGGCAACGTGCCTTAGGTCCTCACGGGCCAGGTCCTGCTGCGGGGATGTGTCCTGCATCCCTGCCACTCTGCTGAGGACGTCTCCCCGAGCTTTTGGGGACGGGGCATCTCTCAGGGTCCCGCTCCCCTGCCCCACTCAGCCCTTTGCGGGTCACATCCAGGCACCTTACAGGATTCGGGGCCGCTCAGGGACACCATGCCTGTCCCCATATTCCGGAGAGCAGCCGCAGCAGTGGCCCTGGCCCCCTCCCCGCCCCCACCCAGCTCACGGGACTTACTTTCAAAATCCAGGAAAAAATGAGGACAGTTTTCTAAATCTTTGCCCAATACCTTTATCAGGTTGCCCATGGCCAGCAGACCTGAGCGAGAGAAACAGAACAGAGTGGAACAGCACCGGCGCCGCCGGCCGGACA
>NW_009258666.1:1544206-1545948 GCF_000687185.1 Egretta garzetta
TCAAGAGCAGGGGCTGTGCCACCGCCTGAATCACTTCATGGGCCGGCGGAGACCTGTGGGTAGGAGGGCGAGAGGGTCAGCCCGGGCACCTCCCCACCCCGGGGACCCACTGGTGGGGGACCAGGAGGGGAAGCCCAGTGGGACGCTGGCTCCCCCCACCCCAGTCAGTAGCTCTGCACGCCGCCGCTGGACTTCACCTTATTTGCCTCAATTATTTTTTTATTGCCAGCAGCTGGTGTCACCGGGAGCTCGCCAGGCACTGGCTGAGCATCCCCTTCTCTCTGCACCCCTTGGGGGACCTGCCAGCTTGGGGACAACCCTGGGGCCAAGCCATCTGTCCCCATTCTCCCCGGAGAGGCCACAACCCCCCGGGATGACTTTCCCAGTCCTGCCGGCTGGGTTTGCTCTTTTCCATGCGTTGCCTGAAGATCCCTTAACGCCGCTGATGAGCTGCAAGCCAAATCCCGCAAGCACGGGGATGCTCCCCTGGTTCCCCCATTTCCTATGGGGGAGAATGTGGGGGGGTCAGGGTTGGCCCCACGGTGCTAGCGGGCTCTGGGAAGCAGCTGCGGGATTCAGCAGGTTGTAATTAAGCACTCAGGTTTAATTAACATGGCTGGGGAGGGGAGAGGGAGAGCTGGAGGAGGCAGCAGCAGCGGCAGGGAGGGATGGGGTGGCTTTGTGCTTGGGATGGGGCTGCTGCCGCCCCAGCCCACTGCTCCCCTTGGCATCAACTGAGATGGCTCTGCCTTCCTCCTCCTCCTCCTCCTCCTGGGCCTGGTAAGTGATGACTTTACACTGAGGCTCCATGGGATGCCGAAATGCAAGCTGCTTTGGGGGAGCCAGGGCACCCAGGTTTCCCACCGCACCCCCCTGCCTCAGTTTCCCCATGTGCAGTGGGTGCTTGTACCCTGCAGTGGTGCATAATGATTCCCAGGGCTGCCCCGGCACAGTGACCCCGGGGTTCATCCCACGGGGTGCTGAGGTGTTTTGGAGGGGTGCTGGGTCCCGTGGGGGGGATGCTGGGGGGCCCCGGGGTGCTGCAGGCAGCTGCCCACATGGGAGACTCACACCCGCTCCGCTCAGGCATTTGCATAAATGCTGCGATCGGCAGGCGGGTGTCCTCATCCCGTGCCACCGTTGTCCTTGACGGGAGCTTGGGGCTGGGATTTGTCACCGCTGAACTCTGCCTGTGCCCAGGGAGGGGGCACAGATGCGTCCCTGTGGTCCCCGGTGTGGGGGTACCCTGGCACAAGGCCTGCGCTGGGGCACGGGGGTTTGGTGCCGGGCAGGGGGATGGGGATTGCTGCAGCCCCCCCGGCATGGTGGGGCGGCTCTGCTTGGGGTTCAGTGCCTGATTTGCACCATTTCCTTGGCTCTAGTGCCTACACCCCATGGTGGCCCTTGGCCCTGGGAGCCACGGCACCTTCCACTCCCGGGTGGCACCCGAGGAGGGCAAGGGGCTCCCTCCATTGTGGGCTGCCCGCTGCCAGGATGCCAAATGGGGGGAACCGCGCACCCCAAATCCACCAGGAAAGACACCCCATCGCGGGACTGCTCTCGCAGGGGGGTGTGCTGCTGGAGGAGGGCTGCCTGCGACGGGCGCGGAGCTGGGGACAGCAGGGTCCCCCCCGGCCACACCCGAGGTGGCCCCAGGTTTTGTCTCTCCCTGCAGTGGCCTCCCCGTGCCCCAGCCCTGCGCAGGCATCGGCTCCCCTCCCTGCTCCGCTTTCCCTCCCCAC
>NW_009258666.1:1547051-1548504 GCF_000687185.1 Egretta garzetta
TGCGTGAGCCGCCCTGCGCCAGCTGCCGAATGCACCACAAAGACCACCATAGCCCCCCGGCCCCCCCCACGCCACTGGTGACGGTGACGTCTCAAGTGTGAGGAAGACAGGGATGCTTAACCCCCTGCGTGCCGACCGGCAAACCACTGCGGCCTGCCTGGGAGAGGGCTCTGGGTCCCACTGGGGTCCTGCTCCCTGGTTTTGGGGGATGCGGCGACAGCGAGCAGCGACTCCCTGTGCCCCCCCCCTCCGGGGAGGGGGTCAGCCACCGAACCCCCTCGGTGCCACTGCCACGGGGCCAAACCATGCCCTGGGAGCCCCATTTCGGCAAGGCAGCACCATCCATCCCCCCTCGGCTTTCCCCAGATTGGGGCCAGGAGGGGTTTGGATGGCTCCTGCTGGTGCAGAGCTGTTCCCACTGGGGAGATGCTCTGCTTGGGGAGGTAGGAAGCAGGGGGGGAACCCCAAAATTGGAGTACTTCTGCTTTTCCACCCTGCACCCCCTTTTCCCAGTCCAGTGCTGGGCATCACGGTAGGGACATCAAGAGGGACCTCCAGTGTTGTGGTCACCCCAGGTCTGGCTCATCCAGCAGCACCCAGGGGTGCCCCCCAGGGACACAGCATGGGTGACAGCAGCTCTTCGCTCCTTTACAAGGGCATTTCTGCGCAGCAAAGCACAGCATGGGTGCCCAGCCTACAGCACCCCAATGCCAGCCAGGGCACCCGGCACCAAGCCTTGGCCCCGGGGTGCAGTGGGCAGGGAAGGGACCTGCTCTGGGATGGTGAGCAGCTGGGGAAAGGCTGAGGTTGCCAGCGAGGATACACGGCTCGAAGGGAGGGAGCGGCAGAAGAAACGAGCAAGGAAGTGAGAAATCCCCGTTTTGCTCCAAAACTCTCTGCAGACCACAGCTCAGCCCCAAATGCTGCCCGCAGTGGGGCTGGCACTGGGTTCCCCCCGGGCACGTGTGCCTGTGGGTGTGCCACCCGCAGAGGGGCTGTGCCAAGGGAGAAGCCACCCAGAGCCCACCCTGATGCCCCAGTGTGGGGGCATGCTTGGGCCAGGTGGGTGCTGCCCAGTGTGCCACTGGTAAATAGGGGATTTTGTGGGGTTGCACTGGCCACCAGCACTGTGCATTGTCCCAAAGGGACGGTGTCCATCCCCGTCCCCAGTCCTGCCCAGCTGACATGTCCTGCCCGGGGCTGTGTCATGGGGACATGGATGGGAGAGGAGCGTGGGGGGCACGGAAGGGCTGGCCAAGGTGCTGGCACCCCGAGTGCTGCCAGCGTCGCAGCCGGAGGGTCTGGCAGTGCAGCGGGACGAGGGCTGTGGGGAAGCCAGGGCGAGTGATGGTGACTCCCGCTCCCCACGGCTCCCGGCAGTTTGGTGGGGCTGATCTGGCTGCAGCAACCCAGGGCAGTGGGGGGGCTGTGGCTGGGGGGTCCCTCCCGTTGG
>NW_009258666.1:1548566-1549254 GCF_000687185.1 Egretta garzetta
GTGTCACTGGATAAAGAAGGTTTTTAGGAACAGGTGAGGCCCTGGCAGCTCTGCACCCCAGGGAGCCCGGGGCTGGGAGCTGGGGTGATGCTGCTGTGGGATCGGGGAGCAAAGGGCCACAGAGCCAGCGCTGCCTGCAGAGCCGGTCCCCCCGGACAGCCTGGTGACCCCCCTGCAATCCCAGGGCCAACACCCCAGTTGAGCCTGGGCTCACGTTAGGGTGCCCCGAGCTGGGTGCTGGGCTCAGCTGGATGCTCCAACCCGTGTGCTCAGGGCCACCAGTGGGGCCAGCCCCGCATGAGCCCAGGCACCTCCCCAGCACCAGGAAATGGGGTGTCGCAGCCCCCAAAATGGGGACACCCCAGTACCCCCCAGCCACACTTGTCCCTATCCCCAGGATGTCCCTGTTGGACCCTCAGCCTGGCACTCCCCCACCACCAGCTGATCCCTGTCCCTTCAGCACACCCTGTTTCATGAGCTGAGCTGTGCCGGTCTCAGCCCTGGCAGCCATGATGCTTCAATTAAGCCCTCATTAATTTTTCAGTCCCCTTGCACACCCTGCGTGCGGGCGGTTTGCAGTGGCACTAATTGATGTCTTCTCTACTTAAGCATGTAAGAACTGGCAGCAGGTTGCCCAGCCGGCACGGCGGGGGGGGGGCGCCCCCCCCACCCCCCCGGGGGGGCCTCG
>NW_009258666.1:1550451-1551378 GCF_000687185.1 Egretta garzetta
GAGGTACGGGCAGCCGGTCCCCCGGGCGGCGCGGCGGGGGGGCTCATCCCCCCACACTCTCAGGGAGGCTCATGGAGAGGCTTTGGGGCCAGACAGAGCCACGTGCCCAGTGCCCGGCGGAGGCTGCTGGAGTGACCTGAAAGCTGTGGGGCTGAATCACCCCACCCTGGGTGGGGATCCAGCCCCGGACAGGGACATAATGCAGGGATGCCACGTCCAGCCAAGGGGGGGCTCCCAGCCCTCCTCCCCGCAGGGTGGGTGATGGATCCCTGCAGCCCCCCTGAATGTACACAGCTGCAAATGTTTGCGTCTTTTTGTAAACCAGCCCTCTCTCACCTCCAGCTGGGGCACTTTCTGCAGCTCCGTGCAGCCACCTCTGCAGTGAGGGTGGGTGCACCCGAGAGCAGGGCTGGGCTGGGAGATGTTGAGCCATGGGGAAGGGCAGAGCACCCCATGGCACCCCACAGCCCGCTTGGGGACTGGGATGGGAACCAGCCCTGGATGTATGGAGAACTTCATCCAGGCTCAGTGGCTGCCAGCTGCAGAGGGGCTGCTGCGGGTGGGCCCAGGTGGCACTGGGATCACAGCAGGATGGCCAAGGTCACCAGGAAGAGCTGCCAACGATCACCATGGAGACACTCCACGTTTGGTTCTGAAGACCAGAGAGGTTTTCTGGGCCTTTTCCCTCTTTGCTTCAGCCAAGCAAGGAGGACCAAGGTGTGTCCCGGTGCCCCCTCAGGGCAGGCAGTGTGGGGCCTTGTGCTGGTGGGGGGATTGCAGGCAGCATGGGCGCTGCTGGCCCCTGCCAGCCCTGCAGCACACCAAGGGAAGGGGATTTTGGGGTGCTTTGGGATCAGCCACCACCAGGGACAGGAGCCAGAGGCGGGTGAGAGGGACAGAGCGAGGAGGAGGAGGAAGCAGGGAAGC
>NW_009258666.1:1551893-1553025 GCF_000687185.1 Egretta garzetta
CCCACCCCCCCCATCCATCCCCCGGGGCCGGGCCCTGCGCCCTTTCCCTGCTCCCCGGGGTGCCGATCCGTCGGGGTGGTGCTGGAGGCTGGGTGCCCTGTGCTGCCCGGGGTGCAGCCCCAGGGTGGGGGAGACACCCGTAGCGCCCCCCCCTCTGTCCTGTTTGGGGACCAGCAGCCGGTGACCAGTGATGCTATCAGCACTTTGAGAGGAGCGGTTGGTGCCATGTGGGTGGTGGCCCCAGCAGTCCCCTGCCCTGACATGGCCTGTGCTGGGTCCTGCTCAGAAAGGGGAACCGAGGTCTGTGGACCAAAGGATGCTCTTCCTGAGCCCTGGCCTCTTTGTGGGCTTCACTGGAAGGATAAGGTGTGGTGCTTCCAGCAAATGTCCTCATTGCTGCTCCCTTATAGGAAAAGCTGCTGCTTTTGCAGGCGAGAGGGTCCATCCACCCGCCAACACGGCTGGTGGGAGATGCGGGAGGACATCAGCCATGGTACATGGTGGGGATTAACCAGTCCCTGCAGGTTAGAGCCGGACTGCGGTGCCAGGAGGGCTCGTGTAGCTCCGCAGCCAAGCCGGGGATCGCTGGGGAAGCTTTGTGCTCTGTAGGCATCCGGACATTTCCTCGGCTCTGGCTGCCGAGGGGTGGTGGGGGAAGCCGGCAGACGGTGACAGATGCTGGTGGGATGATGGGGCAGGAAGCAGCCTCTGCCTGTGGGATTAGCTGGGAGTGGGGCTGGCTGAGAGCGTGAGGAGCGCCGCTTTGCTGCGGGGGGAGGCTTGTGCCCATCCCAGGGTACCCCCGTGTCCTCCAAGCCCACATGGCTAGGAAATCAGATGCTCGGAAGGAAGATGGTGCTTGGTCGGGCTCCAGGTGAACTTCTACTCAACTTTCTGTATGGAGAGAGAAGCTCCAGGAGCTCTCAGCAAACCATCTGCTGCTCGGGCTGAGCGATGCCGGCAGCCAAGGCTGCGTGGGAGCGGGCACGGCGTGTATCGGAGCAGCTCCACGTCCTTGCCCACGCAGCTGTGGGCTTGCCAGCGCTCCGGTGCACCGTGCTGCAGGCAGCCCTGTGGTAGAGGGGTGCCTGGCCAGGGACCCCATCCTCACCAAGGGCTGGCCAGGGGCGGG
>NW_009258666.1:1553960-1555311 GCF_000687185.1 Egretta garzetta
GGTGGGCTTGCCAGCGCTCCGGTGCCCCGTGCTGCAGGCAGCCCTGTGGCAGAGGGGTGCCTGGCCAGGGACCCCATCCTCACCAAGGGCTGGCCAGGGGCGGGCCGGGCATCGCTGTGGCCAGCTGGATGCTGCAGGTCAGATGGTGCCAGTGAGGTTTTTCCCTGCTTTAATGGCAGACTCGTGTTACCTCCTGTTTGTCCCACCCTGACAGAGGGCAGCTGCACATTGTGGCCTGGTAAAGGCCATGTGAAGAGTCCTGGGTCTTCAGTCGCTTTTTGAGTGTTCTTCTGCAGCCCAAAGGGAGCCAGCCGAGGAGATGGAGGGGAGCAGAAGGTGATGCTGCTGGCTGCACTGGTGGGCTGCCCCTGGGCCAGCTCCTGTACATCTCCAGCAGCAAAGGTCATAGCTAAGCATGGGCACCAAGCCTGTCCCTCACTCTCCTGACATTTGGCACTGCAGGCACACCGACCAGTTGGGTGGATCAGCTCTAGCATGGGGAAGCAGCATGCGGGGTTGGCCAGCAGTCGGGATGGAGGAGGGCCTGGGAGCACCAGCCTGCTCCGTGCCCGGTGTGTAGGAGCTGTGTGTTTTCCCTCCCAGGGGCAGCCATGGGCAAGCACAGCAGCAAGCTGGCCCCGGAGATGCTGGATGATCTGGTAAGGAGCACGGAGTTCAGCGAGCAGGAGCTGAAGCAGTGGTACAAGGGCTTCCTCAAGGACTGTCCCACTGGCATTCTCAACCTGGAGGAGTTCCAGCAGCTCTACATCAAGGTGGGCTTCAGCCGGGGGCCCAAATGTTGCCTGCAGGCCTGGAGCACCCTGCTCCTGTTGGGGCAAGGATGCTGCTTTGGGTGCAGTCTCCACACTGAGCTCCCCCTCCCCATTTCGATCTCTCTCTTCTTTCTTCCCTGCAGTTCTTCCCTTACGGAGACGCCTCCAAGTTTGCCCAGCATGCTTTCCGCACCTTCGACAAGAACGGTGATGGGACTATCGACTTCAGGGAGTTCATCTGTGCCCTGTCTGTCACCTCCAGGGGCACCTTTGAGCAGAAACTCAACTGGGCCTTTGAGATGTACGACCTGGACGGGGACGGAAAGATCACACGCTTGGAAATGCTGGAGATCATTGAGGTACCAGTGCTTAACATCAGCAAGAGCAGTTTGCTTTTTCTAGGCTTTTCACAGCTTATTGGGTCACTTTTGGCACCAAAGAATGAGTTTTCCCAGAGCCTTTTCTGAAAGGTACCTGGTGTGCTCCTAATTGTAGCTGTGCAGCAGCATAGCTCGTGCCAGCAGGTAACCGGGTCCCAGCAGAGGAGCAATCCTGTCCCCTGCCTTGTCCTAGGATCT
>NW_009258666.1:1555324-1558590 GCF_000687185.1 Egretta garzetta
GATGGTGGGGACTGTGATCATGATGAGGATGAACCAAGATGGGCTGACGCCCCAGCAGCGTGTTGACAAGATCTTCACAAAGATGGACAAGGACAAGGACGACCAGATCTCCCTGGAGGAGTTCAAGGAGGCAGCGAAGAGCGACCCCTCCATCGTCCTCCTCCTGCAGTGCGACATGCAGAAATAGAGCCCTGGGGGCTCATCACTGGACTGGCTGCAGCCAACTTCTGCTCCTCGTGATGGTTTCCATCCCCATTTTCTGCTGAGTTTCCCCTGTGCCCACTTGGCCCCAGGTGTGAGCCACGCTCCATCCCTCCCACCACCCATCCACCTCTGCTCCCGGCTGCATCCTGGGCAGCCCACAGTCCATGGGCGGCAGCTCTCTCTCAGTGGGTAGAGCCTTCTCTGGGTATTGCTGGCTTGAGGTTACCCCCAAATCAGCCCTCTCCCATCCTGGAGCTGGACTCCCTGCACCCAGTGGTGAGCATCCTGGCTCCCCCAGGGCCAACTGTTCCCATGTCCCTGCTGCTTTCTCCCTGCTTCCACCACTGCTCTGCCTGACCCATTCCCCCATCATAACTGAAAGCAGCTCTTTCTCCTTTCTGCTGATCCCTCCCTCAATGCTTGTGATGCTTCCAGGGAAGCTTGAAAAGTCCCAAGTCCTGGCCCTGGTCTCTCCTTCACTGGCAATTCCCTGCAAGGCTGCCTGGAGGGACCAGGGCTGGCCCCAGGGAGCTGGGGAGCTCGGGCAGGGTGCTGCACCCTCCCTGAGGTCTTGCTGCCTTGACTCCCTCTGCCCGGCTTTAGCTCTTCCACCTCTGCTTTTGCTGCTGGGAAAGGTCATGGTTGGCCAGGGGACTTTAGGGAGAGCAAAAGCGTCCAAGGCCACCCCTGGATGTAGCCAGTGCCTGATACCAGAAGCCACCTTCTACCCCATCACCAGTGTGAGCTGGCAGAGCAAGTGGGTGACCTCCACAACTGCCCCAGCTGCACCTTGGATGCTTTGTGGACTTTCTGGCCTTCCTGGGTATTGAGGTGATGCCTGGGGTCTCAAACTGAAGGCAGGGGCTGCCCAACTCTTCCACAGGGTGTCCTGGGGTGAGGTTGGGAGTGTGGGTGTTGAAGGCATCTCCTAGTGCTGCTCCTGGTGTGTGGTGCTACTGTGGGGGACCAGTGGGTCCTGGATTGGGGCTGTGGAGAGGTGTGGATGGGTCCTGTACCTGCTGAGCCTCCTGGCAAGGCTCTGAGGCCACAAGAAACATGTCTTCCTCCTTGCTCCCCCCATCCCAGCCTGCTGCCTCTGTCCATCCTGCCGTGGGGCAGGAATATTGTCCCAGATTGGTATTTAGTCTGCACGTTGTGGTGTTGATGACTGTAATATCTGTTAGGAGATGGTGAAGTTGTTATCTATTTTTTTAATGGAAAAATAAACTGTCCCCCATGTGTGGTGTTCCCCCTGCATGGCTTATTGGGGGGCAGCTGGCTGCTGCAGCTATGGGGAGAGTGAGATGACAACTCTGTACTCCTGAGCATCATTTATAGGTCTCATCTGAGGCTGTAACGCTCCAAGGGATGGAGAAACCCTTGGGGATGGTGCAGTGGCACTCAGCCTGGGAAGCCTTGAGGATGAGTGAAGGTGTAACTCTTCAGCCATGCAGGCAGCTTTGGGGAAGGAGATATCATCTCTTGGGGGGTGGGGGGGCAGATAGCACCAGACATCCCTGGGCTGTGCTGGAAATAGGTCTTTGTCAACCAGGAGCCTGGACCCTGGCTGTTCCCTTCATTTAGGGCTGGGCATAGCCAGAGGACCTGGTGGCTTTGTCCTGGGCCCCATCCCAGCATCATCAGCAACTGGGACCTGCTATCATTGTGTCTTTGTCCTTCTTCTCAGCCTCCTCTTCTCCACCCCCATCTTCCCTGCATGTATTTTCCTCTGGCCTTTCTTCTCCATCAGCAGCCTGCAGAGAACAGTGGCTGTTGCTAAGGAGCTCTCACCAACTTTAAATACTTCTCTGTAGTTAATCAAGCAGGGCTGGCTACCGGGCAGCAGCGCTGGCTCCCGGCTGCGAGCCCGGCTGTGCCATGCCACTCACCCCATCCTTCAGCAGGTAGGGAGGTGTGTGGCTCAGCTTCCACCCGGCAAATCCTCAGCATCTCATCTGTCCTGCAAGCTGCCAGCACCTGAGCACAGAGATGGGAGGATGCCGAAACCATGGCAGTGTTTGTGTGTTTTTAGGAGTGCTGCTGAGGGAGAGCTCTGTGCACCTTGTGCTGGGCTGCTGTGTTTACCCGGGCTGTCCTGGAGCATGCGTGTGTGTGTTTGCAGCTCAGTGGTGCCTGGGGAAGGAGGGACAGGGCAGGTTGTCCCCACTGTGTGGGAGCCTGGGGACATGCTGGGGTGCTGGCTGAAAGGGCAGAAACTCAAGGGCAAGAGGGGACACTGAGAAAAGCCTCGGTGATCCCAGGGCCCTTGCAGCATCAGCTTCCCTTTGGGCCAGCCCAAAGGAAGCTCGGGTATTTCCCAGGGGGAATCTGCAAAAGCCCTGGGGAAATGGGATCTTTGATGAGGCTGGAATGCTGTTAAACTCCCAAAAGGACATCCCAAAGGGTTTGGGATCCAGGCAGCTGGGTGAGCCCTGGAGCCAGCACCGTTCACCAGCACCCAGCTTCCCCCCGGCTCTGCTCTCCTGGTTGAACCTCAGAGCAAGCAAGGTTGTGTTTGGTCAGCCCTGGGGACAGGGACGTGGGTGTCCTGGAGCCAGGGGTCAGTAGGGAGCTTTGCTGTTCAGCCACTGGCGCAGAGCTTTGGGCAAAGCCCTTCTGCTGGCCTCAGCGCTGGGGTTCTGTGCCTCCTCCCAAGCACTGCCCTGAGCCAGGTGAGGTGAGGGGGGATCCTCCATCACTTGGCCCTTCCCGGCTGCTGGGGTTTGGTCTCTGGGGTTCCCTGCTCCCTGGGGGTCCCTGGGCTGTGGGGATCTGCTGGTCATGGCGCAGGTTTCGGCTGAAAGCTGGGCTCTATGCACAGCTCTGGCTGGACTCAATCCCACCAGCACTCGTGGGAGGACGTTGAGTGAAGAGCCTTAATTAAAATATCCACGCTGGCTCCGTTAACCAGCCCACAGCGCAGGTTACCCTGGGGTGCCGGCGTGCCTGTCACCCACCATGGCCGCTCCTTCCCCTCCAGCTCCGTGTGCTGGCCACCCTTGTGCCCTTCCAGCCACCCAGTCCCTGGCTTCGGTGCCGCCCTGTGCTCTGCAAGGACGGGC
>NW_009258666.1:1559015-1559750 GCF_000687185.1 Egretta garzetta
CGATAACCTCGCCCCCAAGAAGAAGCCCAAATCGGTGAGAGCCCCCGAGCCGGGCAGCGCTCCCCACCCCGGGGGGGGACCAGACCCCCCGGGTGCCCCGTCTCCCCCGGGTGCCTCCCCCCGCGGGTGCGCCGTCTCCTCCAGGTCCCCCTGGGTCTCCCCAGCTGCCCCATCTCCTCTAGGTTCTCTGGGGTCCTCCTGGGTGCCTCCTCTTCCCTGTGTTCCTCTGTGGAACTCTCTGAGTGTCCCCTATCTCCTCCAGGTGCTCTGGGGTCCCCCTTGTGTGTCTCTGGTTTTTCTCTGACTCTCGGCTCTGTCCAGGTCCTTTGGGAAGCCCTGGGTCTCTCCAGGTGCCCCCACTCTGCCGTGGCATCCCTGGGTTGCCCTTGGTTGCCTGGGTTCTCTCCAGACACCCCACCCACCCCCCGCCCCCAGCCTCTCTGGGTCTCCCTGGGTTCCTGCAGGTCCCCGGGGTGTTCCCGGGTCCCTCCTGAGCTGAGGTGTCCTTGCAGGGTGGCTCGGTGCCCCGTGAGCCACTGTCCCCTGTGCCAAGACCAGGAGGTCCTGTTAGGGGCAGACTGTGGTGGGGTGGCTGTGGCGGAGCTGGGGGACAGCCCAGGGGCCGAATCCCTGCCTGGGGCAGCGGGGTGTCGCAGGGGTGTAGCTGCCCCTGCCAGGCTCGCCTGCTCCAGGAGATTAGAGGGAAAGCCCGTGCTATCTAACCCGGGCCGAAAC
>NW_009258666.1:1559905-1567140 GCF_000687185.1 Egretta garzetta
CGGTGAGGTCAGGAGCCTGGTGGCAGTCAGCACCTTTTGTGGCAAAACTCTGCGTGTGACCTCTCCAGCGAGGAGGGACAGCCAAGTCCCTGCTCTGCGGACCCCAGCTTGGAGCAGCCCCTGTGCTTTCCCTGCAGGGGACCCGGCTGCAGCCCCCGGTCCTGTACCCGCTGCCACCTGCAGCGCTGCTGCCTTTGCCCTTCCCGGAGGAGAGGGAGAGCCTGGCTTGGTGGTGGGATGCGGCTGGTTGTCTTTCATGCCATCATGCTTTCAGCCTCCTGTGGCTGTCAGCCCAGGCTCCTCCTCTTCCTCTCCTTGCAGCGAGCTCGGTGACCGGCATGCCCGCCTGTGCTGTACAGCTGGGGAAACTGAGGCACGGGGCAGCGATGTGGTTTGCTGTGCAGTGGCAGAGCTGAGATCCAGGCACTCAGGGCCCTGGAGTTAGGCTGTGCCATCCACCCGTGTGGGGCCGGGGCCGATGCCCCGCGGTGCCTGCCCAGCTCCGTGCCCCCCCCCCGGGGCAGGCTGATAAATAATGTGTTTGGAAAACTCAAAACCATCTCAGCCATTGCCCTGAACTTTAATCTGATCCTGAGCAGGGGGCTTGCAGCCGCCCAGGGCTCCCTCGTGCATGTGGGAAATGGAGTTCGCTGTCGTCCGTCTGCGCCCTTGTGGGTGCCGGGTCTGTCCGTCTGCTCGGCCAAATGTCTCTTCCAGCCAGAGCAGGTAGTGGAGCAGGCGTGAGCTGTGGGGGCTGCTCCCTCCTGGGGATTGGCTGGAAGAGGTAGGGTGATTTTTGGGAGCATTTTGGGGGAGACCATTCCTGGCTGGGAAATGGGCTAACAAGGCATCCCCGCAGCCCATGGGGCTCCCCACTTTTCAGGGGTCTCCTCTCTTCCCACGGCCCAGCTCCCACGCCTGCTCCGGCCTCGCTCCCGCCAGCTGGGGAGGTCAGCAATGAGACTTGTCACTCTTCAGCAATGCGGAAAATGTCCCCCAGCCTCTCCAGTGGCGCCGCGCAGGGAGGAGAGGCCGGGTCGGTGGGAGCGGGCCTTCGCTAGCTTTGTTCCTCTGGGCACCCTGCTTGTCTTCTGCTCTGCCGGTCCCCTGCACCCATGGAGACCCATCTGGCTCACCAGGGCGCCTCATTTTTGGGATGCTTTCGCTAGGGTGGGGAGCATGCTTGACCCTAGAGCAAGCCTTTCTTCTTCCCTTTCTGTGACCAAATCTTCCACCAAAATTCACCTCCAAATTTTGAATTCAACCACAAGGATTTGGTCCAGGGAAGTGCCCGGATCCGCCAGAGTTCCTCTGGGTTTTTAGGATCAAGATGGGTCCAGCAGATTCAGCTCCAGGCAATGCAAAAGGGCCAAGGGATGCAGAACGGGGTCCCCACCGTGGCTCCTGCCTGAGAGGCAGCCAGTGATGGCTTCCAGGGGTGGCAGTGAAGCTGCTGGTGTTGGGTGCCACTCTGGGCACCTGCGGCTCTTGTGGGTGGGAGAGCACAGCCCTGCTGCACATCCCGGGAGCATGTAGGATTTCCAAATGTCTGCTTCTAATCCTTGGGGGCTGCTTAGGATTTACATCTGATTAGAAGGGCGATTTAAAAGCCTGCCAGCTGTTGGGTCTGCAGAGGAAAACGTGCCATTTCCAGTCACTGCTGGAATATGTCTTTACCCTAAAACTGGGGTGTTTGCATCTGGGATGGGTTTTGCACTTTATGGAGCCAGGGCCTGCTGGCAAGGTCACTTATGCTTCTGAGATGGGGTTTGGACCTCGTGGACCACTTGGAGTCTGTGCCATGGGCTGATGTCCCTCTTCAGAGGAGACCAGGCGTGGCCCTGGTTGTTTCTTCTGTCTTGGCTGAGCCCAGGGGTGGACCCGGGGTTGGAATGGGACTTCTCCCATGCCACCCTGCTCACACTTCTGTTAAACACATCGTTAAGCTCTTGCTTGTTGTTCAGAATGGGGCTGGGTCTGACCTTCCCATGGGAAGGGAGGAAGGGAGAGGAGCTCATCATGAATCCCCAGGCAGCAAATTCGGTTGGATTCAGCTGAGCAGAACCCCCCCACCTGCTTCCTGGGCTCGTGTTGGATGATGAGCTTTCATCGACCTTGGCTGACCTTGGATGCTGCTCTGAGGGTAAAACAAGGTTTGTCATTCAGAGTGCCTGACCTCGACGGGGCTGGGGCAGCCAGGGCAGGAGGTGGCGTTGGGATGGGGTGCAGGCTTCAGGACAGCTCATGGGACTAAATGCATCCCGATGAGGACTGCGAGTGGGACCCCTCCCATGCGCAGGCTTGGGTGTTGTCCCCAAATGAAGGGTGTTTCCCCCCAAAACTGTGATGTTTCAAGGCAAAGTGGGGTTTGTCAGGTTGTTCACAGCACTCTGATGGAGGATTTCAGGCGCCATGGTTACTGTACTGCTGTGACTTTTTTAAAGCCCATTTTTTTGGATGTAGTAATGATCATCTGCTGTATTAGTGGGGATGGAGAAGCATCCAAACAACCCTGAGGAGGGAACGCTTCCAAATGAAACTTCCACTTGAAAGAAATGTCAGGACGCGGCTCCTTCCTTGCAGTGCACAATTGCCTTATTTTTTTAAATGTCAGCATTTCCCAGAGAACAGCAGGGCTGTTTCAGCCCAGCCGGAGCTGGGAGCTGTGTTAGCGCCCGGGTGCGACTTTCCTGCAGAAAGTGCTCCGAAGGTGCAAATCTTTCTTGGCAGGAGTGAACAAGATCCAGCAGGTCCCATTCCCGGAGGCCGGGCTTCCCGCCCGCAAGCAGCTGGTGCTCCAGCAGCTCACGCTGGGGCAGAGTTAGGCCCCAAGTTTACGGTTATTTTTATTGCTGTGTTTATTACCTCTTAAATTAACCTCCTGGAGGCTGGTGACTTTAAATGGTAGGGAAGGGACCTTGAGCAGCCTGTTGGCGTTGGTTGCGCAAGGTGCCGGTGCTTTTGGCACCTGCCGGGTGCAAGGTGCGTGCTGTGGGGAGATAGAGATGCAAATTCAGGCTGGGCATCCGGCTAGGCTGGGCTTACTGCCCTGCTCACCCATCCCACCCCCTTCAACTTGCCTCCGTGCCGTGCGTGCTGCTGACCGACTTTCTCTGCTGGGGATCCTCCTGCGGGGCTGGAGGGTGCTCTGCCCTGCGGTCCATCGGGGACCCGGAGCGGGGAGCAAACGCCCAGCAGCTCCCCTACGTGCCCATATAAATAACCCAGCGTGGCAGGGACGTGGGAGCAGCACGGAGCGGCAGGACTCCTTGCTGAAGGCTAATGGCCGGATGTCCCAAGCCCTTTTTATAGTTATTAATATTTTCAGTTAATAAATGGTCCATGACACCAGAGTTATTAATTAATGAGTTGGAGTGCCAAGACTTGGCCCATGACAAGTTAATGGCTAACACCCACTGGGTGGCTAAACCTGAGTTGGGCACCTGGCTGTGGTTCACTTCTGGGAGCGACGCTGGTGTCGCTGATCCGCTTCTGCGTGGACCCGAGTGATCCTGTGTGTCCTGGGGGTTATTCACCCGCTTTCTCAAAAGAGCCACTTCCAAATGGGATCTTATTGCTCTGCAAATGCTGTGGGAAAGGGATCCCTCTTGGCCACGGTGATGCTCTCAGCCTGAGCTAATCTGTGTCTAGTCCTAATCGCCCACTGCTTAATCTGCTTGCTGGGGATTTTGGGTAATGATGCGGCCCCGGGCACTGCTTACGGGGGTGTGGGTGCTGGGAAGGGCATGGGGGCTGCCATTGACTCATTCCTGGGTGCGTCTCCATGCTGGGCAGGATCAGCAAGGGCTGGGATGGGGGCAGAGCCCCAGGGCGGGCCCAGCCCGGCAGGGAGCAAAGATCCCCCATGCTGATGGGGTACCTTGTCCGTGCTAGGCAGGCTGCTGTTTCTGTAAAGCTCAGCCCTAGGCAGGGTGGGAGCTTGAACTTTGGAGCACCTGGGTGTGTGGTGCGGCTGGCCAAGGCGCCCTCCTGCCCCTGGGCAAACGGCATTGCCAGAGGATTAGTCATCTGGGAAATCATGGAGGAGCTGCGGGTGAGGTGTTTCTGAAGTGCTGCCGGCCTGGATTTCGCAGGCTCCCTGCGGAGATGCATCCCTGAGCGCAGCCAGAGAGCGCCTGGGCTGAGACTGCTCCCAACTCCCAGGATCATCCCCCATGGGAGCCCCCAGGCCCCGTCCTGCTCCCAGGACTTGCTGTGGGCAGAGCCTGCCGGGGCACCACTGTCCCTCCTTAGGATTTGCTGTTCTGGGAGCGAGGATTTCTCGTTGGCCATCAGTAATGAATTTGCTTTCATGCCTGCAAGTGAGTGATGGGGATTAACACCCTCCTGCCCTCCAAGGGGAGAGGGAGGACGGGTGGGGGTCAAGATGAGATTGACTTTCCTGGTGTCCCCTCTCTCGCTGCAAAGAGGCCCCCTTGTTGACTTCAGTGGATTTTTGGATCAAGCCCTCAAACATTAATAATGATGACTCATAAATCATTGCTTGTGCCACCTGTTTGTCATGTTTCCACCCACAATAACTATATCGAGTGTTTTTATAAGCTGAGCTGGCACGGGGTTGAGCGGTTCTGGGGTAGCACGTTGCGTCTGGATGGATCCTGGCAGCCTGTTTGCAGTGGGAGGGCTTGAGCATGGTGCAACCAGCAGAAAAAGGCGCTCGGGTATCCCGAATGTGTGGGGACGGTGCAGCAGGGCTTCATCTGTTGAAGCATTGGAAGATCAGGGTTGCAGCTGCCCCGTTATCCTCCATATCGCTATGGAGGTGTCGCCCACCCCGTGGCCTTTCATGCTGAAAGTTAACAGATGCCTTCTCGGGCAGCGGGGCTGGGTGCAGGGGCTGCCTCCCCATTTTCTCCCTTTCCCTGCAGCCGAAGCCCGAGAACGCCATCACCATCGCGGTGTCGTCGCGGGCACTTTTCCGCATGGAGGAAGAGCAGAAGATTTACAACGAGCAAGGGGTGGAGGCCTATGTGAAATACCAGCTGGACCATGAGAACGAGCCCTTCCTCCCTGGGGCTGCCTTCCCCTTTGTCAAGGTGAGCAGCCAGCCGCCTAAGCTGAATCTGCACCGTGGTCCTGACCCAGAAGTTTTGGGGAGAGGGGAGTGCTCCGGGGTGCTTGTGTGGGTAAGGGGTGGGAGATGCGTGGCAGAAGGGATGTAGCCACGGAGCAAGCAGAGGTCAAATAAACCTCCTGGCAAGTGATGCGCTTCTTCCAGGACTGGGGAAGCGCCAAATTCTCCAAATTGCCAACTGAGCCCAAGAATTGAAGAAATTGTCTCTTTGGATCATATTTAAAGTTTCCCTTTCGGGAATTCTCATATCTTTTGTTATTGTTATTACAATTTATTTATTCTTTTAAATTGGCTGAATTTAGCCTTGCTACAGAGTCGGCCAATTTCTAATTTCGACATGTTGAAATGAGGCATTTCAGACTTTAAAAATAATTTTCCAATTTCTGCCCTGGTTCCACCGGGTTTAGTGCAGTTCTGCATGCTGGCCCTTGCTGAAGCGTTCTCCTGCCTCTTCCCACTGAATAAACTAATCCACTCGGTGGGAAGAGACTGGTTCTGTTTCAGATTTCTTGAAAAACCACTTATCTGTAAATTTGAGCTAATTTGTTCTCATCTCCTAACAAAAGCTTGAAGCCTTTTGTGTTTGGAAATAGAAGAGTAGCTATGTGCTTTTCTCCCAAAATCAGTCTTTTTTTTTTCCCAGCTAAAGCTGCTTGCTGATGTCAGCTTGGCTCAGGGTGTAGCTGGGGTCAGGCCAGTCCCTGGTTTTGGTGAAGAGAAGTGTTTTTTCTCAGTGAGAAGGGGGTGAGGGCCATGCCTGGGGCTCGCTGACCCCCCCTCCCCTCGCCCCGGGGTGCTGCAGGCGCTGGAAGCGGTGAACACGCAGCTGCGTGAGCTCTACCCCGACAGCGAGGAGCTCTTCGACATCGTCCTCATGACCAACAACCATGCCCAGGTTGGGGTTCGCTTGATCAACAGCATCAACCACTACGGTAAGCTGAGAGCAAAGCTGTCTTTTGCACAGGTGCCGGTGGCGTTTGGGAGCTTGGCAGCAAGAGAAGGAGATGCTTTCTCCTGTCTCTTCCTCCTAACCGCATGCTGAGCCCACTTCTCCCAAATTTCCTGGGCTTTGAGTGGAAGTTGGCTGGTGCTCTGGCTGCCGGCCATGCTGTTGAAGGCAGTACCAAAATTAGCCCCCATCCTGCCGACTCTTGGGAGGCCACAGAAGAGCAGCATCAGGGCTTGTTTGGGGGGCAGTCAGGCTCACCCCGGGGTCCATCTTCCCTCAGATCTGTTCATCGAGAGGTTCTGCATGACGGGAGGGAACAGCCCCATCTGTTACCTCAAGGCCTATCACACCAACCTCTACCTCTCCTCCGACGCCGAGAAAGTGAGTGGGGCCATTGAAGAGGGTGAGTCTGGGGTCTGGCTTGGGGAGGGGCAGCGGGGGGAACCTGGAACCCTCAGGGGGTTGGTGCCAGGAGTGATAGCTCCAATGTCCCTGTCCCTCCATCAATGTGCAGCTAGGGTCTGCCTTGTCCCACATCCCATCCTTGATGCTCCTAAGAACCTCTAGTTTCCATAGAAATAAGGCTTTCCTCGAGCTCCACAGCTCTTGCAAGGCAAAGGCGCTGTTTTTCCCATTACTTCTTGTATGCAGAGGGAGGTTTGTCATCTGGGCATTTGGTTTTGCTGTAAAAGGTCTGGGGGCCAAGCTACAGGGTGCATGCATTCCCTTGCAGTGTTTGCTTCCAGCCCGTCACGTTTTGCTCTGCTCCTCAATGGATAAGCCACGAGGCCGGGTCCTTGGGTAACTGCCACCTCTTGCCTCATGCTTTACCTCCACAGGGATCGCTGCAGCCACCATCTTCAGCCCCAGCAAAGACCTGGAGGTGTCAGAGAACCAGCTGCGGGTGGCATTTGATGGTGATGCCGTGCTCTTCTCTGACGAGTCGGAGCAGATCGTGAAGGCTCACGGCTTGGACATGTTCTTTGAGCATGAAAAGGCTCACGAGAACAAGCCTCTGGCACAGGTAGTGCTGGGGTGCAGCTCGAAAAAGCCTCTGGGAGAGAGACAGCCCGCTGGGGTGTGCTGACCTCTGGGAACAAGCCAGGGGTTGGCACGTGGAGTGTGAGATGGGGTGGGTCAGCAGCCGGGTACTGCTGGCCCACGGGATGGCTGCGGCTGGGCCCCCTCTGC
>NW_009258666.1:1567482-1574075 GCF_000687185.1 Egretta garzetta
TGTCCTCTCTGGGGGCTCGCAGGGAGGAGGGGATAGCCAGCCTGGCTGGCTCTGCTGGGACGGGGTGCCTGGAGGAAGGGATAGCATGGAGGTCTGCAAAGTGATGGTTTCTTGATTTGGCAGGGACCCCTGAAGGGCTTCCTGGAGGCCCTGGGGAAGCTGCAGAAGAAGTTCTATTCCAAGGGGCTGAGGATGGAGTGTCCCATTCGCACCTACCTGGTCACTGCCAGGAGCGCAGCCAGCTCGGGAGCCCGGGCCCTAAAGACTCTGCGCAGCTGGGGCCTGGAGACGGATGAAGCTTTATTTCTGGCCGGGGCTCCCAAGGGGCCACTGCTGAAGAAGATCCGTCCTCACATCTTCTTCGATGACCAGATGTTCCACGTGGAGGGAGCCAAGGAGATGGGCACTGTCGCTGCCCACGTCCCCTATGGTGTCGCCCAGAAGCACAAGCGGCCAGAACAGGAGAAGCAAACCCCGAACAGCAAGTAGCAGAGCTGGGCTGGTCCTGCGGCCCCCGGCGTGCGGCACAGACTTCACCCCGTGTGCCACGCTCTGACCTCGGTGGTGGTCTGCAAGGCAGAGCGCGTTTGCCGTGGCGAGCGCGAGGTTATTCCCCAGCGGGAGCCTTGTCGGGGCACGGATGGAGGAGGCGGCTGACAAAAGGCTTCCTTTTGCCTCTGTATTCGTTGCAGTGTCGTGGCGTTGTCCCCATTCCTCGCGGGGCCGGAGGCTCCCCTGTGCTGGGCAGCCCCACGAGCCGTTTCCGTGTTCATCCGTGCTCTGCGCTTGCTTCTGGCAAAATCCCTCGAGGATGGATCTCGCCTTTTGTGGACTGTTTGTGCCAGGCAGGTTTAACCTATTGGCGTTTCTTTAAAACCCCAGGTAATTCCCAAAGCCTTTGATTTACAAAGCAAACGTGCAGGCTGAACTGTTGAACGGGAAAGTTGGGAGCACGCAAAAACCCTTCTTGCAGCTTTGAAACAAAATGTTGACCCTTCTAAGTAAAATTAAACCATAATATTTTTCCTTCACAGACCCAGCCCCCTGCTCCCCAACCAGAAAAATCTTTCATGTCTGTCCCTTCACCAAGATTTTGTCAGTTGAACAGCTTTCCTTTCATGCACTACAATTTGGGAAAATAGAAACAAACGTTTATATATGCTAAAAAAAAAAAAAATAATCCTGTTTCCTGCTTGGAGCTTTGGGCTAGCGTATTGTTGGCCTAGGTTTTTAACTCTGGGTTTCACAGTTGCATGAGTTAGCACTTAAAAATAATAATCTCGGTGAGATGGCCAAAGCCCAACTCTTGGGTGAGCCGCCCGGGGTCTGCAGACACATGCCTAGGGCCTGAATTAAGTTAAAAGCAGGCCCTGATCTATTAGGGACATCATTTGAAGTCCATTTAAGTAAAGCTGCAGAGAATTTCAGCCTGGGGGGTTTAATTAAAGGATTTTTTCCCCCTTTCTAGGCTGAGCCCATATGAGTTGATAATCTTTTTCTCCTCTGCTTCTTAAAACCTCTGGTGTTTCCTAAAATAGACACCTCTGCTAGTGATGCTGGGAGAGAGAACCAAATCCCTGGTTAAAAAACAGGAAGAGATATCCATTGGAGAGCTGCTCCGAAACCGGTGTGAAAATCACACTGATGTTGCTGCACAAAGCTCTGTCCCAGAGGACGCTCTCTGGAGAAACATTTCAAGATTACTTCTTTCTTGTGGTTTTTTTTTCTTTTTTTTCTTTTTTTTTTTCTTTTTTCTTTTTTTTTTTTTTTAGGCAGCACACCCCATGGTTGGGCACAAAGGATGCCCAGCGTTATCAGACAGTAGTGTTCTGCAAACACCAACGCCATGGGCTGAAGTTTTCCAAGGTATGTGTCTGCCTCTGGCTCAGCTTTGCAGGGAGGTTTCAGCTAAACCAGCTCAGCCCTTCCCAGCAGCCGGGCTAGAGCTCGAGTTATCGCACTTTTGATGAATATACAAACAAGCTAGCGATGCCTTTGGTGGCTCTGGAGACTGTTCTCTCATTGCACTAAACCCTGCTCTAGCAGTGAAAAGCAAATTGCACTTTTTTCCCCCCCCTCCAAACTATTTCACTTTGATAGACTGTTATTTGTCACATCTGGGTGACAAGGACCTAGAGAAAGGTCTAAAATCCAAACAAAGTCTTGAAAGAAATGAGTATCTGAGTAACACATCTATTAATATATACAGGTTTATAAAAAGGTCTTGTCTTCTTAATGTGAACCCCAGACATTGGGATCTGAACTGTATCTTGGAGACCTTTTTGGCAGCTGGGAGGGGAGAACAGCCTGGCCTCCCAGTAAATATTTCCAAGGTGTTTCCTGAAGATCGCATTGTGGAAGCTCAGCTGAGCCCAGCTTGCAAACAGGCTGCACCAGGGCCTCCCACCAGCCCCAGAGGTGATGTTGTGAGAGGAACAGGGGTTGTCAGCCAGCCCTTAGGAACCCCGGGCCAGGGCAGGGTGCTGGTGGGATCAGATACGGTGCAAGCACAGCCCCTGGGGATGGGTGCTCGTACCGGGATGCGTGGTTTGGCTGAGGGGTGTTAGCAGTGCTGGGCTGTGCAGGAGGAGATGCCTTGTCTGAAGGTGCTGTTAGCTCCCGGGAAGCAATGTGTTGTGGTTTTGGGGCAGAACCCTGGATTTCAGCAGCTTTCACTGCTGCCTTTCCAGGCCCTGAGATGCACAGGGAGCTGGGGGCAAGCTGGGGGGCAGGGGCACGGTGCAGGCAGGAGTTTCGGTGACTCTGCTTAGGGTCCTCCTGCTGCCAGGGCAGCTTCGGGGCTCACTGGGAGACATGGGGCTTGGGGAATGGGCCCCCAGTGAGGTAGACCTTCCTTTGCACCTCCTGAGCCCTTCCAGTGTGGGGAGGATTTTCCGTTCCTGCACTGGCTGCCCCATTTGCTTTTATCCACATGGCTTCCTATGGGTTTTTTTTCTCTATGGGTTTTTTTTTCTCCTCCATCACTATAACTGGCAGACGTGGATTTGCTGCTTGTGTACTTTCCTTGTGTGCTCATCCGTGACATCCCCTCGGGCTGGGGGAGCGATGCGGTCCCCAGGACCAGCTGCCTGGGCTGGGCACATCTCCCACCCTGATGGGCCAGTGCGGTTGTGCCTCTTGTGCTGCGCTGGCCGACAACTGGACTTCCCCGCTGTGTGTTGTTGCTGTGGGTTTCACTTCATTGTCCTCTGGTGGTTTTTCTTGTGAATGGACTGCCATGTTAATGAAATCCCTCTGGGTGTTCTTCTGTAATAAACTGTGTTGGTCCCAGCCCGGCTCTCTCTGTTGCCGTTCTCACATGGGTATTTTGGTTCCCTGGTACAGCCAGCATGAGAGACTGGGGTCCCTGCTTGGGACCTCCCAGGTTTTATGGTGAAGGGGTGGGGGGGTGATGAAAAGAAAAAAAGGGCCTTTTGGGATTGAAGGGAATTCAGAAAATGTAATAAAAGCAGCTACCTGGAAACTGGAGACCTCTGGGTGAGGTAGGATTCCAGAGTCGAGATGTGCCATGATACAGCTACCTCCCCCTGCTTTGTGAACAGGCTTTTATTGTAACCTGGAGTCATGATGAAGTCCTGGATAAAAATACAATTTGGCAGAAGACTTTTGTCAACTTGATCTTCTCCCAGCCAACAGGTGGGAGGCAGCAAAAGCTTTTTAGAGGAGATTTATTGCTGCTGAAGTACTGGGTTTATCAGAATAGCGCCACTGCAGTTCTGGTGTTAGCCCTTCCCCGCCAATAAGGAGAACAGATGGGTTAAGGGGAAGCAACAAATTCTTCATCCATCACCAAATATAGCCAAGGAATGTCCGTAGCCCCCAGGGCAGCATCTCTGCTCTGGGTGTTCCTTTAAGGGATGGGTGGTGGAGAGGAGAGCATTCTCATGCAGCCTTATTTGCTGGGACGCCCATCCTCAATCCTGCATGTTCTTCCACCAGATGCCTGGAGGAAAAAAAAAAATAAAATCAAACTCCAGCACTGATAAGGCCCATGTTGTACCAGTGAAAGTTCAGGTGGGCCCACCCAGCCCTGACAGGTCAGGATGTCCATGCCAAAGCCAAGAGCTGGCTCTGATGTTCATGCAAAGACCACCCCGAGCCCATGACTCACTCTTGGGGACTAGCGTTGGCATTGGGTCATGGAGAGACATGGGCTGAGGCCATGCAGGGAGGGAAGGGAGAGGTTTGGGTGGTTGGGCCCATGATGCCTTGTTGCTTTGCTGCAAGCCTGAGTTTTTATTTCTGTTGCCTGTTTTCTGAGCTTTTTCCTTCATCAGGCATCGAAGGGCTTTGCAATGAGTGTGCTTTAAAATAAAGAACATGGAGGAGGAGAAAACGGAGGCAGAGCTGATGGAGAATTATGCTGCCAGTCAGCTATTGTCAGCGCAGATGTTCACAAGGTAATCATGGCCTGTGAATAGCATGAACAGCTTTTCATGCCAAACCCAGAATTTAACCCTAAGAACTTGTGGGGCTTCTTGGTAAGGCTGTGATGCCCCTGGTGACCAGCTTCATGGCAGGGAGGTCAGACAGTGTGAGCTCTACTCTCCTGGTTCTCATGTACGTAGGGTAAGTCATGACACCTCCTTGCCTCAGTTTCCCCATTGCTGTAACAGAGATCAGCATGATCCAGAGGTAACGTCTTCCTTGCAAAGAAAAGCAGAAATCCAGGAGTGCTTTGAAGTGTGGTGAAACCTCATAGCTCCATGGTGATGCCTGCATGCCCAGGAGCAGGTCCCAGCGTGTAGGGGCCATGCAAACACAGGGCTGTCCCAATAACTCTGGGCTGTTGGCCATGAGGGGTCCCAGGCTGCACTGGAGGGGACTCCACCACGTCCCTGCAGCGCATTCAGTTTTACGTCTTTTCCGGAGCGCAGAATAGGGGCCAACAAATGCGAGCAGGGACCTGCAGCCATCCCTGGAGGCCAAAATGTCAGGGCAGAAGACCTGGTGACAGGGTGACAGAAACACCCGGAGTTGGAAGAATAGATAAGAGGGCCTGGCGGCAAGAGAACAAGCAAAGGGCACTTGCTATCAGTGCTAGTAGGGCCGTGCCAGGATTTGGACAGCCTGACCATCTCGTTCCTTCACCACCGCTATTTATAGCAGTGTTCGCTGATGTCTCTGTCACCAGAGCCTAAAATGGTTCCCCCGTGTGCACCCAGGGTGTCTGGGCTCAGCCGTCCCGCGCTGGGGAGGCCACCAACGAAGCAGTGACTCAACGGAGCGTGTGTGAAGCTGCTCATTGCCCTGCTGACGGAGGAAGCCAGCGTCTCCCTCTGCCAAGAGGCAGCTCCACGCTGGGCCACCTCCTTGGAGGATGCACCAGACGGTTTCTGTTTAAGACCTGGCCCCTCACCAGAAAGAATCAGTGGGGTAAATAGACCCACCTTCCACCCAGCTTCTTTCTTCCCCCAGAACCGGGGCTTGTCCAGCTCACTCTGGGAGCCAGTGGCTTCCACAGCTTGGTATTTCTCCTTAAGGTAGCTGTGGAAATAGCTCTGTGCATTGCCCACGCTGGTGGAAATAACCCTTTGGTTGCTGGGCCGGAGCAAAATGCAAGAGGGCAAAGATCTTGTAACTGCAGAGCAAATATGCCCTGTTCCCCACCTGGAGATTCGCCTTTTAAAGAACTGCTTCGTTTTCCCATTCCTGCAGCGAAAGCTTCGTTTCCAGGGCTGCACTTCAAAGCTTTGCTGGCAGCGCTGTGCCGGATAGGACCGTGCACATAATCCCATCGAGGAGGAGGAGGAGGAGGAGAGGAGGGGGTCTCCGCAGCCCTAGGGCTACAGATGCCAGGCAAGTATGGCTGCAGCCACCAGGGAGCAGCAGCCAGCCCCACGCTAGCCTGGCACAACCGGTGCCAAATTTTCTGACTGAATGATTTGAGAGGAGATGGGCTGTTTAAAAAATATATATGTATAAATAAAATCCCCAGGGATAGCATCGAGCAGTCCTGCCCACAGGATGGGACTTTTGCTGATTTTCTCCCTTAGGGTGAGTTGCATGGTTATCCCTCCTCTCTGTGGCAAAAAAGGGGATGCAGAGCCCAGGACCGGCTCTGAATTTTGAAGCTTTACCTGGTGCGAGCTCATGTCCCACTGGCCGGGGGTACTCACCAGCAGCCCCACAGCTGGAACGGGCCCATGCTCACGCTGCGGCTGTGTCCTTGTCACCGCAGCCGTCGGCAGCGAGCTGGGAGCAGCGGTTTCCTCCTTGAGATAAAGCAAACCCATTCAGGGCCGGGCAAGTTAGCATCTGCAGGCAGCTCCTCCGAAATGGGGACTGCTTCCAGTCGCAACAACCCGACCCTTATGAAATGCTGCCTGGAGATGGCAAAGCCCTGAGCAAGGATGACCAGAGCCTTTATCCATGGAATTTTGTGAGAGGGAGGATAAATGAGGGGAAAATTTGCTCTCATTGCCCCGTGAGGAAAATCTGGCTCTGCCAGCCCCGCACGGCGCTTGCTTTTGGGCAACATCTGCCAGCAATTTGTGCACGGGTGGAAAGGGTTGTGCGTGCTGGAAATTCATGCCTGTCCTGACTGGAATGCGTTTTCCCTGGGGAACGGC
>NW_009258666.1:1574127-1575843 GCF_000687185.1 Egretta garzetta
CCGTGCCCCTAGTGGCATCCCCACCGTCTGCAGTGCCGCCTGTTGCTCCTTCCCTTTCAGGCGTGTGTGTGGGGAGTGTATGAGCAGGCATCTCTGCCTCAGCGCAGCCCCGGTGGCCATCTTAGCCCCCAGGTGGTCCCCAACCCACCACCTCATGGGTAGGGTATGTCCTCCATGAGGAAAGGCAGCTGCTTGAACCCTACCGAGCTGGGAATGGAGAGGTTTTCCTCAGCGCCAGCTCCAGCATGGGGGCACCATGTCCGTAAGCGCCAATGTGGCACTGAGGTAGTGCTGCCATCCTGGGCGCTGTGGTGCTGAGGTGAGGCTGCCATCTTGGGTGCCACAGCAGGGTCGCCAGCTTGGGTGCCACAGCAGGGTCGCCAGCTTGGGTGCCACAGCAGGGTGGCCATCTTGGGCACCATGGCATGGCAGCCATCTCAGGTGCTGAGACATGGTGGCCATCTCAGGCACCTTGTTAGCCGAGGTGACCGGGCTGGGGGGCCACCCCACACGGTACGGCCAGGGCGCTGGGGGCTTTTTCTGTTGGCTGTATAAACACCCCCCTGCTTCCTCGGCGGCCAAGTGGCCTCCTCCAGGTGCGGCTGGGAATCATTAGGAGCTCTCCGCGCCGGGCTGAGTGTGGGAACTGGAAGAGAAAGCTGGAGAGAGGCCTTCTTTCATCTCCCCACTCCCCCCTCCCCCTGTGTCTGCCAAGCCTGGCTTCCTTTTGAATCCTTTAGCTTGTGCCAAGCGAGGGAGAAGGGGAGGGGTGGGGGGGGATAAAGAGAAAAAGGGAAGAAAAAAAAAAAAAAACCCACAGGAATGTGTCCAGGGATCTGGCTTCATTCAGCCTGCCGAGCCCTGAATACCCCGGCTCCTGCTCGGGGAGCCGGAGGGAGGGAGGCCGTGGCCGCCCCCGCGACAGAGGCAGGGGGAAAACAAACAGGGAAGCGGCATTTGCGGCACGGCTGTTACCACAGTGACTGACAAAGGGCTGTCTGGGAGGGGGCCGCGTCCGCGTCCCCCCGCCGCGGGGCTGGGGAGGTGGGGGCGCCGGGTCAGGGCGCCCCGAGTCCCGCGGGGGGAGCGAGGGCTCTCGGCGTCTGGGCGAAGCCCAGGCTGCGTTTCATCCCGGCATGGGGACGTGGTGCCCAGACAGACGCCCTTGTGTCGGGCCTGTCTCGCAGTACAAAGGCGACAGGGCTGCTCGCAGGGAGGGCGCGAAGGGGAGGGCGGGAGGCTGTTCTGTGGCACTTCGGGAGGATGGGTTTTTGACTCGCTGCCGACTTTATTCCCAGCAAATTAATAATTTCCTCTCGCGGCAACAATGTTGGCCTCTGTGTGTGTGTGCGTGTGTGTCGGTGTCTCCCACTGCCCTCCCAACCTTATTTTCCCCCCTCCTCCCCACTGCGCACGGAGGGTCCGCGCCACTCGCAGGGGACTTCCTCCATCCTCATCCTCAGCTGGGCTTCTTCCAGCTGTGCGGAACTGCCAGACTCGGTCCAGCTGTGACAGCCACCTCCTTGGGGAGCATCCCGGCAGGAGCGCTGGGCCCGGCTGTGAACGGATGATGTGAGTGCCAGAGGTGGCGGGGAAGCACGTTGGGTGGCGGGGAGGGAAGGCGCAGCTCCAGGCAGGAACTCTTGGCTTTGCAGCCTGTCTGGCAGGGCGCTGGGTGAAACGGGAAAGTGAGCAGGCAAGCGAGCACGCGGGGCA
>NW_009258666.1:1575931-1577139 GCF_000687185.1 Egretta garzetta
GCAGCCTCGCCCGAGCCCATGCATGCGCGCTTGCTGCTCCTCGCGGCGGCAGCAGCCTGCTCGTGCACGCGCCTCCCTGCGTGCCGTGGCTGCGCTCCGTGCGTGCCCCCTGCGCGTTCACTCCCATCGCCCTGCAACCCGTTCCCACAGCACCCTGCCTGCATCGCTGCCTGGAAACACACAGGGCTGCCTGCGCGCAGATACCCCTCTCCTGTGGGCGCGCAATATGGCATACAGTATCGGGAGATCTTCTGGGAACGCAGTCCGGTCCTCTGGCAGCATTGTGTTTTGTTCCTTATTTATATCCCCGGGGTGGTGCCACAGGTGGGCAATTGTTCCAGCTGACAGCCTGAAAGGCAAAGAAACAAGATTTAACTTCCTGCTATTCAATTAGAGAAAGTGAGCATTCATCACCAGCTGCTGGCAGGAACAGACCCACCCGCCGCGGCGGGCGCAGGAAAAGCTCTCTTCGGCAGGAAAGCTGCCTGCTGCCGTGGGCACGGCGAGCTCCTCGTGCGGCCTGGCTGCCAGCGCTGCTCCGAACAGCCTCTAGGTAAGGCTGGATGCTGCCCCTCCTGTCCCACGCTGCAGTCGATGTTCTGTCCTGCGTTTGTTTTTGGGAAGGAGATTGCCTGTTCAAAGGAGCTGTGTGGAAAGCACCAGCGTGGTTCAGGGGGGACTCTACGGGGGGAGCAGCCACGCAAGGAGGGGAAGCCACGGGCTCACAGTGCTGGCAGGAGCAGCAGCACAGTGGCTTCTCCTGGGCCAGCCCGATCACTGCAGGTTCAGCCCCTGCCCTGAACTCTGCACGATCCCTGACCCTGGGGCCTCCATGCTGAGGGTTGGCGGCTTTGGAAGCCCTTTGGACATGCACTTCCCCTCCTCTGTGCTTGAGCTTGTCTTGACCGAGCCAGCAGACACTGGCTGGTGTGTGGAGGGGCAGGGGATGATCCCTGTCCCTAATGAACGGTGGATGACCAAGGGCTTCCTTGTCCCTATTTCTCCACTCGTGCGTGCTCCCTCATGGTATTTTCTGGGCTGAGAAGAGAGGAGAGCACGTGCCCCTGTGAGCTCCATGTCTGGTAACAAACCTGCTTCCATCTTCTCCTGTGCTGACTCTTGAGCCACCCACAAGGCACCCGCTCACCGGGCCCTGGTGGAACCCCCTGCGGCGCCCGGGCTGCAGCGAGGAGCTGCAGGGCTGTCAG
>NW_009258666.1:1577182-1582747 GCF_000687185.1 Egretta garzetta
TTCCTTTCCTCGCTCTTCCCCTCCTGAGGCCGATCCAATTGGAGAAGAGTCTCCCGCTGCCTCCTCTCCCCATCCCTTCCCTGTGCCATCTGTCCCCAGCACAGTAACAGCTTCACAGCTCTGCGCTGGTGGCGCTTCTGCTGAAGGCCTTTCGTGCACCTCTTAGCTGACGCTCTATTTTTAAGCCTTCTGTCTCCACAGGGACTTGGGGTATCTTCCAAGCTGGTTGCGATCATCAGGGATACAGTTGGAATCCGTTTCGTGTTGCTGCACCAAGCCACATGCACACGTATATGCTCACATGCCTACACGCACGCCGGCTGCCGTGCCAGACTTCGCAGCGCTGTCGCTCTCCCCTGTTCGAAAAGACAGGCGCCCCGTCGGGTAGGACCGAGCTGAGCGCAGCACCTCGCACGAACATCGGTTATTACCCCAGCCGAGGAAGGTAACGTGCTGCAGCCAAGACGATCAACAGCAATTAGCCCTTTTGGGAACTCGACCTGAAATGTTGCAGAGGCTTTTCTGTGCGTGCCGATTGCTCTTCCTCTGGTCCTTTGGAAGTGGTGTGAGTTGGACATGCCAAACCACTGGTCATGTCTGAGCAAAACTTGGTGCCTGGTGTCATTTCCATGAGGCTGGGAGGGCTCAGGGGACTGTCTGTGAATGTTAAAGGCACTTGTGTGCCCGAGCAGCGAACGCACATGCTGTCATTACCTCTGCAATGCCATCTGGCCAGCAGCGATGCAGCTAGAACCAGGGCTGTGCGCAGAAGAACATTTTACAACAGAAAGCAATTAACCGAATAAAGCCCTTTTTAAAATCCAGTAATTAAAAACAGTCCCTCCCCCTTGTTTTCCTTTTAAGCTGAAAGTTGCTGTTTACTCATTTGCTTTACAAAGTGTGCCTTGTTGTGGCTTCAGAAGAAATGAAAGTTTGAAGTGGTTAGAGAAGAAAGGCTTTGGGGCTGGTGCGTTCCAGGCAGGGCGGAGGGGCAGGGGCTCTCCCGCCTGGCTTGTTTGTATTTGTTCTTGTCTACTCACAAGATCGCTAAACACACATTTAACAAGTGGTGAAACTGTCTACCAGCCTGATCTCTCCCAAGGTTCATGAGAAGAGGCCTGGCACATTAGCATTGCTGGGGGAAGGGGAGGGGGAGCGCAGGCCCTTTGAAGGGTTGGTGTTTTGGGGCTGAGCAAGGGAAGGGCTCCTGGTGCGGGCCAAGTCCCAAACAAAGGCATTGTGTTCCCTGGAGCCCTGGGGGACGGCCAGGGCCCAGCTTCATCAGGGATCGGTTTTCTCATTCCAGCTCCTCTTGTCTCTTTAGCACGGGTGCAGCCCCGAGGCCATCTGTGGCCTTCCAGCGCCCAGAGGCAGGAGCGGAGCTGGCACCTCCGGGCTCTGCCCCTGACAGCCAGAAGCCACGGAGCCCACCGCAGTTCATGCAGACCGTCCTGTACCGCCGCAGCCCACCTTGGCCACCTCGCCCTCTCCGGGTCCCAGACACGAGAGAGGAGCAGACCTGTGTCCACCAACAGTAAGTTTCTGGGCCCTGCCTGTGCAGCCACAGGGGAGCCCTGACCTTGCTTTGGGCTCCTGGACGAGCCAGCAACCCCAGCTGCCGGCAGGGCTGGTGCAATATTAATTATCCCTCATCACTGCTTCTCTGTAAAGTGAGTGTCCAGTGCGTTAGCATCATTATGGGTGGGGAAACTGAGGCACATCAAGGGCAATCAGGACTAAAACGCTGGTGTCGTCTGATGCTAACCGCCAGGATGCGCTGCCCGTTCTGCAGCAGGAAGGCGATCCCATCCCTGGCTGTCCTCCAGCCCCGCCGGCCTGGGGACGCAGAGACAGAGCCTGGCCTTCACGACTGCGGGTCCCAGTCTTGCCCTGGACATGGGCTCAGGGGAACAAGCACCATCTTACGGGGCAAGAAGCTCTTGCAGAGAGGGCAGCACCTCCGAGGTGTCCCGGCTGCGGGCCCAGCAGGTGCAGCCTCACGGTGCCCCATCCCACGGGGTTTGCACGGTTGCCCAAGCTGAGCCGCATTCCTGGCAGCGGCGGCAGGGCTGGGCGCAGACCTGCCGCCGGGCAATAGGCGTGAGGACACAGCCGGCCGTGCCAGGGCGGCGAGGGTAGCGCTGAGTTTCAGTCGGGCCCCAAGCAGATACAGGATCTGCCCTGTCCCTGCCTGGGGAAGGGTGAGGCCACGGGTTTGTGGGAAAATGTTGTTTTTCCCTCCCCTGGACTGCCCCTAGCAGTCGGCTGGGCCGGCTCTGAATTGCGTGGGCCGGGGAAGTGGGGGGGGGGAGTTAACAATCGTAGTGCCTCTGGCTTGGAGCAGAGCCACGGCAAACAATCCTCTCCTGGCCGTGCTCCAGATCTGACAAAACACGGAGGTGATAGCGTATTCGTACCTACACGCTTTCATCCCAAATCACCTCCCGAAAGCCCTGCGTGATTCTCCCGTCTGTGATGAATCCCTCTGCTTAGCCACAGAACAAGACAGCCTGTCCACAGCGCTGCAGCCAGGAATCCTGTCCAGCATCCCTGCGAGGCCTCTGCTTTTGAAATTACAGCTGTGGATCTGGCAGCCAGTGGTGGGACCTGAGGTTAGGAGGTGATGTTGACTGAAGACGTGCGGACAGGGCATTCCAGGCATGCACGGGGTTAAATCAGAGGTGTCAGTTCACGGGGAGGTAACAGATACGTCCTGCTCCTCCATGCCTCTGGCTTTCCAGAAGCCTTGCCCTCCCTCCCACATTCCAGCTGCTGCAGCTTTTCACAGCTGGCCGCTCTCCGGGGACATTTCCCAGAGCAGAGCAGGAGGGAAGGGAGGGAGCGACCCTGGTCCCAGCACGGGAGAGGGGTTGGCGGCTGGGGTGACCATCACCCCCCCAGGGAACCTTGGGCTGGAAGCCTTCACCCCCAGGAGCAGGCTGGCACAGGCAAACCTGGGCAATCCCAGGTCCCTGGCAGGGATCCACCCTCAGCCCTGGCCCGCAGAGTTTTTCCTGCTGCAGGGAAGGGACATCAATCTTTGCAGCTCCGCTTATGCCTTGGCCTCCGAAGCAGGGTAGCCAATTAGTGCTGGGTGTGATGGATGGCGTAGCCCCGTCCTCGTGACACCCGTCCTCTGGAAACAGCTCCCACCACGGCGAGGCACAACCAGCCATAGCAGGGGGCTGGTTCTCGCCAGGCTCCAGAGTCCCCAAGGGTCTCACAGGGGTCCCGGGGACGGGGACAGGCACTGCAAATGCCTGCTGAGTTCCCAGAGACCATGCAGAAGGGGAAACAGCCCTGAACGCTGGGCCAGGGTTGATAATTCAAGGCTTGGAGAGAGATTTCCTCTAATAATTCCCTGGCTTGGCTGTGGCAAAGCCTGTAGCTCTCTGGGGAAGAGCAGATCGGCTCCGGGCAGAGGTTGGTCACCTCTGCGCTTGGGGCCAGGCTTTGGCACCACAGGAAAGCGTACCGTGGGAACAGCCTGCAGGGGTGCTCGGTGAGCGGCAAGCGGCCGGCAGAATCCCCGTTTCTGCGCTTAGACCCCATCTCCCCTTCCCCGGCATCACCCCGTGTCTGCAGCGGGGTGGGTCTGCCCGCTCCATCCCATGGGCGATGCTTACCGAAACCTGGCTTCCCCCACGCGCAGCTAAGCCCGTTTAATGGGGGTTCAGATGGCCCTCGCAATCCCCCAGGGCTGGCTGGGGGCGATTATAAACGACTCTCCAGGAGCACAGCCTGGAAAACGGATCCGATTACAGGAGAAGTGGGTTTCGGGGGCCCCCGCTCTGTTCATAATGAAGTGTAATCCTAGAAAAACATGTTGCCAATTACACTTCAATTGAACCCAGATAATGATGCTTAGACAAGGCCCAGAAAAGACGGAGTCTGGACAGTGAATTCCTTTCTAATGGAGAAGAAAAGTGTTCCTCCGTGGCAGGTCTGGGCTCCGCTCGGTTCAGGCTCTTTGTGATAGGAGCAAGAGCCTGAAATAATCAATCTCTGGATCCCATTTAAGTGGTTTTATCAGTGGGAAGAGAATTAATCTCTCAAAAACACATGTTTATGGGAAGTTTAGTTTGGAGATGTACGTATTTTTAACTGGAATCACTTTGGAAAGGGAGGAGGAGTGGGTCTCAAAATTGCTAAAATAACACATTTCTAATTCTTCTGGTTCAAAGTAAGTTTTAATTTTGAAATGTAAGCTAACAACAGCTCGGTTTCTTGACAGCTTTTTATAGTGAAAATTAAAACAAAACGTCAAAATTACAGAAACAAAGTGCTATAACCTAAAGCAAATGTTTTATTCTCTCTCTTTTTTTCCTTTTTTTTTGGTTTACAAACACTTCTGCGCCGTCGGGTTTCCAGTCCAATGCAGGATGGCTGGTTCAGGTCTCTCTTGGTTTACTTTGGGAGGGCGGACGGTGAGGTTCGGTCTCAAAAAATGGTCCTGGGGGCCATGCCCTTGCTCAGCCGCTGTGTGCTGGGCTGGGGCAGGCGTGGGTGAAGGGCAGGCAGTAGCTGGCAGTCGGCTTTTTACGGGAGCCGCTTGCGAGGCGCCGGGGGATTGCAGACGTTTCGGGGTTGGCGGGTGCAGCGTGGGTGAGCTGGCAGAGACGGCCGAGGCAGATCGGGAGCACCCTCGCACGGCAGACGGGTGGCCGGGGTGCCTCAGCTGGCCCGAGCCGTGATGGGCCGTTACCGCCGCCACGGTCTTTGCAAAAGGCTTTGGGAAATCCACGTGTGGCCAGATCTCAGCGCTGATTATCTTTTTCAAAATAAAAGGCATTATTTTTGTACTGTGAACCTCCACTTCAGCTCGCTCCCTCCTTCCCTCTCTCTCTCTCCTTCTCTCCCACACGCACACGTTTTTGCTGCCTTGGGGGATTTGAGCAGCGCAGGGCTCTGAAAAACAGACTCCTACCTCCTTCCCGCACGCTCAGGGAAAGCGAGATGCTCCTGAGATGCTGGGCTGGGGGTCAAAGTTTCCAGCGTTATAGAATGAGACAAGAAAACAGCAATTCATCCTAGGGTGGTAAATCCTACAGTTGGGCTCTGGGCAGTTTGTTTTACAGGGTAGGTCTAAAAAAAAATGCCCTGGCAGTGCCATGAGCAGGCACTTGAAGACGTTCCAAGGCTGTGGGAGCGTGGCAGGGGGCCGAGCTCCTGGCGGGACCACCATGGCACTGGTGCCAGGGTGCCGAACCCGTCCCGACGCCTCCGAGCGCGGTGTCACCGCTGCCTTCCCGGCCCTCGGCCCTGGCCACTGATTAATCCCAGGCGAGGGCCTTTTGAGCGGCGTCCTCAAACAGCACCGCGCTTCGAATAAGCTGGTTTCCATCTGAATCATAAGTCTCGAAAAGTGCCTGCGCCGCACAGAGCCGGGCAGACATGTGTGTGCGTGTGGGGCTGGATGTTGATTTTTCCCTGAAACAACTCAAGGCTTTATCAGTCCCATCTCTTTCCCACGGTTTTCTGTTGCCAGTGAGGTCACTGGTCCCTTTAAACTGGGGCTGAGGCCAATGTGCAGCGGGTGGAAGGGGGGCCGTGGGGAGAGGGGGG